>NC_063066.1:13833045-14166795 GCF_018812025.1 Megalobrama amblycephala | reverse complement strand
AGGCGTGAATCTCCATGAATAATGGCTCATTCTCACCTGTGAAGACAAAAGAATTGAATAGTAATGACCTGAAAAGACTTGCATATTAATGAGGCATTTCAGTCAGGTAGGCTGTGAAAAAAAACTTCTGTGATGTCTCAAGCTCATCATGGTATATGAAACATACAGAAAAATTTTATTACAATATAAAATAATGGTTTTATATTATACTTTAAAATATAATGTATTTCTGTGATGCAAAGAGTCTGAATATAGGCTTTTAGTTTAAAAGCATGCACATTTGGAGAAATATAGGATTCTCATATGTTTATGTCAATTTTCTATACAGAGGAGTTATTTTTTATTTAATATTCATTGTTTTCTATGAGCGCTGGTGTTTGCAATTCATACTGCAGCCGGAGGGCGCTCTGTGCATTTTAGTCCACAAATTCACCTAAGAAGAAGACGATATTCCATGAATGGTGTTTACCAATTCATACTACAGCCGGAGGGCGCTAAAGAAACAAAAATCACTTAAAACTTATCAATAGAAGAAAACAAACAGGAATTTATGAATGTCTTCCAGAGTGCTAACCATGGCTTTTTCACCGATAAACAATTTTCAAGGCAATAAATACACGATTGAGATGATGAATGCATGTGTTGTTTGATTTGCCTGTGAATAGCGCTGGCTCCGTGGGTTGGCCGCATTATGGGTAATGAGCTGAATCACGGACTTCTGCATGGCTCTCTTTTCATCAGATTACATAAACGCAGAATGTTTGTTTTCGATTTGACTTGCACGATTTAAACCTGACATTTCAACGTTTTGTTAGACATAAGTATGAATTTTTTGTGATTAGTATTCACTAAGTTACACTTCATTTTTGAGAACTATCAGATTGGACTTCGTTCAGAGGGAGATGAGAGATCACGCATCATGTTAGTTTTCTTTATTTTACAAAAAGCACAACATTTTGTTTTTACTCTGAGTGTATACAAATAAAAGGAGATATTCTTTAGTTTCAATTGATGTATTACTTATGTTTCTATGACAAAAAATGACGGAGTATTTTAAGTCTGTTTTGCTGCAATGTGAAAAAAAAACCTGCAAAACGCGCCGGCGCGTTTTTAGACCTCAGAGTGTTAATATCAAAAATAAAATAAAATTGCCTGCCTTGCCTGCCCGTACTGTACCAACTACCTCAGGGGGGGACTAAATGCCGCTTGGTGGAACAAACTGTCATTTGCACTACTGTCTCTTCAAAATAAATTGAAAGAAAACTAGCATTGGGGATTTGTTGCTTTTTCTTGTTGTACCGAACTCGTATGTAACCATGAGCCCAAAACCGAGGTACATACCGAACCGTGACTTCTGTGTACTGTTACACCCCTCATTTATGTACTTTGTATCAGATGTTTCACTAAAAATTCTTAAATAAGAATAAAAACAGAAAGAGAAATATTTGAGTTTTTACAGTATTAAAATGTCTGAATTTTGTGGGATTACAAGAGTCTTTTTCTAAGGAGAAGTTTGAGAAGCAGGAGACATAATTTTCTCTTCATTTAATCTCATTTGTGACAAAAAGAAACAATTGGAGACATTAAAAAGATCCCACTTGTTATTTTCCTTTCCTATGGGAAAGAGTCTTTAATAAGTGCATACATTTTTAATCAGTGTTTGTAGTCATCCTGTTTTCTGCCATCAGAGTTACAGACACAGGGGCGGGAGGGATGGCACTGAACAAGAATCTGAAATACTACTTGCTTAATATGTTTTCTATTTCTCGCTTTTTCCAACAAGCCAGGCAATACATTATTCATGGCTCAAAGTGAGCAGCAACATGTCCATGGTAAATTCCCTCCCTTTCATCGCTTCACTCGTCCCTCTTTATTAAATATTTTACCTCAGCAACAGGTCTGATGCAACAGTGAACTGAAATGCTCAGTTTCATTTCTTCACTTTCTGACAGACACACATATTCTGAATGCAGCTGAACATACAAAAATAAAAAACAAAAAAACATCACAATACATTTATTTACTGGAATTTTATCTAAAGAAATGTTATATAATCATACATTTTGATCCAATAATATCTGTCAAATTTAATCTTATTTATTTATGAATGGAAACCTTTTAATTAGGGGTTCAAGCAGGTAGTGCTGAAACCCTATTGAATTTGTTAGGATTTGTATTATTATTTTTCTCGTGCCGTAAAACACATCGTGCAGCCCAAACCGTAAGGCCTAGAGACTTGAAACTTTGTCAGATGATGTACAAAAATCGAGGAGAGGTTGACAAAGTATGACCCAAATCGGCCAATAGATGGCGTTACAGTGAGCAAAGGTATGAAATGGCTCATAACTCCTAAACTGTTTGTCCCAGACTCGAGTGACTTACATCATTGGAAAGCTGAGTCCTTGACAAACAAAACGTTATATCTCCGATTTCATTTCCAGTATGCAAATTTTTCCGCCATTTTGAATTTTGTCAAAAACCTAACTTTTGCAAACTAGTCCTACGTTTTTTTGCCCAATCGGAACCAAACCAGTGCATAAAATGTTCTCTGGTAGTCTGAATATCAATAATTATAGAAAGAAAGTTGAAATTTTGATTCACGGTCGCTAAGGAGCGCCAAAACATGCAATGTAGGCTGAGCCACTTTTACTAAAATGGCTGTAACTCGAGAACGAAATGAGATATTTGCACCAAACTTGGTAGATTTGTGTAGGGGCTCAATATTTGGTCATTATAAAAAAAATTGTGTCGATTTGACATTAGGTGGCGCTATGACACGGCATGCAGTGTCTTGGTCCAAGGCGGCATGATTGTCTTTGAGGACATTGGTGTATCTCAAAAAACTAATGAAATTTGAGCACCTATTAGACAAGGTTAACGGAGGCCGATCGGAACGAAACTCGGTGGGCTTGTTCGACTCATGGCCTAAGTAATCATGTGGTGTTTCAAAGATCCACAGAATATGCATATCATCTGATAGATCTCCTCATGTTTAACAACTTTGCCTCAAGAACCAATGCTGTCAATCAAATTGTTCATTAATTATTCGCAAATATGTGAAAAACCTACTTTTGCAAACTAGTCCTAGGTTTTTTTGTCCGATCGGAACGAAACCAGTGTAGGACAATTCTATGGACTCTCTAGATCAATAATTATCAAAAAAAAGTTGAACTTTACCATTTGGATCGCTATAACGGGGTCATTTACAAAATGGGCATGGCGAAATATACTCAAAAGCCTATAATTCCTAAACGAAAACTCAGAACTTCACGAAATTAAGTAAGCACATGCAGCATATGACTCTAAAGAAGCATGCCAATTTTTATGGAGATCAGACCATAGCTGGCGCTATAACTGTTAAAAAGCTTTAAAATCCATATATTTTCAATGGTAAATTGCCTGATTTGGCTGAAAATGGTCAGTTCCTTCTATGATTTAGGAGTTTACATGCTTGCTAAATAAAACTTAATATCTTTTTATGCATATGTGCTTAAAGACCTTAAATGCTTGAACCCCGGTAAATGCTGCTTGCAGCTTTAATTATAATTTATTTTGTCTATTAATTTAGTTATATTTATTTCCATTTATTTTCATTTATAATCTCTGAATTTCTGAATTCTCATACTGAAATACATTTGTTAAGTTAATAGAAACTGAAAAAAGTGTTTATGAACAGGTAGGTGTAGGTTTTTTTTTTTTTTGTTTTTTTTTTTTGTTTTTTTTACATCACACTTAGGGAAAATTAAGATATGATAGCACTCACCTGATATAATAATCATTCCTGATGAGCAGCAGATGCTGGAGGATGGATAGGAAGTAAGGTTCTGAGCCTGTGTCTTTCACCATGTTGGACAGGAGATGGTACACCTCACCCATATCAGTGCATTGATGGTTAAGGACACAACTGCATATCTTGATTGCTATGTAGTAAACATGACATTTATATATACATATGCTTATAAAACTGTTTATAAAATATGCACTAGAGTGGCAGGAATTATTAGAAGTGCAGTGGTATAATTCTAAGATTAGAAAGAACAATAAAGTGTAAGCAAATCCAACTAAAGGTGCATGGCCATCAATCATTGGAAATTGCTTGCTTGTTTTAATTCAGATTTATGGCTGAGTTAAAGGTTGAGTCTAACCAGAACTGATGCTATCTGTCTGCATTCTAAAGTGTCTTTAGGGATCTAATTTGCTAACATGAGTAAACAAAAGAACTGAAGAAAAGTGAATTTTTCTGCCAGTTCATACCCTAGCCCTGGACATGAATTAAATGAACATTCTTTAAGTTTGATTATTTAAAACCATAAAACATGGATCAGTCACTTCCTTTTTTTTACTTATTTATCTATTTTCTCAACTGAAATTTCATCCTCAGTTTGTCTCACTTGTCTCCAAAACTAAAGAGATGTGCTCTTAAACTTACAAAGTATTGATTACATGTCCAGCATATTCTTTCCCTGAAGAGAAAGGGCAGTGGCTTTCCAAGTCTAAAATAAATGTAACATTTGATAGTTATCATCTTCTTTATTATTATTATTATTACTATTATTATTATTTCAAGGACTGACATCCCAAACCTCTCAGTTATGTCTACTGGAGTAATGACTGTGCATCTATTTTCAATCGTGGCAAGCTTAAGCATGTGATGATTAAATGTAGCTCTTCGTAGCATATTAATTGTATCTACTAATGGTCTTAGGATAGAGTTAATAGAACAGCACTGACTAAAATAAAATAAAATAAAATAAAATAAAATAAAATAAAATATGGGCATAAATAGTGTGTACAGTGCATTGGGCAGAGGTGAAAAAATAGAGTCCAGCCATTAAATGTACTTTACGTTGTGACAATGTCTGTTGAAATATTTAAACGCTGACTGCAGGGTGATGCACTGCCTAGACTGGAGCACGTTTTTTGAGCCACCACATTTGCTCCTTCCATTCCACTGGGATAGAAAACATAAAGCTGTGGAGGCTCAATATTTAGAGGAAAAACTAAAAAGTACAGCGAGTCTGTAGCCATTTAATACTCAGGTTAGAGTATTATATATTCTTTAAAAGAATATAAACTAAAAACAGAGATATTTGCTAAAAAAATCTATATTATAGTATATAGAGTAACTCTATATGTATGGAATAACAATAAAATGAAAAGATAAGACTTCAAACCACTGCAGTGCACTTTAAAAACTGCAGCAAACCAATCTGCCCCACCACTGCTGAACATTTTCTAATTAACTCATATCATTTTAGTTATTCATAAGGTTGCGAGTGTATCCTATGTTCTGTCAACTCAATATGAGAATACAAGCATCTTCAAAGCATTATTGCTGATAACACAGGTGATCTGCTTAAGTGAATTATTTTCTCCACACTTCAAAACCAGCAAAACACACCGGAAAGTTATTCACTCTATTAAACAGACCCATGAGTGTGCACACAGACACACCGTCTGTGCATATTTGTATTTTGGGCATGTTTGCAGTAATATACTGGTGGGGAAGGTGATGCATAAACATGAGCTGTATCAGCATGAAGCTGAGCAATACAAAAGACAGAGAGGGAGGGTCAATCAATCACGCTGCCCAACTTTCAATTAATATTCAACAGATTCCACAAGTCACTACAATGGCCAGAACTAAACTGGACCAGAAGTGCTATATTCCTAATAATAATAATAATAATAATAATAATAACACAGAGAGAGAGAGATGACAGACAGACAGACAGACAGATAGATAGATAGATAGATAGATAGATAGATAGATAGATAGATAGATAGATAGATAGATAGATAGATAGATAGATAGATAGATAGATAGATAGATAGATAGATAGATAGATAGATAGAATTTCTATCTGTAAATATACAGGGTGGGATTGGAAAATGTTTGGCATTTAGAAAGAGAAGAGGGGGGAAAGAAGGACTGAGAAAGACAGAGACTGTTGCTTAGACACGCATATTACAAAAGGCACTTACAGATCAATGCCAAATTGTCCTTAGAGACAAATGTTGTGTCTCTTACACAGTTGGCTGCTCACGAAAATCATTAGTCCAGACAGCCTGAACTAAAACTAGCTTCTCCATCATTTCAGCAAAGCTTTCCCTCTGAGAGCTTACAGAAAGAGGGTGAAACGATAAAAAATATCAACAAAATCAGAACTAAAATAACCGGAAATATATGCCTTACTCTTTTATGAATTCAGTGAAGGGCTTCAAGCTACTTTATAAAGGGTACTGCGAGGATACACACACAAATCCAGAAGCTACTGCACATGGCTGCCACGTATGCATCTGTGGCCTTATGGGTCAGATGCAGATGTAGAAACAGGGAGAAAATAAGTGTGAACGGATTTCCATAGCCGCGTAGCATAGTCTATCCGCAGATTTAAGGGGGAATGAAACAGAGAAGAGGTGAGCGTAGAGGTTGCTTCCTGTGTCTCTGGAATGTCAGTATAATGAGCTCAGGGCCAGAGGAGGAAGCTGGGATATGTGTGCGGTGCATGCATGTGTTGATGTGAAGAGGTTTGTTTACCACCAGAGTTGCCAGAGGCTGGACTGGAATTGAAAAAAAACCTGATTCTCAAATCCCTTCTGAATGAACTGGAGGTCTTGGCTTTAGACCCATGAGCTGCAACGGGCGCCCTTACGGCTGCACACACAGCCGAGGCAGCGGTAAAAAGGATATTCCATCTCTGCACGGATGTCATCTAGTCGGTGAGACAGTTCGATGGAATCCTCCTCCTTATTTTCATTAAACACCTTCAGCTGAATGTCGAGCTCGTCCGTCTCCTTCAGCTCCTGTGATTACAGAGGGCGATATGAGAAGAATGAGTAACTGATGAACACATCGTCATATAACAGTAGTAATATACGAGGAAGTTTGAGAAAATGTCTGCTTTTTGAACACCTTGAAAGCACCTTTTTGTACATGACCCACTTAAAGGCCTCTTAAGAAATCAAAATTATTTTTGTGGAATTTAGTATATATCTTTAAGGCCATGCTAGTATACTCCCAAATGTTGACCAATTCACTTTTAGCAGTTATATACGCATTCAAAGTTCAAATGCCTTGCAATGCAGAATTTTTTTTATTTTTTTTTTTTGGTTTGTTTGTTTGTTTGTTTTGTTTTGTTTTGTTTTTTGCAGTGTATGGCAGTACAGAGGCTTCAGCATCACTTAATGCAGGGGTCTCAAACTCGCGGATGATATTTTGTGGCCCCCTACCTGACATCAAAGTTTAGTGTTAGTGCGGCCCGCGAGTTATTCTGAAACTTTTGTTTTATTTTGTTATCACTTATGGCAGTGATCTCAAACTGCCGGCCCGCGGGCCATTTACGGCCCGCCCTCCCCCTCTACTCGGACCGCAACTAATCTAAAAAATAAAACAGAATCCGGCCCGCTAAATTATTACTATTCCCTAGTTGCTACCTGACTGATATGCAAAGAAAAAGTCGCCGTTCTATGGGGGCATTCACATATCGCGTTACATAAGCGCCACCGCGCCGCATTCTCCTTTCCAATGCGCTTTTGCTCCAGTGGCGTCTGTCGTTGCTATGCAACCATGAGCCGCGCTCTCAACCGCGTCGCTTCTATTATGAGCGCGCTTGCCTAAATCACAGTAAAAGCACTCGACTTTAAGTCACGAGCGTTGATTTAAAACCACCGAAACGCGTCCGATGCAACCATTAAACGTTACAGATGCTCAAACGGCATCTTGGACAAATGCGCTGCCAGGTGTCTCAAGAAACAGAAGAGTGTACAAATGTATTCAGGGATTGTATTTGTTCAGTACAGTGTTGTTCAGTGCAAGATTTTAATGTTATTTAAGCTAACATAAAGTAAGGGAAAATACTTCCACTAAATGTTAAAAACTAATAATGTATGTAACAATGAGAGCTCTTTATTTTTTGGCAAAATAAAGTTGATATATATAGCTCCAGTTTTTTGTTTATTTCTGACCCCTCCACGCCACAAGTTTTGCTATTTATAGTAAGTATTTATAGTATAGGTATAAAAACATTTTAGTAGGCCTAATGAAAGTAAATGAGAAATAATGCAAAGGAAAGTAAATTTTCTTAAATGTTGCGCTTTCCTGCGCTTGAATGTTAATATGGCCCTCCTATAAGGTGTCAATCACAGAAATGGCCTCCCACCAATTTGAGTTTGAGACCCCTGACTTAAAGGCAGGGTAGGTAAGAAATTTTGTTCCAAATTTGTTTAAACTTTCTATATATATACATGCATAATTAAAATGTAAGAACTCTGGTAAAAAGAGTATAAAAATCGAGTGACTCTAGACCGTTTAATCTGTATTAAACACAGCTCATTATTTCCATCCGGGACGAAACATAGGATTGGCTTAGGCGGCTGTCACTCTCTCGCAACCATGGCAACCACCCTTTTGCCACACATGACCTGCCCACTTGCGCGCGCACGTTTGATTTGGGGAATCCAAGAGGCACGGATCCTAGGAATACCAAAACAATGGCAGAGAAACAGCAAGCTAAATTCACAGTATCGGCCTATGCAGTTAGTGAAGGCAAACCAGGCAAAAAAAGGAAGACAGTAACAGTACAAGAAAAGGCAATGAACAAAAAGTCTTTGGATAAACAAAGAAATAAAACGCGAGTTAATATCGGCGTGGCTTTCCAGCGATGGCGAGAACTGAGGGAACTCAAGGGGCTGAAAAGTGACTCCTTGATGGCTTTATTTCTGCTGGACAGGTAAATCTTTCTTTTTGTATTTTGATCATACATATTTTTTTGTTTATTTTTTCATGAAGCATGTGTCATTAGCACACGTAGCTGCGTAATATAGCTAACATAACATTACTTAGCGAGCCGTAGTAGAGACGATAAATAATGATAGCTATAGTGTTGAATTGTGCATAATTTTACCCTCTGTCTAAGTCTTTTACCATGTTCACCTGCAAGTTTACCTGCACGTTTTTTCGCCTTTGTTTTGTTTTTATATTCTCTACCTATGTTTACTGATGTCTTTATCTTGTATCTGTGTGTGTCGTACACACTTTGTTGTATGTGTGTGTTATTATTTTGTGTCTGCAATGCAGTTGTGAGTTGATATTTGAGTGTATGTTACTCTGTTGATCTGTAGAACAACGTATATGTTATGAATCTTACACGAAATTCATCTTCATCACAGTGTAAATGATGGTAATGGAAAAACGTGTATCATGCAACCTGTTTTTAGCTTTGCCTTATAGATAACTAGCTCGTTAGCGAATCAAAAAATATATATTTTAAACTTTACCAATATCAATATGCTAGCTTGATAGTGAGTACTAAAATACATCTTGTTTGTTTATCTTCATAATTTTAAAGTTATTTTTATTACATGTGATTCTGACATGATGTCACTACATGCACTGTGCTCCTTCCTCTCCGCTCGTCTCAGGTAAATAATGCGTCTTCCAGCTCAGTGGTCGGAGTCACACGTTCATGCGTTTTGGGGGCGTGGCTTTGGAAGGAGCCCAGAAGGGAGGGGGTGGAGTGAATGGAAATAATGAGCTGTCTTTAAAACAGTCGTGAGAGGTCTACAGACACTCGATTTTTATACTTTCTTTTTCAGAGTACTTACATTTTAATTATGTATTGATATATAAATAAAGTTTAAACAAATTTTGAAAAAAAGTTTTTTATACATTTTTTTGCCTACCCTGCCTTTAATGAATCAACAGCCTATTGGCTATTGCCTTAGACATTTATTTTTGATTTATTTTAAAAGTTTACAACAGAAATTTGCTGTTTAATAAGAGTGTCAGAAAAGTTTGCAACATGTAGGATTCAGAGTACAGCATTTCTTATTCACTTCTATGGTATCAGCAAAGGAGTGATTGACTGTCACACAACTGCAACAGCAACTCAATGACGTTAAGGATATGATGTGATTGGTTATAAAGGTATGCATGATTCTAAGTTGGTTGTTGTGCTTACTCCAATAGTAGAGCCATGGAGGTTGGTATCTCCCCAAAATGAGAAAACTGTGCTCATCAAGCGATTTAAAACTAAGGTGTCAATTAAAACCACAAGTCTAATTAGCATTGTATTGAGGTAAGAGTCAATCTGTTTTTCTATGGTACACAGATTGTCTTGCTTTGCATACCTGCAACATATGGGAGAGATAGAAAGGGTTTAGAGAGATAAAGAAAGAGAGGATAAAAGGTGTGCTTTAAAACTTCACTATAAATCAATGATGGTGTAGTTTATGGACGGTGAAGAGCCAAATGTAACCCAATTTCTCTAGTTATCAATCAGTGGGCTATACTTCAGGCATGCCATCTGTCTTAAAGAAACAGCCAATCAGAGAGACAGAGTACTCGTTATGCCACAGTAGGAGGCAGGACCAAGTCTCTCTCGCTCTCTCGAACACACTCACACACACACACACACACAACTCCAGAAATGTGTATTTTCATTTCATCAGACACCATTTTCTAACTCTCCTTGAGGATTTAGTGCATCTCATTTGTCTTTCACTTTGTTTCTTTCTCTTTGCACTTGCCATTTTGAGGATACTAAAACCTGAAAACTCATTATTCACAATTAGAGAACAATGTCATATTTAATTGTCCTATTAAACTTTAAAATACATTATTCATAAATTACGATAAGCTCATCATATGCAGGGGTAGATTGAGATAATTATAATAATTGTAGCAATAATACGGGGAGCAGTCAAAATGACTTATTAAGAGTGAGGAAATGCCCACATAAATGAGATGGTGAGTGATGTGCTGGCCTGGTTGCGGGCTTTGTGGCAGCATGGAGCAGAGATCTGTGCGCTGATTGATAATGATGTGTGAGGGGAACGGCCTTTGTGAAACAAAGCTGTGCCATTAGGGAGGACACCAAACCAGGGCACACTTCAGCAGTTTTTAATTGTTTTGTTCATTTGTTCAAAAGTTTTTGATTGTTCTGTAAAGCCAATTTAAAACCCAAATTCTTCAAGAAAACAGCATCTGTCATTTGATAAACTACAGATGTATTACAGCATTTTTTAAAAGTACTTTCCTATGTATTTACCAACTGAACACATAAGGAAAACTTATGAGCATATATCATACCACTATTAAAAAGAAATCAAGCATTCAAAACATTTAATAAAAAAAAATCAAAAAATAACAAAACTAAAAAATAGGATAAAACAGAAATATAAAAGTGAAATGATAAAGCAAAAGTTATACTCACTGGTAGTATCTTCTTGAGGCCACAGCGCAGAAACTCATTTCGTAAGTGTATCCTGAAGTCTAAATCATCCGGGGAGGTAACGAGGGCATTGATCAGCTGCATGCAAGCCACCTGTATTCACACACACACACACACACACAAGCATCATTTAATGCAAGCAAATTCTCAGAATCATCCCTTCAGCAGTAAATTATTAAAATGTACTACTCTGCAACAGCCTCTTATTCACACTGCTCTCATCTCTCAGCTTAAAGAAAAAAATCAATATGTTACATTACTTAAAATAAAATGAATTCATCAGGATGGAACGAGGCAGTTGGCACTTTGAAGAACTGTAACAGAAAAACAGGGGAAAAGTGAAGGGAAAAGATGCAAGTGGATTAGTAGAGCTGTCCAGAGGAAGGAGGAATAGAAGGAGGGAGCAGGCCTGGCTGAACAGATGTGTATTTTTAATTGATTTATCGGATCATGGCAGTGGGCAGGGAGGAGTGCTGATGGTTCTTAACAGGCTATAAGGTGGCTCCAGGGAGCCGGCTAGGATGAGAAGGAATGCTCTTCGCTTGGTTGATCGATGCCGAGTGGAAATATCACTCTTGATGGACATGTGAAGAGTATACCTTCACCAGCCTCAGCCTGGAATTTTAGAGTTGTTGTGGATCTGCATGTGTTATTGCCCTGCATGATTTTATTTGTCAAGAGAATCTTCATCATTCTGACTCCCACTTGTTTTGCCTCCAAAGAGCGGCCCCAAAAACAGAAACCTGACTTGAGCCAATGGAAAGACACTGTTTGACACAACATTTGACACTATATGTCAATTCTCATTACAGTATTAGTAGACTGTTAAGCCCAAACTATAGTTTACTTTTTACGCGAGGGTCAGCGTACTGTATATGCACCGCCAGGTTTTTGTAACCGCACGTACTTGTACACGCAGGTCACACATGCGTATTTAATGTTTGTTTTTTTTATTTTTTAGTAATTAGTTCATCCACAAGGTGGCAACTGTGCCCTGGGGGCGTCGATTTACAAGGTAGTTGAGGAAAAAATGCATAAATAGAACAGACCGGAACACATGCAAGCTACAGTGACAATGAGGCCTAGAGAGTACCCTGATTTGTACAACAAAGATGTTTGCATGGGTTGTAACTCGTGGCGAGAGATTGCTCAAAACTGTGCATGGGTGGAATTGTCTGTGTATGCTTACGAGTTAAATGAAGTATACTTTCCAAGGCTGTGCGTGTACACTAGCGTAAAAAAAAAACAAAGTATACACAAGGCTTTAGTCTACTAACAGTCAATAAAAGAGTAAGAAAAGGTGCGCTGTAGACACAGATACGTGTATATACAGCTTGCTAATCAGGTCTGTAATGTCTGTATAAAAGGTGTTAATTGAGTTTGAAATTGTTTTGAGGATGGCACTCTTGGCATTGCTCGTGGATCTTGCTGCATGTGCTCTCAGGCGAGAACGCGTCTTTAGAGAGTGTCATGTTTGCTGAGAGTGACAAAACAAAAGGGTGTATGGAATGCCCTTATATGGACATGGTTTGGGTGTTATTTATGTAAATGACTCAACTCGGGCAAGCGGTTGCTCATTTAGAATACTCAGAATTCATCAACATTAGAACGGGTTTAAGAACAAATTCATGTGTGTACGCACGTGTTGTTAGTTAGGTGGAAAGTTTCCGTGTGAAATTCAAATTTGAATATTGTATGCAATTATTAGTGAATGAGACCCACTGTCTGTTGGGGGACCATCAAAATAAAGTCTAAGCACATAATAAGCAGACTGTCTACTAATATTCTTTTGAATGGTAGTTGACATGTAGATATTACTTAGAGTTATGAACTTATATTTATAGCAGAATGTCTAAAGTGGACTATCAAAATAAAGTGCTGGTTCTAATTCAGAGATGCAATGATGACCTTTGATTTAATTGATAGTTAGATCTGGATATAATGCAACATTTACTTTAACCCACAACCCTCAATCATGTTCTTTTTGACCCTTTGTAGTAGAAATTGTGGGCACCTCTGTTCTAAATGAAGCTTTTAATGAAAACTAAAATGAACTAAAGCTGAACTAAAACAAAAAGGGAGTGAAACTAACCAAAATTAAACTTGAAAAGAAAAACTGCATATAAAACAGAAATAAATATAAATTTAAATAGCAGGACTCTTGGGCTCAAGAATGGTCTGTTGGCATCAGATACCAAATAGCACTATACTTGATTCCTTCTCTTGAAGTCCCAGCTACCAGGGGCTGCAGGCAAACCAATGAAGCCCACATTTCTGAGGCTACCATCATACAACATTATGCCTCCACATTACCAAAGTTCTTAAATCGTCTCGTATTCCCATTTGAGCAATTATTTCAATTTGAATCATTGAAGAGTCTCACTGAGTGTATCAAGATCATTCTTCGAGTTCTCCGGAGGCCAAATGCATTTTTATCATCAGCTGTGTCGACACACCAGCCTGTTTGGAATGATGTTGCAGATAGGGTGTTAGTGCAGGTTGAGGGGCTTATTTTCCTTTATGGTTTGAGTGTGCAATGATGAGCTTCTGTAGCAGACTGCCGGAGGAGGATTTCAACAGAGTAATTAAAAGACGGCACTGCTGGGACGGTTTTAGGTTTGCGTGCTTGCGTCACCGAGATGGCGTGACTACAAAACACATTTTAATCACATTTAAAAAGTCAGGCTCTGCAGCTCATTGCAGGTTTTAAAAGTGTTTAATTTCTTTTAACCGCCAGCGTTGGTGCGGTGTTTTAATTTACTTGACAATTAGCAGCGGTTCTTTTCATTAAAAACCTTTTTTTAAAGGAGGAAAACAAGGCACAATATCAAAACAGATTCACTCCTCCCTTCTCCTCGCACTTCCTCTGTATCATATTGTTGTCTTCGCCTGCTCTCTCAACAGCAACAAAAAGATTAGGGATTTGGTTAATGAATGGGTGAGAGTGGCTTGTTGTGCTTGGTCACAGATCACTGCAGGTTGTGGAGAAGCGGAGAATGATAAATACAGGTGTGGTGCTGCATTCTTGCCCTTTTGATTCAGTTCCTCTGAGACCAGATTGGAGAATGCAGAGGAAAAAGTAAGAAAGGGGGATGATAAAGTAACCACCTCTCAAAAAGAGAATTTTTATTTTTTTTCCGGGTTCTTTGTGTGACCTGGTTGCAGCTGATTAGGGTTTATAATACACCTCCCGTTCCATTAGAATAGCCAGCAGCTAGCTTCCATCTTGTGGCGTAGGTGGCAGGGTTGACAGACGACCACAAAACACAGTGAGGAGAGGGATAGGGGGACTTGTTTACATGTCAAGCTGAGCCGAGGTGCAGAAGAGCTTTGAGTGACAGATGTGCCAATTTCTACCTGGCTCCAGCATCAAACAGAGCATTCGGAGTGAAGAGGCCTCACGCATTGACTGACACTAAACACAGCAGATCTATATCTGACGCCCTGGGCAAGCAGAATTCTACTAATTATTTGAAATGAGTGAAATAAAACATGAGGATGCCCTCAAGGATAAAATTTAGAACACGTATGATGTGATGTGTGTTTCACTTGAATATTACGTGCTCTTTCTAGATAATAACAGACAACATCTAAATTCAGACACAAGCTAATATGAAAACATACCCCAAAAATAATATATATATATTCTGCAGACACATGTGAAACTCTAAGGTTTGTTTCAAAGCAGAACATTTAGAGAGAATTGACTACACTTGCTCCACATTAGAATGCAGCATTCCAACACAAAATCCTGTGTCTTATTCAATAACCTCCCACAGTTTAATTTAACCAGAAGCCAAGTTGCTAAGCTGAAATTCTGCGGTTTAATCATTCTTTTCAGAGCAAATAAAAATGTATCTGTGTAAATCTGTGTGAATTATAACATGCAGGTAATAAGGTGAAGTGGCAGGTGGGGAAGAGACTTTCTCCGACTCTTTGTTTCTTGGAAAGGGCAGCACACTGACCTGTAGCTGCTGGGCTTCGTGGTTCTCCAGCCCCTCCACTATCGGAGCAAACCTCTCCTTATTATTCCTCTCTGCTGCAATGGTCATGGCTGCCAGGATCTTATCCAGACTAAAGGAAAACAAGACGACAGAAAACAATGTGTTTAGGTACACATGATTTTTATCAAGCAACAACCGTGACATTAGTTCAGAATGTTCACACAAGTTGGTCTTGGCCATTCATGCAGGGGACCTGGAACAATGTCACAGATTTTTATGTAGCGTTTATAGCTCATTGTGAGTGTGCAAAATCAAAGCAAGCCTAATGTTATCCATATAAGAGGAGCCCTTTAAGTCTACAGTATGTGACGCTGTGTAAAAATCAGCAACATAAGAGCACTGAAGAGATGTTTGGACAGAAGTACAAAAAGTGCTGGTGGGGAAAGCAAATTAAGGACTTTACAAAGTCCCATGTACAGAACGCATCATAGACAAAATAACAACAACAGAACAAACCAGTGCTTGTGTCAAAAATAGCCAATTAAGTAAATAAACACATGCAAGACTGTCTTAACTGTGTATCTTGCCATCATGTCATTGGTTCTGCTCTCATCAGGTTAGGATATAGGCTCATTTGTCTTTTATCGGCCAGACCCAGGTGTTGGGCTTTGGGGGGGCTTAATGGAAACTGACAGAGTTACTTTAACTTAAAGATAGTTCACAATAAATGTAAATAGTAAAATGTAAATAGAATGAAAAGAAGATTGTGATTCGATTCAGTTCCAATTTGGATTCAATTTCTTTCAGTTTCAATATCCATTCATTTAGATATATATCAGGTACAGTACATGTAGAGTACATGAACAAAATCCCTCAAATAATGTTGTTAACTATACAGGGAACCATGTCAGTTAGTGTCATGTCATTAATGTAATACTGTATACGAACATTTAAATTGCACATATGCCATTTTTTTTTTTTTTTTATAATAATAATGTTATAATAACTTTTTAATGACATATTTATGTTTCTACTCAGATTAGGTTTTGTTTGTTTGTTTGTTTGTTTTTGGAAATATACACATTTAAATGGCAGGTGTCCTAACTTGTTTTATAATGGATTTATTCAAACACATTAAATATTGAATTGGTTAAGTAAAAATGTAATGAATATGTAATATGGTGCATATATTTAACAAATTGCTCCTCTCTAGAGTTAATTTTTCTAGCTGGCTAACGAGTTATGGTCACTGAATATGGTTTTCTGAGGTAAATGTGACGGTATTGTTTACAAGCTGTTTTGCTGATGTAGTTCCACGGTTGAAACACTGATTGAGCGATAACATGAGACAGGATACGGATTTTGTTAAGTTGTACTGTATCTTTTAACTTACCTTTGGGTGTTAATTCATGTTTATTTCGCGCTGTAATTGGTTTTAAAGCAGAGAAGATCTGTTCACGTGCGCTTCGCTTCTCTTAAACTGAGGCGCTACAACGCCACAACGTTTTTTTTTTTTATTATTATTATTATTTCTTAATAAAATGGACAGAATTTAAAATTTGAGACTTTGTCTCATATCAAAAAGTAACAAAGCACAAAACTAAATGTGATTTATTCAAGCAGACGGATAATATAGAGGGTATGCACGTGACGTCATCATCGACCGTTACAACTGCGGTCAAGGCCACTGAGTGGAAAAAGACTGAAGGTCTTCGCCACGTCTTTAAAATTCGATATCATTGTTTTCTATGAGTGTACGCACACCGGCGGCGACATTCGGCGCCTGTCCGCGGCGCCCAGCTACGGCTCAGAAAAAATATAAAACAATGCGTTCGAATTTGAAAGACGTGTCGCGGCGCGACACACAAAACACATCCAAAACGGGAAAGAGCTTTGTGATTGACTGTACAAATAGCTTTGACACAAACCCTGAGGTATATATTTAAAAATTGCACAAAGCAACAAGGGAAAAAAACAAAAGGATCACTGCAATTCACATAAACAGCTCGACTCCAGGCAGAGAAACATGTTTTAGTTATCATTTTGTGTCAAACTGTTGGATTTTGAGGTAAAATCATACCGTATATATTGTATTGTTATATATTAGTTTGACAACTCATCAATTAAATATTTTCCATCTTTTATTCTGCATAATTGGGTGTTTTTCAATAAACAACACTGACAAAAACTATACTATAAAACTATATATGTTTTAGGGCTGGACAATATGACGATATAACATTGATATAAGTGATTACTCGGATTTAAACCTACCTATATTGTAGTTATATAAAATATTCACAGGCAGATTTTCTTTATGTATTTCCCCGCCGTCGAAATCAGGCACATATAAATGTCAGGAAACACGGCATGTCAATTTCCATGGATTAGGTTTATTTGACAAGTTGTAAGGAACACATTCAATTCCAACCTTTAGTGTAATCGTTTGTTTTACTCGCGTTTTCGCAGTTTCCCCTGTTAAATCCAGTCACGCAGCAGGTTCTTTTGCCACTCAGTCCAGCTGAGGGAGCGCGTTTTCGGTGGGAAAGTGACGTCGATGCATATGAAAAGTGAAGCCAAAGCGTCTCGATCGCCCCCAGGTGGCTGGATACAGTATAGGTAATAAACCCCGCCCTATCTATGTAATGGGACCAATGGGACATGAGACAAATTAAACAGTCAAATTACACGTCAAAGATTTTTTTTCCAAAGATTGTTTCTGTCATTTTAGGCAGTTTTTATCACGCTGATGTTAGTTAATGTGTTCATTCTTTAAATAAGTTTGTTTTTAGTTAGTTATTTGATGCTATAACAAAGCAGGATTGGACGTCATGATTGACAGATGAGATTGACAGCTTCTCTGAGCAAAGTAGTCACTAAAGCACCAACGGACTTTTTTCTGGATCTTCGGGAGGAGATTGGTGCTTTCCAGAACTGTTTCACACTGACATAATGAGTTGTGCTGCAGTATTAACCAATCGATTTGTAAAAATGAGAATCGATAAAAATCGAGAAATCAATATTTTTTACCCAGCCCTGGCATTACAACTGGCATTACAACTCAAACTGGCATTTAACTTATTTGGTAGCAATTTATTTAAATTATTTGCACTATACTACTCCTGTTAAGTGTCATGTGCACACTGGCCTGACCAGGATATCTGCCACTTTTAAAAAGAAGATATTTTGAAGAATGCTGATAACAAAACAGTTGACGGTAGTCACTGACCACCGATGGCAGTCAATGGCTACCGACAACTGTTTGGTTAAAACCCTTTGATGCGCAAGCTATGAAAACCCCTTCTAATGCGCAACATGGGTCAAAAATGACCCGTATTCATTTCCTATGTAATTTCAATCATGGTTGAGTGTTTCTTTGCTGAATCTTTGAAAGAAATGTATTTTATCATTCATTTATTTCAGGTATTCCTTAAATATCTTGTTTTTGATTGTCAAAAATCATTATGTTCATTTTTTTCTTTCTTACTTTATAAACAAACACAGTTTTTGTATGTCTACATCAATTTTACACACATGGGTCAAAAATGACCCGTATTCATTTCCTATGGAATTACAGTCATGACTGAGTGTTTCTTCGCTGAATCTTTGAAAGAAATGTAATTTGTCATTTATTTATTCCAGGTATTCTTTAAATATCTTGTTTTTGATTTTCACAAATCATAACTTTTGTATTTCTACATCAATTTTACACACATGGGTCAAAAATGACCCATATTAGAAACCTTTGCAAATTTTCGCAAGTAGGAACATATTTACTGCAGACAACTATTCATCCGCCACACATTTCACATCTCAACATGGCTGCTTTTGTATATTTGATGGATGAAAGTCATATTATATTTCATATAATAGGCTATATATTATATTTCATAATCTTTATTTTTTGTCATAAACCAATGCTACTGGTCACCTTTTACATCTGTCAGTGTTCCTAAAAAGTAACAGTTTTGAACAAGGTTTCTGTCCAACAGTGAAAATATATAATAAGTATTTGAATTTGAATATTTGAATATGCTTGTGCTTTAGATTTTCTTTATCTAGAGTGTTAGCGGCTGGTCCTCAACAGAACTGAGGTGGATGATGACATCACTGTAAAAAAAGTTGAAAGTATACTTTGCGCACAGTCGAACACAATTTAAATGTGTATGTGCAGGTTGCACATACACAGTTACAGAAATCTGGTGGAAATTATAAAAAGTTACAAAAATCTGTATGCTGACCCTCACGTACGCATAAAACATGAAGTATGCTTTGGCCTTTAGAAAGATAATGACACAAAAAAAATTTCATTCAAAAAGAAAGGAAATATTTAAATAAGGATTTGTTTGAGTAATACCTGGAATAATGAATGATGAAATTAATTTATTGTAATATATGAGATATAGAAAATAATAACTCATTCAGGTCACTTTAGACTCAGGTTGTATATGTCCAAAACTGTTACTTTTCAGGAACACTGACAGATTTAAAGGGTGACCAATTGCATTGATTTATGACAAAAAATAAAAAATTATGAAATATATAGCCTAATATATTAAATATAATAAGACTTGCATCCATCAAATATACAAAAGTAGCCTTGTTAAGATGTGAAATATGAACAGTTGTCTGCAGTAAATATGTTCCAATGTTTCAAAAAAATTTGCAAATATTAAAGATTTCTATATGGGTCATTTTTGACCCATGTGTGTAAAATTGATGTAGAAACTGTGTTTGTTTATAAAGTAAGAAAGAAAAAATAAACAATTATTTATAGAAAATCAAAAACAAGATATTTAATGAATACCTGGAATAAATAAATGATAAAATACATTTCTTTCAAAGATTCAGTGAAGAAACACTCAGTCATGATTGAAATTCCATAGGAAATGAATACGGGTCATTTTTGACCCATGTGTGTAAAATTGATGTAGACATACAAAAACTGTGTTTGTTTATAAAGTAAAAGAGAAAAAATGATCATAATGATTTTTGACAATCAAAAACAAGATATTTAAGGAATACCTGGAATAAATGAATGATAAAATAAATTTCTTTTATAGATTTAGCAAAGAAACACTCAACCATGATTGAAATTACATAGGAAATGAATACGGGTCATTTTTGACCCATGTTGCGCATTAGAAGGGTAGTGATAGAAAAATGATTTTTACTCAAAAAGTAAGAAAAAACAAAATTAAAATGAGGATTTGTGATGATCAAAAAGAAGTTAATTGAGGAATACCTGGAATACTGAATGATGAAATTAATTTCTTGCAAAGATATAGAAAATAAAAACTCAGCCGGGTCATTTTTGACCCATGTTATGCATCAAAGGGTTAAAAGCATTCTTCAAAATATCTTCTTTTGTGAAAAGGAATGATAAAAAAAAAAAAAAAAAAACCCTCATACAGGTTTAAAACAACTTTAGGGTGAGTAAATGATGACAGAATTTTCATTTTTGGGCAAACTGTCCATTTAAGTTCACTTTTTACATGTCTCCTTACCCCAAATCGGTTTACTTTGCTCTGTCATGAAAGAAACTGCAGAGAGAAGTTTTGTCGAACAGCTAGGTATAAGATCCATGTTTTGTGATCCAGGTGATTAAGTTGTAGTTGTGAGTGGGCTGTACAGAGTCTTTCATGCTGATTCAAACATGGCTTCAGAATAAGCTACACCTGCTCAACTCCTAAAGAGGGCTTTGATGTGACAGCACTAAACATAAGCCAGTGTCACTGCACAGCGTTTGAGGGGGAAGGAGCTAGTTTCGGCACTAAGTGGGGTATCAACGTTTTTACAGCTGTCACACAGATCTGCACACTCTCTGATCACCTACACACCCATAAAAACATTAATCTACTCACCTACAACACCGATTCACCCAAACTGCACTTAGCATATGTGTGTGAGTCTGTCTGTGTGCGTTTGTGTGTTTACTGAAACAGATCCCAGGGCTAAAGGTGCTGATCGGCAAATAAAAATGGCCGGCTGAACCAAACACGGTTTCTTAATGATTCAACAACAAAACTAACACAGCATGCATCATCGGGTCGCCATTAGACTTAGCTGGAGACTTTTCTAGTAGGCTAATTTGAGAAGGGCATAGCAACATGTCCTGTACTATTACTGCAATACAATGGATGCTCAATGGAAGATACAGTAATTTAGGGTTTCTGGTCAATGATTTAACTGCAAGGCGACAAAAGTTTTTTTGTTTTTGTTTTGTTTTTAAGTACAAAATATCTGATTTTTATACCATTAATCCGTACATTTTGGCATATTACATTTTGTTGATTGTAATTTGTATTGAATAATTAATGATATCAACTGTGTATACATTGATTTAAAAGTCAAATGCTTTCATGTAATGGTTAGATGGTATTTATTAATGATAATACTAATAAAAAAAAAAATGTCTCGTGATATCAGCATGACTGAGTTGAGTTTCTGACAAAACTTTTTACAGTGCTTGCATTATATTGTTCTGTCTTTTATTTCTTATGATAATTCATACTCAAAAAGTAGAACTGAAGTGACATTCATTACAAGATGATTAGTGTAGTGCTGTCACAATTCCTCGAATTTGAGTGCTAGAGTTTAAAAAAAATCCTTGATTGCAACTTAATCGGTAGTGCCGCATTTCACATACGAGAATCCATAAATCACATTATTGGATCATTTTCTAAGGGGCCGTTCACACAGAACGCGTCTTTGCATCTAAAAACGCGAGATGCAGCACTCAGGAATGGTTTTAAAAAAAGCGCAGCATAGAAGGCGAGAGTCTCGAGACGCGCCTTTGAGACGTGATGCAATAACGACAATAACGGAAATAATAGAAATAGGCAAACTGCAGAATTTAGAGATACAAGTTTTGACATGGAAAAAAAGAAAATAAGATAATAATGAGCACCTCCTCCACCATGTTGCCATTATATAAAACAGTTGTCATACCAACTCGCAACGCTTGCCCCACCTCCAAGGTTCTTCTGATTGGTCCACTGTTTTGGAACTGACATTGATGAGCGGTGCTGCGTGTAAAAGTTGAAATTCTTTTAACTTGACACGGCGTCTTAAAAACATGGCGCTCATGTGTGAGGCGCTGCAAAAGACGCGAGACGCGAGCGTAACGGTCATGCACGTCCGTCAAGCGCGTGTTTACATAGAAAAACAATGGGAAAGTAGCGCATTGGAATAGAAAAACGCATTCTGTGTGAACGGCCCCTAAGGCTGCACAATTCATTAAAACAATTTTAAAAAAGCATAACATAGTATAGTGCTATCATTTATAAACCTACACTAACCCAGGAGAACACATCAGTAAGTTTATAAAAATGCGAACTGCGTTTGCATGTTTTGATGTTCACATGTTCCTGTTCAATAAATTACAGTGGCTGAAGCATTTCTATCATAAGAAAAGATTAAATATTAATAGATTAAGAGGACACTTGAATTAAATGTTGTTTGGCCAATATTAAACAAGAATTTGATCATGCTGTAAAATGTAACAACAACAATCTAATGATTAAATATTCTATAATAATAATAATAATAATAATAATTTTACTTTTACAAAGATTATTTGAAAGTAGAATCTCAAGGCACTTTACAGAAGAAAGCCACAAAAATGGGGTGAAGCTGATGATCTTACATGTTCTCCTCTCCGATGATACAAACAGCTGACAGAATCTTGACAATTTCGGTCATCATATTAGTCTGTTTGGGATCAATTGCCCTTGCGAGGAGGAGGAGGCTTCGTTCATCCCCCAAGATCCTTTGGAGTCCATACTGAAAACAAAAAGACATCTCATTTTATTATACCTATTAAATGGAAACATTTTGCAATGGATAATGCCTTTAAGCTTTAAGCAAACACAATGAACCCCTTGTGTATGGACAGATTTAGGCTTTCTTCTCCGAAAAAGAGCCAATTAGGCAGGTGTAGATATGTTTAAAGATTAATTAATTTAAATCAGGACAGGACAGCAGGGACAGATAATCAAATTCTTGCAGCTTTGTCTTCCTCACAGGGTGTAATGCACTGCACTTGACCACAATTTGAGCAAAACACAGAATTAAAGGGTTAGTACACGCAAAAATGAAAATTCTGCCATTTATTACTTACCCTCATGCCGTTCCACACCCGTAAGACCTTCGCTCATCTTCAGAACACAAATTAAGGTATTTTAGTTGAAATCCGATGGCTCAGTGATGCCTTCATAGGGAGCAATGACATTTCCTCTCTCAAGATCCATAAAGGTACTAAAAACATATTTAAATCAGTTCATGTGAGTACAGTGGTTCAATATTAATATTATAAAGCGACGAGAATATTTTTGGTGCGCCAAAAATAAAATAAAATAACGACTTATAAAGTGATGGCCGATTTCAAAACACTGCTTCAGGAAGCATCGGAGCACAATGAATCAGTGTATCCAATCTGCTGTTAGGAGCGCCAAAGTCACGTGATTTCAGCAGTTGACAGTTTGACACGCAATCTGAATCATGATTCGATACACTGATTCATTTGTGCTCAGATGCTTCCTGAAGCAGTGTTTTGAAATCGGCCATCACCAAATAAGTCGTTATTTTGTGTGTTTTTTTGTTTTGTTTTTTGGTGCACCAAAAATATTCTCGTCGCTTTATAATATTAATATTGAACCACTGTACTCACATGAACCGATTTAAATGTGTTTTTAGTACCTTTTATGGATTTTGAGAGAGGAAATGTCATTGCTCCCTATGGAGGCATCACGGAGCCATCGGATTTCAACTAAAATATCTTTATTTGTGTTCCGAAGATGAACGAAGGTCTTACGGGTGTGGAACGGCAAAAGGGTAAGTAATAAATGACAGAATTTTCATTTTTTGGGTGAACTAACCCTTTAACTTGAGGGGAAAAAATAAAATAAAATAAATAAACAAACACTAATAAAAATATGTTTGGAATAAAATAGCATTCAAATTTAACATGGCTGAGGTATAAATTATAATGTCAATACCATTTAAGCATGAAAGCAGCTTTAGAAAAGGTTAAATCTGATGATTATCTGGAGTTGAATGAGTTTTATTTGTGTTTGGTCCTGTTTAATAAAGCAGCAGCATTTCAATCAGAAATGTGTTCCTTCTCAAGGACAAGTAAGGAGCTGGCATGATTTTATATTCTTTAATATAAACATTTTTTTTTTTTTTTTTTTTTTACTTGGCACGTGTGGGACACAAAATGATATAAACTCCTCATAATGGAGCTTTTAAATTCTAAACCCACCTTATTGTTCATGAAGGCCTTGAGGCACTGAATGAGTTTGTGCTGGTTCTTCTTGTCAATGTTCTCTTGCCTGAGGAAAAGAAAATCAGTGAGTAAAGAGAAAAAGCGTGTGAATGAGCAACCCATAAACACTGAAGAAAGGAGATTTATTAAGACGATGTTAGAAATTCCAGCATAACTTACTGTTTCTTGTCGAGAAGCCTCTCCAGCACATCCAAAAGCAGTCCGAGACCTTCATGGCCAAAGTTATTCACCCAGCTAAAGACAGAAAGAGACAGTAAAAGAACTCCATTAGAATATATAAACCCGAACAAGTTCATTAAAGGTTTGAAAAGTTAGGTTTGAAGATGAGCTGGGTTACAAAACAACTCTGGAAACAGTTTTTTTTTTTTCTCCCCATCCATATTATTGACAAACAGTACAGGTCATTTTGGCACCTGTAGCAACATATAGAAGATGAGTCAGTCCCTGTCCCTCGGTAAAATGTCACCTGTGACAAGAACATGAAGAAATATTGTGATTTTGTTCCCTATGTTTCTGTTGGTGGCTTAATGTGAAGAATTTTCCACATATGTGTAACCAGATGGAACTCTAGAGGAAAGAACAACATATTTATGTATCCTAGAGGAGAAATTAAGCATTTTTGTGTTTCAATGAATTAAAAGTAATTAAAAACAGTTTTCTTTAGTAGACTACTTTTTATATATTTTATATCTCAGTAACAAGTCAACATTTACTCACATTTGCCACTTTTTTTTTCTCTTTTTTTTTTTTAATTTTGAACCCTGTATTCACCTGATTAACACATTCTTGAAAACAGGTGAATGGAAATGAAAGAAGTCTTTGTGTGTGGTGCCTTCAGGCAACTTGTGCAGGCCATGCACTCCAACAGGAAGATAAAGCAATACATGGGTGATAACAGTAAAACCGATAATGGATTGAGTAAGATAATTGGCTATAAAACACAATGTATCAGGAGACATTAAATGGTCTGGGGAGGATAAGAATAGAGAGAGAGAGTGTGCTACACAGTATGTGATCGCATTTAGAGTATGCCATTAACATCATTTGTTCTTAGCTCCAGATTGTCAATAAACCAAAATACATGGGCCAATTTGTTGCATTAAAGCACCATAAGTCAATGAGTTACTACTGTCTTTTTGACAATCATAGTGTGCAATGCAACATGCATACTAAAGTCATTTGTATGAACCCATATGGTCACACAAGACCCTGAATTAGGGGTGATGTCTGTAGCCCAGGGCAGTTTCAGAAGGCTAAATTGCACTTTTTTGCAGATCTGCAATTAAATTAGTTTAAAATTACAAAGACAGGGGCTCACCATGCCATTACTCAAAATTCATTACCGACCCACCAAACTCAATTTGAAACTTATTACCATTTGCTGTACAGTACATTATAATGGCCTGATTTGTTAATAAAACATAACAGTATAATGTGCAAAATTTATAACCATCTGTTTACAGGGGGGCTTCTCGTTTATTGTTTCCAATTTTGTCTCATCACTTTTCAGCTGTTTGTTGAAAGAAAAACACAGTTTGAGGCCGATTACGAAAAATGAGATCTTCGTGAGCACCCTTACCTAGACTTGGAATATAAAAGCAGTGCTGCTGTGGAGGTGGTTAGTGGAAATAAGGGGTGTAAGAACGACATGGTTGAGCGTATCTAATTCACTTATAACAACAGTGTGGGTTATGGTTTCACACTGCAACAGATGAGTGTTGAAAACATGAGGCTATCATCTGAGGTAGTGTGGTGAGACCAAATGAAACCTTAGCCAGCGCTGACATTGTACCGCTGTGGTCATGTCACTCAACAAGAGCAACAAAACTGTAACCACATTCAAACCGAATTACCAAGCAAACAAGATTTTACAGGGAGATGAGCCAAGAGCTCACGGTCATAGTTTTACACTGCAGTAGTCAACACAGAATTTGTAGGACAGCCTGAAAAGGCTAATTCACTATGGGTTCCCTTTAGAAAATATCTATTTTTAAACATGTATTATTTATTATTATTATTATTATTATTTATGAGTTAAATAAGGTCTGTGTTTATCATTAGGATGCAGAAATAGTAACTTTTTTTTTTAATAATACTTTCCATATGTCAAAAAAATGATTCATTTTAATTGCTACAAGTGCATTAAAGCATTAAAACATTGTATTGTGCAGTTTGAAAAAAAAAAAAGATATTCATTATTATGAGATTTAAGATTAACTGAGTTTTAGATATTGTACTCTAAATGTAAAAATAAAGGAAATTCACACTTGAAATTCTCAAGAGAACCCATGGTCGAAAACGCTGGTTCTCTTCCAGTTTTTAGAACTACAAATTGAACAGCTCTATAAACTTGTAAATCATTTAAATTCAAATTAAGAAATCACATAAAGCTACGCTCACACCACTAACAAGCATGAAAATGAGAAGAAATCTCTCTTTTAAAGATAACCATGACAGTCAGACATGACTGAATTTAAGAAACCTGCATGAAGTACTCTCCCAGCCTATTTTATCTCTTAAGGCATCTTCTCTCAGCGGATAGTGGCATCATGCATCATGCATTCATCACGTTTGAGATTAACACGAGATTAATCATTAAGCAGGATAAAAAAAATCTTCACCTGTCTTTCGGTCTGTCTGTCTGTCTGTCTGTGTGTCTATGTCTTAGATTACCTGACAGCTTTTCATTGAAACCCCTGAGTAAATATCGCATCATTTTCTGTCAAATCAGCTCATCAGTGACCTACCCACACTCTGTGGCATGGATCCAACGATTTGATTTAGACTTATTCATGAAATATTGATTGGGATAATCCTGGAGTTAAGCGGCAGCAAAGCCAGCAGAGTTACTTGACACAAGCACATATATTGTCTGGGTTAAATGAAATATGCATGGCCTGTTAAAGAATGCATATATTTATAATAACAGTTACTACTAAATATAATCAATAAAATGGCAACGCTTTAACCTTCCTTAGCATAACAGGTAACAAATTACATATAGTAAACACTGTTTCTCCTCTTGTCTCTTGTTTACAGTAGCAATAACAAAATATTATGAAGCCAATCAAATCAAAAAAATAAAAAAAAAAACAGCAACAGTTGTGACAATACAATTGTAGTGCAATCGTAATTATGTCTGACATTCAGTTTGCAATCACAGAGACATTATACTGCTATCGTGAACATCACATAACAAATTGCAAATGTGTGTGAAAAATCATTAATGATCATCAGCAGGAGTGTATTGTATAACACCACTTGATGCTCTGAAAGTCGGTTAACTGCCTTACAATAACGGCAGGTTATTCCTCTGACCCCTTGCCTTTATTTTCTGAACCTTTTAATGTCAACCAAAAGCCTGGCTGTTGAGTCTGACATTGTTATTGCACTTGAAGAAGCTCTAGAGTGTTGTGTCATTGAGAACACTCTATGAGAGCAATGCCTTTCAAATTGTATTAGGGCTAAGCCATGGACGGTCTCATTCGGCTGCCCGTGGCCTATTCAGCACTGCTCTATTCCACTCGAGGCCCTCTGCTCCTAGCAACAAATTGCTCTCAACATTTCAACCCACCACTGAGCACCAGAACAGTTAGTCACTGACTAAATATTGCAACTGAGGCCCTTCTGCTGTTCATGACAATGTCCATGACTCTGAGGGATGCTGAAATCACAGGGAGGCTCAAGGCAAGGCTGAGATAAGATTGATTTCCACAGTTTAAGTACAGTATGCATGTAATGCCAGGAAAATAAATGAATAAATAAACAAACAAACAAATAAATAAATATTTCCAAACACTTTTTTTTTTCTTCTTTTTTTATGACTTCTTAACTGTGAAATCTAACATGGATATGGCGCATTCATACTTAAAGGCCATGATATACTTGCGAAAACCAGATAAAAGGTCAACATAAGCGTCAAAAGATAATTAGACTAAAAAAAAAAAGAGCAAGAACACATTTTTATCAAAAACAGCACAAAAAAAGGATCTCAAGTATGAGCTACCAACTAACAAAAACTAAACAAAACATTTCAAATTAATATTTTTTGAAACATTTCCAGTCAGTTCTTCATTCTGCTCTAATGAAGACATTATTTTCTGTTCTTCTGTTTATCACGTGGCTGTTATTTTGATGACATGGCAAAAGTTTGCTTTTCCCTCCGTCCCTCTCTTTGGGTGAATATGCAGGAGAAATGTTGTAATTATCTGAAAAGGTAGTGAGTGATGGAGAGCTAAAAAAGGAATGAAAAAATGCTTCGCTGATTTCACAATTGTGAAGTGGACAGACACGGGCGGCCTTGTCTTTTCACACAGCCTTTTGCAGACGCATGACAGATACTGGGTTTTGGAGCGTTAAACGGGGACTGAACCCAGTGGCACGCTCGAAGAACAATATCCCTGGTGTCAGCGTTCTGTGATGTGTCTGCCACACACTTTAGAAGGAAGGCACTAGGGCAAGAACCTGCTCTGTTCAAAAGAGCTGCTGTTCCCTCTAATGGCATTTGGATCTCAGCAGGAGTCTCAATACAGACACATTGACTGCACATCAAACCATATCAATGCCAGCTTCGCTTCTCTCTGGGATTGTAGGCTGTGAATATAGGGTCATGATGACAAAGAAATAGCAGAAGGTAGCAAAAGTGTGTGCGTATGTGAGTTAGGAGAGAGTGGTAGCAATTTTAAACTTTTAAAATTGCTGGGATTTTAACTGATGACTGATCAACTACATTAAAGGTGCCATCGAACGTTTTTTACAAGATGTAATATAAGTCTAAGGTGTCCCCTGAATGTGTCTGTGAAGTTTCAGCTCAAAATACCCCATAGATTTTTTTTTATTAATTTTTTTTAACTGCCTATTTTGGGGCCTAATTAGAAATGCACCGATTCAGGCTGCGGCCCCTTTAGTTGCTCGCGCTCTCCGCCCCCTCCCGAGCTCTCGACTCTATCATTGCATAAACAAAGTTCACACAGCTAATATAACCCTCAAAATGGATCTTTACAAAGTGTTCGTCATGCATGCTGCATGCATACATCTGATTATGTGAGTATTGTATTTATTTGGATGTTTACATTTGATTCTGAATGAGTTTGAGGCTATGCTCCGTGGCTAACGGCTAATGCTACACTATTGGAGAGATTTATAAAGAATGAAGTTGTGTTTATGAATTATACAGACTGCAAGTGTTTAATAATAAAAAATAACGACGGCTCTTTTGTCTCCGTGAATACAGTAATAAGAAGGAGGAAACAATGGAGTTTGAGACTCACTGTATGTCATTTCCATGTACTGAACTCTTGTTATTCAACTATGCCAAGGTAAATTCAATTTTTAATTCTAGGGCACCTTTAAAGGTATTTGTTTTATAAACACTTTTTGTTATACTGGTTGAATCTCTCCTCACATCCGGATAGCAATCAATAATAGAAGTGGTCTAAATATTGAAACATGTACATTTATCTTTTGTGGAGGTCACAGGACCAAAAAATGTCCATCCAATCATTGCATTCGGTCCAAATGCAGTGATAGGATGTCCTACCTGCCTGTCAACATATGTATTTTCATACCTCCATGCACTCTGCTCACGCAGACACCACACGTCATCAGCACGTTTTGTGCGGCTATGCAAAGTTGTATAGAAAGACAGCCACTAAGCACCACAAACAGCAGCACATTTTAAAGTTCCTCCTGAACCAAAACTATAAGCTTATTCTGTGTTTATGCCATGTCGTAACTGTAATTACGAGATGGCAACTCATGACGTTCCACCTGGAGCTGTTCACGTCCTCAGACTCAGGATTTATGCGTTTCTATGTCAACACTAAAAAAAATTAAAATTATTCTGCAGCAGTCAGGTGGTATAAGTAACAGCTCTGTAAGTTGTTTAAGTTCATTATTATTGTAATGTTATGTTCTTTGAGTCATGAGGTAAATTAACGCTGTCAATTGCCTACCCTACGTTAAGCAAATATAAGTTTTAAAATGTCTTCATTGATAGTGTTAAGTTTCAGTCAGCGAGTTTCAGTCAGAACCCAGGTCAAGTTTTATTAACCAAAACGTGAACAAATACAAAATCAGAGTAAACTTAAACTCGAATATGAATAGACTGAACTAGAACATGGCTCAACAAAACAAGGGGTTCCACAAACAAAGCTAGACAAGAGTCAATGGTGTCACTAGAGCTAAATATAATGCCCACTACTGACGGAACCTTTGCAATGGGATGAATTGGAACGTCCTAAGACCTTGACCGCTATGGAGTTGATTTATTTTTTTTTTATTTTTTTCCCTTACAAATTGTTTAATGCAGCATTCTATATGTATATAGGTGTGTTTGGGTTATTTAAAAAAAAAAAATAAAAAAAAATAGATCATAGAGTTGTTTGTGATGGGATAAATTAAACGTAATATGCGGTGACGTCACAATCATGTTGCATCGTGGTATATGGAGCTGCCTGAAGTGTACATATGAAGTAGGGTTAGGGTTAGTTTATTTTGACAGAGAGAACGAGGGTCTGTCGATATAAACTTCCCTCGTCCACTTCACGAAGTGGAACGCACTTCAAAATGGCGGCAGGAAAAGTGCTTAGGGAAGTTTGCGAGTGCGTGTCTAAAAGTGGAGTGGAACGCAGCCCTGGATAAGGGAAATACATGACATGATCACATGAGGGCAAGGGAAACACGACAAAACCAACCAATCAGAACAAGACACACATGGCAAGATCACAAGAAAAGGGAAATCACATGACAAGCATGAAACATGACTATGAGAACTAAATAATATAAAACTAAATAATAATAATAACTATAAAAATAAAACAAAAAGGCTCTTAAAAAGTGTGAAACTGCCCCTTTTTTTTTTTCTGTCGGCTGCCTTTGAAGTCTCAGCTCAGGATAGTCGCTAATGCAAACAGATAGCTTTCTCCAGATATTAGAATCATGTCTCTCGGTCTTGCTTCAACACTTTCTCAAGTTAATGTGCAATCATTTTAATGATCATTTTAATCATTCTTGTGTTAGTGTGAATCAAATCAGAGTTTCATTTCCTGTGCGCTAAAAAGTTCGCTTGAGCTATGAGGTAGCTGACCCAATCTGAGCCACGTGGGACAGTTTAACTTAATACACCAGAGGCCATAAATATTTTAGATTTAAGTTCAAACATCTGGTATTATTGATCTGGTGGTGAAGTATGTCAGAGAGCGAGCAGACAGGGACAAGGGAATCAGTCATGACAGTCACCTCGCATGCTAATGGATTAGCGATTCCCCCTTTCAGAAGTCAATGGCAGCATGTGTGTGCTCACTGCAGCTTTTCACGCTGCCAAAGGACTGATGTGAGCTGTCACTCAGAAACATGTAGGTCACCTGCTCCTCAATCCTCTGACCCAAATAACTCGAGTCAAAAACATCAGTGTGCTAGAGGAAAAATAAACCTATAAATACTCTAATATGGAGCACTGACATATAGTCTATCTATATAACACTTGATTGTAATGTTTGTCATGGAATTACGGAATTGTAATACTCGCGCAGAAAATAAAAAACAGACAAAAAAATCCATATTAGTCAGATCAGTCTACCTCAGTATGTAATTTCAGCATGAGACAAGCCACCAAAAACCTCCCATAAAAGGTGAGAAGGCTTGACAAAACAATTAATAACAAGAGAGGATGCGGTGAAAATCACAGACAGCCCAAAGATATTGAATTTAGCACAGCAGAATACTAATTTTCCCCATGTACCTGTGCAATACCATTTCTCACTTAAATCAATATGGAATTCAAATCAGATATCTGAATTATGTATGCCTTGCTGCAGGGCTCCGCAGATACGGCTAGCTTTGAGGTTAACAGATGGTGGCATAAAATGAAATGGGCATCCCGCTTAAAATATACCCAGTCACGAAGGACATCAGGATTGGTGGGTTCCTTTACTGCCTCGGAAAAAGCTCTTCTGTAGTGGCAGATGTGGCCGCTGCTTCTATTAGACCCTCTATAACACAGTCTCAGGTACACCGGCTCTCACGTATACAAAGGGCTTGATGGGGTATGCAGGGCTATGATGGCTAAATGTTATCAATAATCTTCATGAAGAAAATACAGTGTCTATTTTTGCAGACAGCTTAGCCACCATGGCAGGGTACCGAAGAAGATCACGTCCAATCAATGCTTGGGTCTTATGGTAGTGATAAACAAGGTAATTAGTAAGTAGCATGTATTTGCGCAAATTAAAGCCAAGAAAAACTTCACTTATGAAATTATTAGAATAAAAACACTGCAGAAAACCGTTACAAACTGTCTTCATTAGGCCAAAATCAAAAACACTTAAGTCTCACATTGTAGCTGCGCAAGTATGAATTGATAATTTGTCAGACTTCAGTCCTTTATTTCTCCTTGGTGCTGCCTGGATCAGGAGAGCTGATCCAGAGCCTGAGGGCCAGAACTAGGTTTCTAATAACATTTGGAGTCTAGAGAGAGAGAGAGCAGAAACTAGCCACACAGCATGGGAAAAAAATGACCCTAGCAGAACGCCGCAAACTTGGCCCCACTCTGCCCCCACGCCGACGCAGACGATTTATTTCACGGACCAACAGGTGAAGTTTTGATAACTTTTTCGGGATAACAACATATAGTAACTCTAAATATGTTCAAAGTTTCTACCTTAAAATACTCAGAAAGAATGTAGCTTGTCTGCTTCCACTCTCTTGACCTTGACAGTCAGAAAACTGCCTATTACATCCCAGGCACACAAAGTAAAACAGGATCAACAGACATCATCCAGACAGCTATTTCCCAATACTTATACACAATTAATCAAAGCAGTCTTTTGAGAGAGAACTGTCCAATAATTCAAAATGTATTCTATAAAATAATAAACTTTCACTTCTCAATATCAGTTTTAGCATTGCATGAGTGTACTGTCTATTCTTCACACCTGTCATCAGGATTTGGCTGAAGAAAAAATATAGAGAAATGTCAAAATACATTTAAAAAAAAATCAATTATGTATGATGGACAAGGGTGTCTAGCCAGGTGTGCGAAAGAAAAGTTTAAATGGCAGACTTGAATTATAAACAATATCTGACAACTTGCATTGGCATCTGTATGTCTCCTGACATTATTCATTGTGACAACTTGGTTGCTATTATATTAATATAATTCCTTCAAGTAGCCTTTGTGAAACATAAGCCATGCCCACAAACATGTATAAACCCAGAACATTCAATATGGATATGTTATTGTATTTTGCCTTTTTTTAAGTACTAATACTTAGATATTTTATTAAAGGGATATTTCACCCAAAAATGAAAATTATTCCATGATTTACTCACCCTCAAGCCATCCTAGGTGTATATGACTATATTCTTTCAGACGAACACAATCTGAGATATATTTAAAAGTATCCTTAGTCCTCCAAGGTTTATAATGGTTGTGAATGGGGGCCGCATTTTGAACAAAAAAAAAACATCCTGTGTCATGCATCGCGTCTCGACAGAGTCGAGTTGCACAGTATGCGTACGGTCGTCCACCGGAAGCTAGTTATTTCAATTTATAAAGTTTTAAATATGGGTATTTTTCTTCCAAAAACGCATCGCTTTGCTTCAAAAGGTCTTTATTAACCCCCTGGAGCTGTATGGATTACTTTGATTATGGATGGATGCATTTTTTTTTTTTTTTTTTTTTTTTTTTCTTTTTTTCAAAATGCGGGCCCCCATTCACAACCATTATAAACCTTGGAGGACTAAGGATATTTTTTAAAATATATCTCTGAGTGTGTTCATCTGAAAGAAGATAGTCATATACATGGCTTGAAGGTGAGTAAATCATGGGATAATTTTCATTTTTGGGTGAACTATCCCTTTAATCTTTGTTCCACAACCTACTGTGATTTACTAATTACTGCTTACATTCTAACCATCATGGAAGCTCAAAAGTGACAGATTTGGCACAGCCACTTTTTGACACATGGGGGACTCGATCAGCAATTTTGCTATCAAATAAAATGAATATTGTCAGAGCTGTGGTGCAGTTGTCTCTCACCCAAGTTTTCTGTCTATACGTTCCAAATAAAAAAAATAAAAATAAAAATAAAAAAGCAACAAGATATAATTATAAAAAAAAATAAAAATACATTTGCTTACAGTGCCCTCCAAAAGTTTTAAGTACCAAACATTTGTCAGGTATTACATGTTGCTGCAATGTATTATGGGAGAGCCTAATAAGGACAGATGTGTGACAGATGAGAAATACTGTTTCCCATCATACAAAGTAGCAATACAGGTGGATGAGAACTTCTAAGTAGACTGGTGCTTAAAGAGCACAAACCGAGACACCTGGAGTGTGATTGTTTCATAGTCTACCATTCAAAGCCTCGAGTAGGGCTATAGCCTTCAGGATCTGAGGCTGAACGGATTCCTGTTAAGGAGTATCAAATCTTCAAAGGCACTAATAAGCCCATTACCTCCTGCACATGTGTCCACGAGCGCTTGGCGAAGGATGGCCGCATAGGCAGAATGATGGATTCTCAGGCTCTACGGGGCTGCTGGTAGTGTCAGCACATCTTCACTCCAATACACATCTCTGCTTCCTCAGGCTCATGTCCCACACTGCTAACTACAACACACGGCTAGCTTACATTCAAACCCTACACAGCAAAATAAATAAATAAATAGCTACTAAAAAAAAAAAAAACTCTCTGGGGAAAATGCATCCAGTTCCACCATGAAGATTTGGACATATTGAAAAGTTGGAGCCAAGTTCAGGTTTGTCTGATTTTCTCCACTGCATATCTTTGAGCCTGCAGATTCAATATGCAAGTCACAGCTAGGATTTAAAGTGGAGTGTAAAAGCGGAGAGTGTAATACCGAGGGCTCAGCACCAGAATGTGAAAAGTGAAGCCCTTCGGACGTTCAGAAGAGTGTAATGGGGCCATGTCACAGACAAAACACGAATTCCTATTGGTGGTGCATTGATGAAGAATCATCGCAGTCGGTACGCCACTGGAGATCTCTCACTGCTCGTCTATGTGCGCAAGCATAAGAGCCATTGGAGCTGTTGAAATGGATGACAAAGCTGGAGGGTTTTATGCATGAGTGGGTGTTAAGAAAGTTCTGGATTACTTCTTGCATTGTAATATTGTTTCTGCACTACATTGCGCGCCCGTGGCACTGTTTGTACAGCTGCATTAGAAAGAAATAAAAACAGAGAGAACGAAAGCATGAGAGAGGCAAGAGAAAATGGCTGCCATTAGTTACAGTGCATATTAACTCTCCATAAATGAGGAAATAAGACCCAATGATTATCTGTTAGTCTGCATTTTGGCAAGCCTGAGAATTCAGAGTTAATGAAACAAGACTCCAAGTGTGAGAGAATGATGGATATATAGTGAGACAAAGCTAGAAGATGAAGAAGTGTTTTTTAGTTTACCAAAATGAGCAGTGTAGGATTGAGAGAGAAAAAATAAAAAATAAGGGAGGGGAGAGGAAGCGCGAAATGTTGAAGGAAGACGCTGTATCCACCCCAAGCGCAGCCATCTGTGTATGGATGTGTGAGGCAGTGAGCTCCACACCTGTGAGGGACTACTGGGAAATGGGAGTCTTCTCCAGCCCAGAAGCCACATGGGCAGCCAAACAGGTGCTCAGCCCAGACAATTAAACTATTACATAAACACAGGTCAACCAATCAGAGAAGATTAAGAGACAATGACAATAGCTCGACTCTTCTTACTCACTTATAAAAAATATACTTAATTAAAATGTCTAAAATTAAGAATTATTTGAAAAGAATATTCCAGGTTCAGCACAAGTCAGGCTCAGTTGACAGGATTTGATCTGCTGATTAAATCATTTTGGCTTTTGCTTTTTTAGATGATATGAAGCTTAAAACAATCATTTATAAAGGCACTTACATTAACTTAGGTATGCATCACGTTTAAATTAACTTAATTACTAAACAAACGTGTGAGAAGTCTACCCTTTTATATCCATGAGTAAACAGAACATGCTACAGGAATCATGACTTAAAAATAATTCACACTCTAACATATTTCTTGCAGAGGACAGAGAAGAGACTCGTGAGTAACTGCACCATGGCAAAGTGAGGGAACTTGCGGTCATTTTCATCACATAATAATTTCTCATTCAGCGTGTACTTTGGCTTTATGTCAAAACATTTCAAAATTACACGTATTGCAGTTTGGAAAAAAAAAATTACCAGTGGTTTTGGAAGAAATGAGTTGGGTCCCACAGGAATTAAACTTCAAGCACATTAACTATCTCCCATCTGTGTGGGATGAAGCATGTCAAGCCATTCTTTGAATTCTTGATCCAAACGAAATACTATTGTAGTGTGTAACTCACTACCTAAAATTGTCTTTAGATGTTTCTTGCAAACCGAATAATAGAACTGCACACAAAGCGGTCCACTTATACAAATAGCGGTGTATGATGTTCCTGTCCTGTCTACATAAACCTAGAAAACTGTAAAGGTTACATTAACATAACGTACATGTATTCAGCACAGGGGTGGATATTGTGTTTTGTGATCCGTAATAATTAGCTCAACTCATATTAATTGTAACGCAAGCAAGCCGGTGAGAAGCTTGAGTATTCCCTCAGTGTTGCTAAAAGAAAAAACGGATAGACTGAGGTAAAGGAGAACGATATCAGCACAGCGAGTATCTCCATGCAGCACGTCACCCCAGGGTGCTACTCTCTGAGCAAGACCTGACCTTCAGTGGGTGGGTGAGACACCGCTCGGCACCCCTTTCTGACTGGGAACTCACAAGTTCAGCCATTTGCAAACGCCCGGAGGGTGGTCCTGGCCTCAGCGGCCCCTCAGCGCAAACTGCCCTTTTACGGAGAAGATGTGCTGACGCCACTCGTCTTCAGCCAGCAAGTCTGATCTTTACAAACAACCTGTCCTCATGGGGGGACGAAGTGTGGGCTTCTCGAAGAACAACGCTCTGTATCCGTTTCCCATGATTAATGACTAACAGTGGAGTAAATAATTGGATGCACGGGCCCCGGTGCCGCACTGTGATGATCTGATAAAGACAACAGAACGAGCTGCCATCCCTTCATTTAATTAGGGCAATAACAAGAGATTACCTTGAGGCGCTGTGTTCTACAACTCACATTCTATATTATGTGTTCTGAGACAGGAAAACAATAGCAAAGTCATTCCAGTGTTTGTGTTCCTTTGACTCATTGCACTGTACCGCCATCTGGGGAGAAGGGCAGGGGCGTCAATTAATTGCTTTCCAGCGCAAAACCCATCTGTTGAGAAGAGCCTCGGCGGGTAATGCCATCGGATCAAATGGCGGTTCCACTCGGGTCCTTTCTCCCACTGCGCACCGGTGGACGTAAAGAGATCGTCTGCCTGCCAATTGTGTGATGACCACTTTATATGCTGCACTCATTGATTCACATTAAGAACCATCTCTCAGACAGTACTCTGGTAAATAATTGAGAGAGTCTGCTGTCACATAGTGTTCCTCTGTGCTACTGGGACCAAATTAAATTTAAAAATCCCGTCCACGAGAGGGGAGGAGAGACTTTGTGGGAGAGTAGGCTGGGGGAACTAAGACGGACCTTATTACGAGTGAACGAGAAAGGCTAATAAAAATAAAAAAAAAACAAAATTTAAAAAAGTGTGGAAGAAATAGACAAGGGGAGGCTGAGAGATGCGAAAAATTATTTTAAGTACTACATTAGGCATGATCAGAACAGATTAAAAAAACAGGCGGGCAACGTCAGGATATGCACTTTGGTGGAGGGACTTGAAAGCGAAGGCGTCTGGTCTTGTAGTGGTGGTTGGTGTGCTTATTAACGTTTCAGAGAATGGCTGGCTGTCTGAAGTGTTAAAAAAAGGATTTCCTATCTATTAGAGCTTAATAGATAGAGAGGAGGAGATGACAGGGCCGGGCTCAAAGTGACTGGTGGATACACTCATTTAGCCGGCTATGCTATCGGCTACGCTCATTTAACCAGAATTGGGGATCCATACGGACCGAAGGTTAAAAGACTCATTGACAGATTTCCAATTAGCATCCTGAAAGAAATCCTCCAAGATTGCCACATGCAGACAGGAAAATTAGCTTTAACTTTTCATTTTGCAACAAGAGGGTGGTCGGAGGTGGCTAAAATGAGTGTTGATGTGTCAGGTTCCTCATCAGAATTTGGTTGAGGAAGGAGAGACTGGAATGGTTAGTGCTGTGGACAAAGTGTGGGAGAAATGACCGACTGACCTGACTGGGTTGCTGGTCAAGGACACGCGCAGGGACTCCAGGCAGTTGAGCAGTTTGTCTTCGGAGATGCCCGAGCGCAGCTCATGCACATACTCTTGTGACGACAGCGTACACTCGTGCTTGCTGTTCCTCAGTCCACCCTGTGGGAACAAGACACATTAAGGGATCAGCCACTGCACCGCTGCGCTTTACACCCTGTTAGGCCTGTCACACGTTAATTACAACATCTGTATTAGACTTGATCATCCCTGGAGATCATGAGCATACTAAGAAAGAATGAACTCTCTGCTTCTTCTTGCAGTCTTTGACTTCAAACAGCTTATAAGGGATACACTTTTTCATCTTCATGCTAACAGTAAATGAGCAAAATCATAGGAATTTTTCTGAAGAAGTTTCAAGTGAGTCCATCCTCATCATCTGACAACAGACAGAAAATAGTAGGAGGGGGAAGTAGTTACCAACACCTGATTTGTGGATGAGGCAGCACCCCTGTGCTCCCAGCTGTATCCCAGTCTCCAGCAGGTGAGAATGATTACTAACACTCCATAACTGCAGACTCACTTCCTCCCTAAATCAGCAGACTGCCCACCCACAGCATTGACTGACACAGAGCTACCAGCTAGACTAGTCAGCAGGAGCTGCCACATGCTAATTCTACAGTGGAGTAATGGGAAATGCTCCCACACACAATATATATATAAATAACAACAACATAAAAGTGCTTCTTAAAATATTACATTTTTGTGCTGATATGGATAGAAACCTATTGTTGAGCTTCAATGGTTCAACGGCTACGCTCACACAGCAGCAGCAGAATACAGCTGTCGGTCATGTTGGGGAACTAAATGTGGTTCATATACGTTAATACACAGTGACATACAGAGTGACAACCATGTTATATAAACTAGACTTATAAAACATCCCATTATAATGAACTGGAATTAACTGCATTAGGGAAATGTGCTCATAACATGGTAAAAATTTACCAGTGGATATAATTTGCACATAGGCTAAAATGAATTGTGACACTGCAAGGCATTTTTTTGATTATAAACTTATTAAAAACTGATTTAAAAAAAAAGAGATTTAAAACTGCAGAGACCATGAATCAGAATCCAATCAAACATTATGCACAAGAAACTGAAAAGAGAAAAGCTTCATTTGAAAGTGATTACAAGTAATATTATTAGTTTAAGTGAACACAACTGTTCCTAAATGTCCAAAGCATTCCTTATGGTACTGTGACCTCTTTAACTGCTATTCACATTACAATAACCTGAATTTGGTAACATTAAGGGTGCGTTCACACTTACAGTTCGGTTTGTTTGGTCCGGACCAAAAAAAAACAAACAAAAAAAAACATTTAGTCCTGGTCCAATTAGCGTTCAGATTGGCAATTTTATCACAGAACCTAAAGGCATAGGAATATGTTTACAACCTGATTGGTTGGATTTTATGACATATTGCCTATTTTGAGAAGGAACTTACCGAACATCCAAAACAATGGTGTGTGCTGAGATAAATGCGCTTCTTGTGTGTGCGTAGCGGTGTGTAGCCTGCATATGATGGTATTTTGGCCAGCTGGAAACTCGTGAAGAGCTTATAAAATGTGTAAAGGAGTCAAAACAGCGTCGGAAATCCCTCCATCACACACACAAATGATCTGCAGCATGGAGACGCACGTCTGATGCCTGTGATGGGCAAACTCGCGACTATGACGAGAAAAAACGTTATGCGTGAGGATTCTGTCCTTTTTAGGGTCTCGTCTTCCTGTTTTTGGTTCGTTTACATGTCTTTGGTCCGTGTTGCATTCATATATCATTCGAACCGCACCAGGGTTCGTTTGGAAGCGGACCGAGACCAATCTTTTCAGCGGTCTCGGTCCGCTTGTTTGGTGCGCACCAGGGTTCGAATGGCAGCGTTCACACATGTTCAAATGAACCGCACTAACAGAGCAATCGCACCAGGGTTCGTTTTCATCTAACCAAACATGACAAGTGTGAACACACCCTAAAACAAATTATAAAATTAATGAAAAATAAATTATAAAAATGAATCAAATAAAAGTCTTGATAATTATTATATTTAGTATTTAGTTGGTATTACTCAATTATGAGAAAGGAATGACTTTGGTTATTCTCCATAAAGACTGCATTTGATCCACTCATGTATGCTGCTTTATTCACAGGACAAACAATCTCTCTCAATCTCATACACTGCAGTAATGCATGCTCTACCCACAATCCCTCACTTATTAGATGCATACAGACAGTAAACCTTTGCACATACATAAGCTACATTTTTACATCATTTACTTTGTGATTAAACTGTTTGATTTGCACAGATGAGAGCCTTTAAACAAACACAGGTCAGGTGTATAAAATAAAACTACATTATGAGGAAACAGGAAACGTATTTGGTCTGTTATAGGAAACAGATCAAATACTGAAAACAATCAATTTAGAAACAGACGGGAAGTCTTACCATCCCATTCTACCTATATAACCAGACCTAAGTGGATTTATTCATGACGTCCGTGCATACAAAAATCAGTTTGTGCAAGCTGTCAAGCTCATGGTTTTTTGTGACTACTTTCTTTACTCTTATGTGTTAGACAGACGGAGTGAAGATTGTCAATCTGTTACCTGCACTGCACCCCTTGGGCAAAAGAATTGAAAGTGTGCCACACTACTGCTTTCCACTTTTTTATATAGCACATCATTCTTATTCGTGTCATTTTACTTCAGTTTCTTTTATTTTTATATATTTTCATTTTTTTTTTCTTCACGGTTGTGTTCTCTCTTATCTAAGTCATCCATGTGTTTCTTTTTCTTTTGAAGCTGTTTTCCATCTGTACGTTCTGAAAACAACAACCTGACAAACGAGGCAGAGGAAAAAGAAGAGGGCAGGTTGGGCTGTCAAAGTCACCCGAGTAGACGGAGGATGAATTAATGCAGACAGACAGAGAAGTATGTAGGGTAGTATGGAGCGAGTATTAGCGGTTTCTTCCCTGGTACGAATGTGCTTTAATGTCGTCGTCCCAGGATGTGGCTTTCCCAGCAGGCAAGCTGCACTAATAGGCAGTCTTGGAGGAATAAACAGGGCATCTTTGTGACGAGTCCCATTTCTGCTCTATCGAGGCGCAGTGAAGAAACTCCGACACGGGCAGCAGTGCTGGTTTATATAGCAACAGGAAAATAAATGAGCCATTACTATAGGCAAGTAGGGGGCTGCGATGGGGAGACACTGTACGTGTTGAGTCTGCAGAATGTGTAAACATGGCAAACGGCGCAGTGATTTACTTTGGTGCGATCAGCAGGTGTTAGTATTAGGTTTTAAGCAGTTGGTTAAACGTGGGCGGTGTTTTAGAACGACATGACAGGTTGTTGTTGCAATAAAAGTGGCCTTGATGTTGACTGGCAGCTGTGAATCTGCACTGACCTTGTGTATTCTTGTACCATCATTTGTGTGAATAAGACGTTCGTTCAAGAAGTGGTTCTTTGCAGAGTGCTTTCATGCCTTTTAAAAAAAAAGTAATCTAACTACTCTTCAAAATTTATGCGAACTCACTTAGACCATTTTTACACTCTCTTCCTCTCCATCGGAGGATAAGAACAACTCTTTTACCTCCAAACACATCTGAGACGCTCAGGTTGAAGCAATTCGGCTTTCTTCTCAGGCAGGTCCTCATACTTGAATTTGTCTTGATCTGGATCCAACTAAAGATCACTCAGTTTATCTGCCTCTATAGTTCAGATGAGGGAATCTGAGGGACCAGATACGACTGGTGTGCTTATACCTGCCTGATAGAAGTAATAGGGTGTGTGTGCGAGAGAGGTTATTTCTTCCCTCATTACTGTCTCTAGTAACTGTAGTTGCCCCTGGCTCTTTCCAGACCTGCTGCAGACAGCTACCTCAAATTCACTAAACCACAGGCAGAGCTATGACTATCTTTATATATTCAGAATATCCTTGGGTTGGAAAAGTAAAAGGTATCTGTAACTTTCTATTCTGCATAGCATGTACTTCTCATACTTATTGTTAAGGGTTTGTGCAAATCCCTAGCAAAACGTGTTATACTTTGGCACATTCTGGATGCACTTTTTTTTTTTTTTTTTTTTTATTACTGATAAATAACTAAAAAACACTAAAATCAATGGTTCTAAATACAAGAGAATTTAAGCATCAAAACATAATGGACAGTATAAAAAAGCATACATTTATTTTGAGATTTACCAAAGATTATATTTAACAGTGTTATTTTGTGTGACAGTGTTTTTAAGTGATATGAGTTTAATAGACATTCAATTAACATTATATAATATTAATTAACAATAATTAATTAACAATAATATATCATTTTAAATAAAAATATAATAATACATTTTAATATAATATAATATAATATAATATAATATAATATAATATAATATAATATAATATAATATAATATAATATAATATAATATAATATAATTACAATACAATAATTACAATACAATAATGACTATAGCAAAAGGTATTGTAAATGTAAAAACAGGGTAAATGAATATGCACAATTAAACATCCAACACTGACCATACTGATTAAAAAAGAAATCTGTAATGTCGGACAATAACTTAAATAGCACCAATACATCATACATATATGGATGATAAAAGACACAAAAATACTGACACACCTAGAACACCTTAGCAGCCACAAGACAACAGCCCTGTGCTCCCACAGCACCTTATGGCATCATGGCCACAAGTTTACATGGACAAACACCACTCTAATGATTACTGTGAACACAAAATCCCAAGCATTCTGACTGAGTATTGTGCCACAGATCAAGTTTGCTGCAAACAATAAAGAATGAAAAGCAATGGTGAAAGTGCTCTCTGGATTTCTTTTGTTGCCAAAAACAGGCAGAACCCTCAATCTAACCTACTCCAGTAAGAGAGTTTCTGGTTTCACTATCTATTGACCTTTATCACTGGAAACCAAAGACAGGCCATAATATGCTGCTTAATGACCCTGGCCAGCTCAATCCTTTGGGATGATATCAACATTACACCAGACCACACTAATCATGCAGACAGCCACATCTACTGGTTCACTGTAATTGGGTTTCTGCTGTTGGCTGGAGAGAACATGGTCTGTGTGTGGGTCTGAAGGAACTCTTGAGGGAAAGCACACGGGAGGGGGAAGGAAGAAAACACATAGAAAGAGGAGACCAAAAAAGAGAGAGCGACAAAGAGATAAGGAGGAGACACCAACCAGCAGATGGGTCGAGTGCTGGAGAGATAAATAGAAGAAAAAGATATAGACTTGGAAAGAAAGGGAAAAAGAGGAGAGAGAATCAGGGCTCAGTGAAAAGACCAATATAGTCCTTTGACCACGCTCAAAGTGTTCATCTCAGAGTCTTATTGAATCCTTATTTGTCAATAACAGCATTTCCTGCCAGAAACAATAGTGCAGGGAACAATTACTCCAGTGAGCCTGTCAATTTCACTTTGGTACAGGGACACAGGCTGGCTATGTGTGTGTGTGTGTGTGTGTGTGTGTGTGTGTGTGTGTGTGTGTGTGTGTGTGTGTGTGTGTGTGTGTTTTCCCTGACTGTAATGCGGCCTTGGCTCGATCTGATGTGAGAGTGCAAGTATCGCAAGGGGAGGAGACGGGCCCGCTGCGTTTCTCTGCACCTCCGCATCCTACACCCATTGATAATGAGACAGCAGCAAACCGACAGGTGGCATGGGGACTAGCCATTGGGTGCCACATGCTGTCACAAACAACTGTTGACTATGAAGGGGACAAAAAGGAGTCTTCCTCAAGGAGGCACAAACTGGCTTTAAAATTTGAATCTTTAACTAAGCAACGTTCAAATCCTAGGACATTAAATGAAAAGGTATGATTATTTAAACCAATTACTTAAAAAAAAAAAAAAAAAAGGTAACCGAGTTATAAAAGGAAATCAGCCTTAAAACCTCTAGAAAAGTATAAATCTGTGATTTGGTCCATCCCTTTTAGAGATGAGAAAAAAGCAACAACAAATGGATTGAATTGAGAAAGTTAAAGACCCTGGATAAACAAAACAAAACAAAATTAAATTAAATTAAATTAAATTAAATTAAATTAAATTAAATTAAATTAAATTAAATTAAATATGTGTTTTGTCAAGATTAGAAAAGTTTTGACTATAAAGTAGTTAAAATAAATTTTGTAATATGAAACATGACAATGCTAACTAAGGGGAGGGGCCTGCTAAAAGGATTTTAAGTACAGTTTCCATGGTAACGCAATGTCCGATTTCAAAATGGTTTTCACAGGATGAGTTCTGAGATTTAAGCTTTAGAATCATACCTAATTTATGATGATTACTAAAATATGTGATAAGTAAATATGTAAAAGGCAATAAATAAAAACAGCGCCAAGCGTCCCACTAGCAGGACGATGACAGTTAAGGGGTTAAATTAAATAAAATTTAAGGGATAGTTCACCCAAAAATGAAAATTTTGTCATCAGTTACTCACCCTCCTGTTTTAAAGATATTTTAAAGAATGTTGGTAATAAAACAGTTGATGGTAGCCATTGACCTCCATAGTATTTTTTCCTACTATTAAGGGTAATGGCTGTCAATTGTTTGATTACCAACATTCTTTAAAATATCTTATTTTGTGTTCAACAGAAGAAAGAAACTCAGGTTTGGAACAACTCTAAAGTTGGTAAATGATGACAACATTTTAATTTTTGGGTGAACTATCCCTTTAAATTCAATTACATTACATTACATTACATTAAAAAATAAATGACCAAAACTGTATATATTTGATAAAAAAAGCAGTAAAAAACAATATTTTGAAATATTATATTTTATCATGTAATTTATTAAATTAATTTTCAGCAGTCATTACTCCAGTCTTCAGTGTCACGTGATCCTTCAGAAATCATTCTAATATACTAATTCAGTGAAACATTTCTTATAATCATCAGTGTTGAAAACTGTTGTGCTCTATACATTTTTGTGGAAACCGTTTTTTCAGGGTTCTATGATTAATATAAAGTTTAAAAGAACTACATTAATTTGAAATAATAAAGATTTAGTAAATAGTAAAGATTACATTGTTAATATAATATAATATCCAGGCTTTTACTCAGTATTTCACGCAAACTGTTAATCTACCGCCCTTTCCTATGTCTATGGAAACAGTCCTTCTCTGCAAAGACTTCCTGAATGATGTCATTATTTAGCCTTGTGCTCACAGGATGCTCCAGAGTAATCCAGGACCAGATCTGAATCTAGATCGGCAGATGCACGTCTGTTTGCAGTCAGATATGTGTGGAAAGAGCATGATTACGAGCTGATGGAGAAGAGTGATAGCAGTGTGTCGCATATTGTGGATGTAATTTATCTCCATGTGAGGTCACCGCACCGGAATAATTCTGTTAAATTACGGTTCGTAAGTGAGTGTCACTTTAATACGGAGTAAACAGATAACCTGCTGCCGATACCCCCATGACTCTATCTCTTCCACACTTCGCATGACCTTGTCGAATATCTCAGTGACAACAGTGAGGGACCATCAAAGTAAGAGAAGCGGTTATCATCAGCATGCACCCATGAGCATGACCATCAGACACACACACATAACAGGATGCATAACAGGAAACTACTACAGCAAAACTCCATGGAGAGAACAGATATGCATGCTATGAAACAGCGGGACCTTGAAATAATCTTTTGTGCATTCAATGTCTTGTGTGAATTAAATTATATTAATATTCGGATCCCTCCATAAACACCCAAAATGATTGGTGATAATGGGGTTTTTAATTACCTCTTCTTTGTACATGATTAATGAAAATTACTGGAGTGCCCCACTGATCTTTTTGAAAAATAATACAGATATAATCGTTGCAATTAGTGCACATGAAGCCATATCAAAGCCAAGTGGTTGCAAATGTTTTATTCCATAATTTACTACTCATTAGCGCTTGATTGACAGCCTTATAGACGGGGAAACCAGCACCTTCTCTATAGGTAAACAACCAAAGCCACAAAACAGAAGCTCACAAGGAAAACACACACGTTAACAAAAAAGCATCCCGATCTCTGAAGTTTCCAGAGGCTCTCTGGTCTGAAAGGTCAGCTGAATGCAGCATCAGTTGAGATGCATGGACAATAGCACCCATAGAAAGACCCTGAGGACATCCTCTGCTTCTCAGTGATAAGCCTTTTGATGTGTCCTGGGAGCTGCACTCACTAGGTTATTTCCCATAAAGACATGCAGCGTTGCACTTTCTCTCTTCATAAAAACACACAGGAGTGGCATCTCACAGGGGACACGGTCTACGTTGCCATAAAGGAGAAGAGCCACCCTGCTAACGAAATAGCTAACTACTCTATCACCTCAGGAAACGTGGGCAGATGTTGAGATATTAATGAGAATGTTCTGTGTTCAAAACAAGTTTTGCTCTATTGTAGCATCTGCAAAATGCTTTGTTTGTGCACCAAATGTTTTTGACTTACCCTCAAGATATGTGAGATTAAAAAACAAAAAAAATGTTTTAACTACAATAAATACAAGTTATATGAACAACCACTCAGCACATCCACAAAACTTGCTTAATTTCAACAGGCTTCACATAACTAACTAACTTTAACTATGTATTAAAATAACCCATTTAAAAGAGTCATTTGTTTGTGAATCGGACTAATGCTGAATTCACTAAAAAGAACCATTCATAAGAGTTATTTGTTCATGAATAGGACTACACTGGTCATGCTGTATGTTTTTGGGCATTGGGCATCAAGGCATTGATCTGAAATGAAGGTTAAAGGATAAGTTCACTTCAGAATTAAAATTTCCTATTAATTTACTCACCTCCATGTCATCCAATATGTTTAAAAGAAAAGAAATTATGGTTCAATGGTTTTACTTCAATGGCTACCAAAGGTCCAAATTGCAGTTTCAATGCAGCTTCAAAGGGCTCTACATGATCCCAGCCAAGGAATAAGGGTCTTATCTAGCGAAACAATCGGTCATTTTCTAATAATATGTGTGTATATATATATATATATATATATATATATATATATACTTCAACCTACATTACATCACGCGTGACCTACGTAATGCGTGGCGCATCGCAGAGCTATTCCAAGATGAGCATTTGTGGTTAAAAAGTATATAATTTTTTTTGTTTTTTAGAAAAAGATAACTTACATAAAGTAAGATAAGACATAGATAAGACTCTTTTTCCTCGGCTGGGATTGTGTAGAGCCTTTTGAAGTTGCATTTAAACTGCAATTTGGACCTTCAACCCATTGGTAGCTGTTGAAGTCCACTGTATGGAGAAAAATCCTGAAATGTTTCCTCAAAAACATTAATTTCTTTTTGAATGAAGAAAGAAAGACATGAACATCTTGGATGACATAGGGGTGAGTAAATTATTAGGAAATTTTAATTCTGAAGTGAACTAATCCTTTAAAAATACACACTATTTCAAAAGAACAACAACCAGACCTAAACATTATAAATAAATATAAAGATATGAGCTACACAATTCTGTTTTTAATCTCTCTTGAATACCAGAGACTTCCAGTATAAGTGCATTACTAAAAATGTGATTTGTTTATATAAACTAAAAAAAAACAAAACAAAAAAAAAAAAAAACAGGCTTTCTACTGAACCTGGAACATTCCTGAGTGCCAATCATGCAGCGTTTCACCCGGTCACAACCACTTAGCTGACTCAACATTATCAGTGTGTTGTGTCACTGTAAAATGGAACCTATCCAACAGCAAATCACTCCACATCCTCCACCTGCACATTAAAGTGCTGATGTTCGCTTTGTTGAAAGCACACGGCAGTCCCGTAGAGCACAGGCAGGTGAGTGAGACCTAGATAAAAACTATGCAAAAGCATATTACTTACAAAACTATCTGAATCATAGTTCTCTGTTCATGGTGGTAAACACAGGTCTCAGGCATGAAGCCAAGTCATCTGAGGATGGCAAACAAAGTGATAGCTATGAGTTGATTAAAGAAGGAACCCTGAAAGGCTTCGTACAACTGCAGGTGGCACAGCATGATTGGATTACAGCATTAAAAACTATTCTCCTGTCATTTCAATGCAAACACTGAGTGTAATACCCTATACATTCAGTTAAATAGCCCCATATTCGCAAAGGCCTCAGGGACAGAGAGGGGAAGAATGCAGAACACCGGTAGGTCAAACATAGACGGTCATCGCCAGACTGCACACGGGTCAGCAAAGGTCTGGTCGGGAAAAAAGCAACGAGTTATTATTGACTGGTACGTCATGAACTTGCAATTTAGTCAAATTGTACTCTATAAAATTCTATAGAAAGACCATGTACTTTTTCAAATAGCAGAAGGCAATTTATGCAGGAAAATAACTGGCAAAAGATTACAATGTTTCAGAGATCAGAGTATACATTAACCTCTGTACTGTAGACCTCAATAAACTGATTTAACATGCTCACGACTTATTGATGTAAGAGCTTTTTTCCCCCCCTTTTCCTTGACCTACCGGGCAAATAAATGCTTTTCAAAGCAACAGAGCAGAGGCCAAAAGGACATGGTCAGCTTGGTGTTTTTATATCTATAGATAAAAGCTGAACTGTCCAAACGCAATGTCCACTGCTGCTGTCAAGAGCAAAACCTTCAAGTGCACATCAGCAACAAACACTTTTATTTTACATAAAAGAGAAAAAAAGCCCTTGACAGCTTGTGGTCGCTCACTTTAGCAGGACTTTAACAAAGCACACAATTGCTGTCTTGTCTTGTTTGATCCTGACATGGACAGGACCACAAATGCGCACACAAAATACATTAACCTTTCAGATACCTGCCATACAACACACAAAGGCACTTGTTCATCTGTTTGCTCAGAGCATCTCGCAAGAGTCTATATTTCCCAGGGCGTCAAACTTCATATACACAACCAGTTAGCTTTCTTCTGAGAATCACAACAATTACTCAGTAATTAAATAAATTTTGTAATATGAAACATGACAATGCTAACTAAGGGGAGGGGCCTGCTAAAAGGATTTTAAGTACAGTTTCCATGGTAACGCAATGTCCGATTTCAAAAGTAAGTTTATTTCAGTAAAATAGGGATGTACAACTAACTAACTAATTAACTAAGTAACTATCTAAATAAATAAAAATTGTAAACACTAAAAACACAAATCAATTATTAATGCTGAAATTTTAGCAAATCTCAAAATGGTTGTAATTTTTTCTTGTACATTTTAATATTGTGATGCCTGATTTCACTTAAATTTGTTCACTTAAAATTGAATTTAATTTTGAATTGGCTAATTGTAGATATTGCTTTATTGTTTATAATTATTTTTAAAAATTTTGAATTAAGCTTTGTTTACGGTTTGTATATCTCCAATACTAGTTTCAGTTTCCCTTTTTGAGTGACGAATATAGAATATTGATACCTGCTGATTAGTCTATAGACAGTTATTTCCTTATACGCAGACCGCACATGCTAGCTGACAGTAAGCTGTGGTCATTGCAGTGTTCAAGCACAGCTTTTCAGGCCAGACGCAGTCAACGCAAGGCAAGAACGCAATCAGAATTTGTCGCCGCCAGTTCTTTGATGTCGTCTTGGTGTGTCACGGTCTTTAAAGATCTGATTGTATGAGACGATGTATCTTGTTGATAATATCCATTCGGAGACGTGTCAAAAATAGGTTAGTGTGCAGCAGGTAAAAAGAACAGTGGGCCTTGAGTACTTTATTATCAGTTTTGGCAGCAGATTATTGAAGGAGATGACCTTCACTGTAAGTTTTCAAATCAGGAAGTTTTGGAAGTGAAGTCATGTGTGAACAAAATCAGACTGGTGTTTGTCGATGAAATTAGGCCATTCCCAACCTCTCTCTTAAGATGAGGCAGAGGACGAGGCAGAGGAAATCAAGTTAAAAACATTTCATCCAATGCAAAATGGATTCTGAAGAAAAAGAAAAAAAACTCTCTTTTTTTAATCCAAAAAATATGAAAATATCAATAAAACATTAGTGGAGCCAGAGATATCTAAACACCTCTCAGTGCAACTCTGAAATTCATGGAAAGATGAGAGGACAAAACCAACCTGCTCCAAACAACTTGAGGCTGTTTACTGATAAATAAAATAAAATTCCGGAGATGAGGGCTGCCTCAATAAGCATGGTAAATGAATACATTAATAAAATATTTGGACATCAAAGACAGCTCTCCAAAAAATAAAAATAAAATTATTTGCTTTAAACACATTATGTTGCAAGGAAAATAAAATATTGTCACACTGTGAAAAGGTTTTAAGACAATAGCTCAAAATGGAAAGAACTGATTTATCTTAAGACAAAGATTTGAATTTTTTTTTATTATTACATTTCTAAACATTCCATTTTTGCAGCCCTCGTGTTACCCCCAGTTAGGGGGTTGTGCTTGAGCGAGTCTGAGGCAGGGAGTAAAACTTCTGTCTTCACTAATCATGTCCAGCTCTCAGTGTCTCAGCAGTGCTGTGAATGCTTTAAGCTCATAAATAAGCTTTCTTGTATTTTAATCAACATTTTCAATTAAGAACTAATTATTACCTAACAGGAGGGACGCATGTCACTTTGAGGATAAGAGAGACTCTACGAGTCATTGTCTCACCATTACCTCACTGAGACAAAGGAAGAGCGAGAAACAGAGACACAGCGAGAAAGACCATACAACAATATTTCTTGTATATTTGTATTAGTGTACAACAATACAGGGCTTTTCACACTGCGCTTAACCCCGGGTTATCGACGTTCTAAACACCGCTTTTGTTCCTTTTAAAGGAACGTTTCGTCCATTAGTTCAAAAGATCTAAAAAAAGCCAATATATTTATCTGCCCTTTGGTCACATTGATAAAGGCTATGTCGATTAGCATTGCATTATAAATATACATTATTGTTATGAAAATATCAAAGATGGCATGAAGAACACAGCTAAACCATACATTGTCGCAATTGTATGTTTATTGTCTCCAAAAAGCCTCTATCTGCATGTTATAGCGATCTCTGGAAGCTTTATGCAAGTGATTTCCTGGAATGTCACATGATGTGCCTGTTCATCACGAGTGCCATTTGTGGACAATGTGCATAGATTGCCCTCAGGCTGTCAGTGTGAATTGAAAACACAGAACGTCAGAGTATCCAGCGCTCTTAATGATTACATCAGCACTATTTGGGTAAAAATGTAAAAAATATTATTCCTCTCTATAGAAATCTGACATAAACATGAGAATCTATCAATATTTCTCCAAATCTCCAACTTTTGAACTAAAAGCCCTAAGGGACGTTGTTTTGTCAAGCATTTTCATGACGACCGTACAGGAGTTTTGGGATGCTGCTTACGCTCATAATTCATATTAAAGATATTTACCCCTTTTTTTCATTTTCATAACCCCTGACACAATTAAGAAATAACTGTCACTATAAGTTTCTCAGAATAAAATAGAAGTAAAATACTGAAGTTTGAGTCTTAGATCTTTTTAATGATGTATAGTTTGTCAAAGTAATTACATTAAATCTAACAGTAACTTTGAAGTAATTTAAACAAAGAACGATTCAATGCGTCGACATCCTCGTGAAGGTTAACGGTTAATTATATCCCTCTTTGGAAGCCAACATTTCCTTAAAAGGAAAGTAAAAGTATAGTTCCACAGTACACTTCACTTCCACACTTTCATTGTGCACAAAAAAAAAAACACTTCTTTCAAAATTTCCAGACCTTCTTTGGTCTGAAGAAAGTCATACAGGATTAGGGGGGTGAGTAAATGTTGACAGAGAATTTTCATTTTTGAGTTAGATATCCATTCAAATGATTTTAATTTAATTAAACTATAACATATTTATTTTATTTAAAATAATACATGTCATTAATACATAAATACATGTATTATTTTATTCACATAAAACAGTCATCAATGTCAAGATGGCACACTTGAGCTGCATGAGCCCAAATATATACACACAACAAAAATATTATCTGTATCCGGGGCTTGACATTAACTTTTTTGCACACCAGCCACTGTGGCTAGTGGTTTTTCCAAAGTACTAGCCACTCAGCATTTTCACTGACCAACAATTTTGCTGTTGGGAAATTACATTTTATATGACTAAAGTTGACTTTGGTATGCTAAAATTGCTTGATTTTGAGTCATTTTTCTTGAGTATCTAGATTTAAAACCCTTTCAAACTTTCAAATGCAGATTGACCACCTAAATCAAGACTAGGTCTACATGGTATATCAGCTGGTATGTACGGGTGGGCAAGGGGTGGGTAATATGACCATAATATGATAAATTTAGTTAAATAATTAAGTTATTTTTGTTAAGCTATATAAAAAGAACAAAGAAGCAAATTACAAATACAATAGTAAATTAAATAGCCTAAACTCTTTTTTTCAGATAAAGTACGTTTATTTAACATTTATTTAACATCTTGGACGTAAAACTGACACATATCCAGTTTTTACCCACCTGTTTACATCCACTTAAGCCATAACCGACTGCATTCATGCGAGATACTGCACACGATGGACATTTTGACATGTGTGCGCGTTTATTTGACTATTCAAATGACAACACACTGACTAAATTTAAGAGACAAAAACTACAACCAAAAGTTTAAAGTACAAAAATTAAAACTAAAAGTAGATTTTGAAAGCTAAAAGTATACAGACATAACAGCACAGACACCAAGACACCAGAGAAAACCGCCCAAAATAGACTGAAAGTCTGCATTACACCACAAAGGGCTGGCATGAACATTTCTATTACTGCTGAATTTATCATCCATAGAAATGTGTCTGCCTGTACGCCAGGTAGAGAAGAAGGGTCTTTCAAGGTGATCTGCTGCACCGGAGTGTTTATTTCATCCTTTGGTCAATCAATTGCAAAGGGCAGTCAATCGAGCTCATAGTCTTAAAAGGTCCGTGCGGACTTCCCTATTCAATAAGCGTGAAAGAGAATATAAGCAGTTGACTCAGGTAACTTTGGTAGCACCTTGAAGGACAACAGAGCCCAATCAAGACGAGCTGCATTTTTTTAGTAAACTCACACAGTGTCACAGACTAGTAAACAAGAGGCCCATTTAAAAGGTAAATCACAGCGGATCTCATTTGGGCTCAACTGGAGTCTCCGCTGAATTGATTGTAGCATATGAGTCTAATGAACTGGCTCCTTTGCAGACGGCGGAGGGGTAGCACCACCCGAACAGCCTTAGTGGGCAGAAAGATGAGAGTGAAGAAATAAATGAGTTTTGCTGTCTGATGTCATTTTCTCCATCTCTCCCTCGCACTTTTTTTTTTTTCTCCTCCTGAGGATAAAAACAAGTGTAATCTACACTTAACAAATGGACTGGCTGATCCAAATCCTCATGTTTTGTTTACCACAAATGAGTTGATGCTTCAGATTTCAGATTCAACGGACAAAAATGAACTCCACCTAGAACTTTAACTTAGTTTAGAGTCCATCACTGAAAAATTGACAGCAGAGGGGCTGGGGTGCCTGAGAGAATTGGTGCAGTGATGGAGGAAAGATAGAAAGAGACAAAGGGAGACAGCGAAGAAACAGAAAGAAACAGTGAAGAACAAGGAACAGAAGAGAAAAAGGGTTGGTGGTAGTGAACTTAGGGAACTTTTAGTGAGAGCTAAACACAGCCCCTTGTGTTAGTTTCTAACTGCTGAGGTGATATTCCTGCTGGGATGAGATGTGTCTGTCATGCACACCCAGACATTGGCCTGACTTCTGGCTGTTGAACTGCTCAGGGAATACAACTGCAGTGATTAATGACACCACAGCTGAACAGGTGATGCTTCAGTCTCCAACTGAAAGACCCACATCACCCAGCAGTGGCACACTATGGCATACTATACCATAATTTAAAAAAAGAAAAAAAAATACACTCAAACATTTAAATTAAGAATATATATTAAATTGACAAAAGTGATAGTAAAGACTTTGGCACTGTTACAAAAGCAAATAATTCAAATGAAACAGGAGAACTGGAGTAATGGCTGACAGAAATTCAGCTTTGTCATCAAGGGAATTACATTTAAAAAAAAATTCATATATATAGATAGATAGATAGATAGATAGATAGATAGATAGATAGATAGATAGATAGATAGATAGATAGATAGATAGATAGATAGATAGATAGATAGATAGATAGATAGATAGATAGATAGATAGATAGATAGAGATAGAGAGAGACATATAAAATGTCTTTATTTTTCAATTCAAATTTGTATGCATTGATGGTTTATGTATAATTAATGTTTGGCAATAAAAGGTATTTGAACCTGCACCTGTATCCACAATGCTTAGCTCTTTGTCTTACACACAAAAATCGAAGCTATGTTTACAGTCGTGTGCAAACAACTTATATTACCGCGTATACACAAACCGGTGGCACACAAACTCTTTAAAGCCTACCTTAATTACGCTGGGTAGACAACACTATTTATCTCACATATCCAAAGAGGGTCATGTTTGTTTGGTCTCACTGCTGTTTTCCACAGAGAGGAATCAATTTAAAATGTTAAAGAGGTGTCAAGTTAGAAAAAAAAAAGAAAAAAAAAGAAAAAAAAAAACACAGCTATTAAAGATCAGATATTCATCATCACCTCCGAGGCTCCTCAGCGGATAATGTTGACAATGTGAGCTGCAAAGGCGGCAATCAACAGCAAGCCAAGAGGTGGCTTTCTGCTTTCTGAAGGCCCAGCGTCCTAATCAGCGTTATTGGCTTCATCCAGCCTGAGATCTGGGCAAACACAAGCTGTTTCTCCTCACATCCGAACCATTTAATCGCTTCCACCTCACTTCTTAGTCCATTCAATAGCAGTAGAAATACCTATTCATCATAGCCACTCTTCCCGCTCCCACCTAATAACAGACGCGGAGATCTTTAACTGCCCATAAACGAAGCCTCCAAACTTCAGAAGGCCTGCATCAGCAGCCTGGCCCGGGGAGGTTCTGGCATGACTACTCTTACAAAGCAAGATTAATTAGCCTGTTGAATGGAGACTTGTCTCAGCTGTGGCAATTTGCCTGTGCTGCAGCCGGCACGAGGCGGCTTTGGGACCTCCCGTGGATTTGCGGCAGGGCTGGGGAGTTCCAGCGGGGGCTCTCGCATCGCTCTCGGCTCAGCTCGGTTCCTCAAGTAGGACACGCTGAAATAAGATGGAGGTGCTCGTTCAGAGAGGCTGAGCCGCCTGGCTAAGTGAAAGCAGGTGAGACAATTACTCTTTGTTAAGGTGCTAGGCGATTTGTTAACGAATGAGACGAGGGATACGAACGAGCCGTCCTCCACATCAAATCTGCAAATTGCTGTTAATTTACCAGTGCTTTAAATAGAACGTCCACTTTAGTTGGCTAAGTAAAAGTATGTCAGGGCTGGATGGAAAACAATGTTAAAAACACATTGCACACATTTATCTACTAAAAGATAGAGAAGAAAGTATTGTTGCTGAGTGGGAGGGCAAATATCACATCTTTCTTTAGTAGTACAGCTCCGTGGGGAGTGAATTTGTGTGTTTAGGTATGTGTGCGGGCTCTTTTTACATCGATGAGACAAGAGGTGTCATAGTCTTTCATGTGGTGGCCTGCAGGTGATCTTCCACTCAGCTTCTAAGAAATGACAGGTGTGACCTTTCAACAGCCAGCACATCTTTCTTCACCTCAAGACCATCTCCCATTGCACCCCACGAGATACTCATCATCTCCTTTCCGCGTGGACTCTAGATGCAGAGATATGCACTAGCACACGGGACCCCACGCCACCCCAAGCTACGCGGTGTGACTAAAGGACTCGCATGAAAAATAGATCACCTAATGCCTTCAGATAGAATCATTCATCAAGGATAGAGGGAAAGATCCTTGCCAGCAAACAGCTTGCTGTGCTATGTATCATGTAAAATATTTGATGCACACAAAAACCATGCCAATTCTGAGGACCACAAACCCTTTCCAACGGGCACTATGTTTACTGGCTTTTTGTTTTCAACTCTATCCCGAGTTGGGCAGGATCAAGAGGCTTGTCTTTTAACACAAAGCAATTGTGGCTCATGGGGATCGAGAGCAGGAGGAAGGCCACTGCCCCTGGAGACGGTAGCCATGCCAACTGGAGTTGAGCAACCAAAACCAGTTAACCCTGGTGGCGGCAGTCCAGGCCCACAGGTACGCTAGGTAATGATGTGTCCCCATTTACCCCACCCTCTGTTGATTCTGACCTGCCACAGAGGAATTAGTTTGAGTGAGAGGGCAAAAGTTAGCAGCACTGGAGCACTATGTGCAATATGGCTTTCTTAGCATTTGTTTCTTTCTACCACAGTTTCTACACTGAAAACTGAACATCACGTCCGCCTTTTCCCTGAATATGTAGGGTTGCATCAATATTAAAATTCTGACCAATAACACGATTTACATGTTACGACCGATAACCGAGAAAGAGCATGTAATAAAGTGGCCTATATTAAAATACTATTTAAAGAAAATAATCAAAAATAAAAACAAAAGTAAAATCAATCATTGTAATAGCTATAGTGAAATTATTATTATAATATGCAATATTAAATATCTCTTTTGATTAAGATTTTAAAGATTAACTAATGACTGAGAACGGCAAAGGTAAACCATATATTCAGTATATAACATTATATATAGGGGTGTAACAATACAAGTATTTATCCCAAACCATACAGTACAGACGTCACGGCTCGGTTCATGCAGTTAGACGAATACAGTCAGTTACAGGCGATTCACACTACAATCCAGAAGGGGGCGCGTGTGGTAATGCAACACTGTTTGAAACGACCTATGCATGGTTACATTTAATCTCTCAACCGTGAAAAGGCATCAATAAAACAGCTCGAGACGAATAACTCACGTAGCATTACATTTACTTCAGGCAAGTCATTTACTGTTCACAGCATGTTAGTTCACTAAAGAAATTAACTCTAGCGGGAAGAATTTCACTAAACATATGCAATATTTTAGTTTATATATTCATTATATTGAATATATTTATTATAGTCATTATGATTATTCAATAATATACATTAGTAATTATATATATAATATATTTCAAAAAACGAAAAAAATTACATTTACAACCAACCAAATCTGCGGTATTTGTATAAAAAAACAAAAAAAACAAAACAAAACAAAAAAAAACATGGCATTTTCAAAACAAAATCAATAGGAAAAACGAAGCAATACATTTCATCTGTTTCTCTGTCAATCTATCATGCACTAAAAAACTTCTCAAAGATAAAATTAGGAGAAATTTCAAAGCCTAAAGGTTCACTATAGCTGATTTTGTTTGGCGCCTGAAAACATGCTAATGAGGGATGTCCAGGAACAAGCAAAGTCTGCCAGCGGAGACGTAGTGGGTGGAAAACACAACACTTCAGAGGCTCCAATACAAACAAAACGGAGACAACTTCAGTTTTTGCCTAGACGGATCTAATTGCCCCCCTACACAAACTGACTCAAGCTGTATGTTACCAGAGATTCATAAACCTTTGACAACACTATTGACAGTAGAGATGCATTGATCCCAGTGGGCTTTGTTTTCTCTTCTTTGAGATTCAGTGTGGAATTTCAATTGTGTTTGTGCTATAACTACATAAAAAAGAAAACAACAAATAGAAACAATAGACAGTGTGCCAGGGGAAGGGGGAAGTATCTGAAATATACACTACATGTTCCTCTCTGTCATAAGTTGAGCTGAAGATACCCTGAGGGCCTTCTCCTTTCTTCACATTTACTTCATCAAACCCTGAGTACTTAGAGTTTTTGCTAGTCACATTCTTTACTGTGTATTTCTCTAGGTTTTTAAAGCTATAAAAGATCGGTCCAGATTTATGCATAAATGATGTCCTACACTACCATCAAAAAGAGGGACAAACAACCCACGGAGACAACAAAAATTGAATTGTTAACGAGGCAAACCGCAATGCTTGGTTAGCTGTGATTTTTCGAGACGCTGCACACCGTCGATCTGTCTGTTTTGTCTCCTCCCGTTGGCATGTTTGAATCGTTAAGCCGAGGCCAGGGGCCCAAGAGTAGCAGGGGGTAAAATGCTCTGTGAGAATTGCGATTTTGTTTCAAACAGGCGGCTCTGGGAACAGAAGCTTCAAAGCAGTCTGACCTGACTTCTCCTCTTGTGTCCTGGCATTTTTTTTTTGTTCAGTGGAATGGGAGATGTTGTGTTTGAAGGATGCTCATTTAGAGCACGATCTCTTGGGGCGGGCCGGTCCGCTGAGGTTTTCTGAGCATCTAGAGATCCAGCACAGCTTGATTCAGATCCGGAGACAATGGAGACACACAGAAATGGCAGAGGACAAGAGGGAATACACAAGCATGTTCCTTTGTACAAGCAAACGAGGGCTGGCATTTCACACTATTGTTGCTGATCTGTTTATCATTCAGTTTTTCTTTTTTTGCTCAAATTCACCACCCAAAATACAACCAGAGAGAGAGGAGGACAGATAGTAGGATGCTCAAAATGTTAGACAGGAAGCTGGCTGTAATGAAGTGAGAGCAGATGTTTCAGAGTTTCAGCAGCAGGTAAGTTCCTTTATGACAGCGTGTGATACAGACGCACTTATGACCACATCAACATCGGCTCAAAAAAAAAAAAAAACAGATTGTAATGGCTATAAATAATTTATCTTCAACAGGTTTGTACATGGAAATGATCTTGAAGACAAGAATACACGTTTCATGCCATTACTTTCACAAACAAAACACGCTGAAGCTAGAGGATCTACTTTATAGGTCTTTATTACTTACTTCACATTCGACATTAAACTGTATTGAAATGATGAAAAAAAGTATGCCTTTATGTGACCCACTGAATAATATTTTTATTATTCATTATATATTGCCTTAGTGATTCATTATATTCATTACGTATATCTTTAGAAAGTTAGACGTTTTAAAAAAGAAATTAATACTTAACACAGTAAACTGATCACAAGTGACACTTATAATGTTACAAAAGATTTCTATGTCAAACAAATGCCATTCATTCATCAGGAATGATGGTTTCCACAAATATATTAAGCAATATTACCTATTTACAATATTGATAATAAGAAGAAATGTTTCTTGGGCACCACATCAGCAAATTAGAATGATTTCTGTAGGATCATGTGACACTGAAGACTGGAGTAATGGAGTAATTCATTACATTTTAAAATATAATATTAAAATATTTTATAATTTTATGTTTCATGCTGTATTTTTGATCAAATATTTTTGATTTGATCTTTTATAAAATATTTTTTAAAAATTATAAAAAAAAAAAAATCAAACATCTGAACAGTAATAATGTATATATAGGTTGTGTCAGGAAGTAAGGCAAGTTACTTTGATGAAAGAATACTTTCCTTTGTAATAATGTGCACTGATCAAGTATAAAATGATTTCATGATGACTTTAAATTTAAATTTGAGAATTAAGCCTCTACATTCTCCACCTGACAGGCCCGGGCATTTAATGGCTTTACTGTACATGCTATGTGCTCATGTACACCAAAGACTGACAAGGGCAAAGTGAAATGCAGGCACTACCCAATACCAACCATAAAGCCCTTTGAGCTAGAGAGCTTTATAGCTCTGGGCCCACACCCAAGAAACAAAAAATGATGGGGAGGGGAAAAGAAAAAAAAAAGATTTATAGTGGTCTCTACTTGCCTTTTACCCCCAATATTTGCAAAGAGGAAAACGGATGAGGAAATTATATTACGGAGACCATCGATCAATAGCCACAAATATTAATACTAGTTTTCCCCCTTCCTAATATCTCATCAGCTCAGTGGTACCGTCTGGAAAAATTCCACCCCCTCTCATTTGTGCTTACCGACCCCGTTCCCAACTCTCTAATAACCATAAACACTTCCCCACACACATAAAATACACATACCACCCCCATCCACCAGCAGGAGAGCAGGGAGCAGTGTTTACAGGGCGAAGCGTCACTAGTGAACGGCAGGGATGATCGCGGTAACCTCTGCTGTGACAGGCCACGCGGGAGGCAGCTTTTACTAAAGACATTGACAAGGACTTGTCTGCCGTCGCAGATGCTAAAACCTTTTTCAGAAGGAATGTGGAGGCGGAGGAGGTATCAGAGGTGGCACGACACGCTTTCATGCCTCGCTATACTTATTAACGTCACCTGGATTATTTAATCTGTATTGACACTGACATGTTTGAAGAAAAGCCTGTTGCTTCATGTTTTCTTTATTTTTCATCAAGAATTGAAAAAAGACCCTTGTTTATGGTGATTTCAGTTATGTTTGTGTTTGTTTTTCTCCCATTTTTACCACAAGGGTCAAATTAGTTTTTCTTATTATTTATTTTATTTTATTTATCATCATTCCCATCTCCAAACCACTTGTCATTATTATTTTTATCATCATCAAAAAAATTACAATGTGTTACAGTGAATAAATAAACTTTAACCCTTGTAACAATGCAAATAAAAAATTTAAATAAATGAAAATAACCAAAGCTAACCAAAATATTAATACTGATATCATTCACTCGTATATATATATATATATATATATATATATATATATATATATATATATATATATATATATATATATATTATACTTCAAGAAAAGATTTTTGTTGAGCTTGTAGGCATATTTTTTACAAAAACTGAAAAGCAATCCAGTCTGCAATGAAGTCATCTTCACATCTTTTCCAAATATACCAGCAATCTTGAATATGAAATCAGATAACTCTTACAGAAAATTACCAGGCTTTGTGTTAAATTCGGTTATGCGGTTCATACTTCTCCCTTAAGTGCTGGTAAAATGATCTCCATGTCTCTTTGTATCTGTGCCAATTCAGATTGTGCCTTTGAACACTAAAGCAGAGCTCTGAGATTAACATGCAAAAAGGTTTGTCTGCTTGCTATGCACCAGTGACGACAATGATGTCCCTCCCTCTGTGGACACAAATTCCCTGGAATTTAATCACCTGAACACAAAGAGCAGTGGAGGAATTCAGCCCATTCAAAGCAGGACTAACATTATCTCATTCAGGGTAAGACAAGCATCACACACTCATCCAACAATGGGCCAAGCTGAACAGTAAATTGTGCTGTCCATAAAATGTTTTGGAGAAGCAAAGCTGGTTAGTGTCCAGGCAAAAAGAGTTTATCAAATAGCAAATGCAACCAATTGTCTATTCAGTGATTAAAAGCTAAAGTCACAGATGCACAAAGGTAAAAAATATCTCCTTTGTGCGAAAAAGGAGCTCAAAAAATGAAGTAGTCTAATATTAAATATAACAATAAAAGAGAGGAGAGAAGAGATAAATGAGAAGAAAAGGTGTGTGTGTGTGTGTGTGTGTGTGTGTGTGTGTGTGTGTGTGTGTGTGTGTGTGTGTGTGTGTGTGTGTGTGTGTGTGTGTGTGTGTGTGTGTGTTGTCAGGGAAAAAAGAAAGAGAAAGAAATTAGGTAATTAAAGTAGTGAGAATTAAGAAAACAAAGTGAAAGAATTAAAAAGTCCTCTAAAATTTGCAAACTCATTTCTCAAATGTCTCTGCTTGACTTCTTCACTGATGCCATTAATCTTCTAGTGAAGATTTCCACCAATTTCTCCTCATCTAGGTTTTCTCCGATGGCCATGCACTCCAGCGCCAGTGCAGTCTGAGCTCCTACCTAGTCCAGCTGATACATCCTGGTTCCCTAATGAAGATGGTGCATCCAAAACATTGAAATAATTGACAACAGTCCCACAGAGCCTTCCGGAAAGACCCCCAGTTGAATATTCCATGCAAATGTTCAGCCAAAAACATGAAGTTGAAGTAGTGAAAGCAATAACAAAACTAATACAGTAGAAAATAAACACACTGCTTGAATATTAAACGCTGGCTTATCGGTATCCCTGACTTGAAAATATTACCAAAAAGCAATTAATTAAAGGCAGGGACTTGACCTTCAGTGTGCACAACAACACACCCCTATGCTGATGGAGACTGGAACACATTAGCTGATGTGAGATTAGAAGAGAAAGAATGAATTAATCAGCTCTTAGTGTGGGATGAGAGGAAGGGTGGAGGATTAGGACAAACTCTGTATTTGAAGACTTTGGAGCAACTAGACCGAGGAGGAGACTGTCTGCTCCACATTTGAACCTAAAACTCTGTAGCCAACATACTTAAATTACAGTTTAAAAGTTTGAGGTCTCACCAATGCTGCATATTTTGATCAAAATTCTAGTAAAATCACTAATATTGTGAAATATTAATACAATTTAAAATAACCAATTTTCCCATTATGCCAAAAATGAATTTTTAACAGTTATTACTCCAGTCTTCAGTGTCGTTCATGGTCCTTCAGAAATTATTCTAATATGGTGATTGGTGCTCATAAACTTTTTGTGGAAACTGTGATACATTTTGTTTCAGGATACTTTGATAAAATAGAAAGTTCAAAAGAACAGCATTTATTTTAAATAAAAATATGTTGTAACATTATAAATATTTTTATTGTCACTTTTGATCAATTTAATGTGTCATGGTTGAATAAAATAAAATAAAAATAAAATAAAATAAAATAAAATAAAATAAAATAAAATAAAATAAAATAAAATAAAATAAAATAAAATACTGATGCCACTTTTGAAAGGCAGCGTAGATACAACTTTGTGCCAGCAGAATTTAAAAAAGCACATTTCAAACAAAGTGCTGGCTAGGGAACACTTTTTAAAAAATATCTTAAAATCTGTCATGCTTTAGAGGTTTACGAGTGACTGGCACCCTGACACCCACCCACCCACATCAAAGTTTATTACAGTTCATCACCTTGCCACCAGCAGAGTAATGACATTTAGTCAATCCTATAAAACCCTGGCAAACCTGCTGGTATAAATCAATGTTCCTCCACCTGCGCTTCACATCCGTAACTCAGGCCCCATTCCGGATCATGTTAGATACCAGCCTTTTAGAGTGCAAGCATGTGCTTTTTGAGCGAAATCATCCCCGCCACCCCCTCCAGCCATGAAAAACAGGATCAATGTGCATCTGTGCTGACAAGCAGTTAATAATAAATCCCATTAGTACAAGCCAGAAATCATTTATTGTGCTATTTCACCTCCTGATCTGCCAGCTCCCTTATCCTGTACTCTTGCAATAGACACGTCGACTTCAATGGCCCCCAGAGTCTCAGGGCAAGGACGCAGGTCCGCTAGCTGCCACAGCTTGTTATTTCCTCATCAGATATAGCATAGTTTATACAACAATCCAAAATGCATAGCTCTCCGATACAGCAACTGGCGTGAAGAGCTCACGGTCAAGCACAGTCACAGATTGCCCTCTGCAGGACACTGACGTGAACTGCGGGGTGGGGAAGTTGGGAGAGAGAGTGGTAGAGAAATCAAGATAAAGAACAGAAGTAAAAATGAAAGTGAGAAAAATAGCAAAAGGACAGTTCAGGGTGACCATTTATATCAAAATATCTCAAACACAAGACGTTGGTGCTCCTCATCCTCTTATGGTCTCTGCGCACAACACTCGCATCAATCCACTCACTCGATGGGTAGGAGGACTGGATTAATCCCGGCACTACAGAAAGGTCAGAGAAAAAGGCTGCAAATGTCAGTGCAGTTGCAAGGACAACCTCTCCAGTGACTGTTGCCACGGCCACCATCACACCAAAAAGCTTTGTTTGTGTCCGGTTTGGTGACGTCACCACCACAAACTCAACATGATTGAAGAGCAGTCAATAAGCACCACCGCTGAGGACCGTTCCTGTGCAGTCAGGATCAAATGCAAGTGGAGAGAAGAACACTTCCACAGTTTCCTGTTTAATAAAAAACTAAATGCAGAATCTATAAGAGCATGCCAGTGAAATGACTAAATTCAATTTCTGTTGGCCAAACAAACTGAAATTCATCAAGACGAACGTCTGCAGAGCGATATGTTTATTTCATTTATTCTTTTTATTTATTTATTTTTTTAAATTTCCTGACTTGTAATAACTAAAATAAACAGAGAAATTGATAAAAAATGTTTTCCTTGCCTGCAGGTGCTTGTGACAGGAACCTCATAACCAAACATGATGAAGGCTAAGCATTGACGCAAAAATTGAGTTTGTCTATCAATACAGAAGGAAAAAATGTTGCTATAACACCAATGATGTTTATTTCATTTGGAAAACCATATCCATTTCATAAGCTTAAATGACAGCCAATTTAGACATTTTCCATGCTGTCAGTTAATATGCAAAACATAATCAGAGCCATTTCCTTGGTCCCTCAGTGGCGTGTGGCATGACACGCCGGGATAACTCTCGTCATGTTGCGTTTCCCTAAACTATCGGCATTATTTACTGTTCTCGACAGGTTGGAGCGAGGGGAAAGGCGAGGAACATCAACACCCTCTCGATTGCATTACAAATGTGATTGACAGGCTTATATTGGCTGGGAAAGCTTGCCACTGCATCCTAATTTGCAAAGTCAGTACAAACTCTGAGAACATCATCTGCTGAGGAGAACAGGACGGGGAAAACAAACTAATGAAGGAGTCTTTTTCCGCATGATTTTCCTTCAAATTTCACCCACTTTGCACTAGTTCGCTCTGTTTATCTTTTTCGGCATTACAGTCGGCTGCCACCCCCTTAACACCGGCTTCCCGGTTCTCCATTAATATGGAAGTGAAGCATCTGTTATGGTCTCACTGAACAATTAAAGAGCACATTCTCCTTATTAAAACAGAGCTCCAGAGGAGTGCCAGGAAGAGAGTGCCTCTTGCTATCACACCGCCATGTTTTCGCACTTAATAAACTACCGTGCTGATAGCAACTTAACCCACTTCTGTGCATCTGAGGCCATGAATGGAAAACAGCATGTTTTAGCAAGGCTGACCTTAAAGCTTCTGGCTATAGCTGCGATTCAAGACTGCCTGAGCTATGCACTATGTTTATTTCCTTTGAATGAGGATCAATGAAATGAAAAGAGAAGCAATATAAAATCTATGTATGTATGAAATAAAAAGAGAAGTAATATACACATGTATGCTTTCTTTCTTTAACGACTATTCCTCGGGCAACTGTTTGCAGACGCAGTGTCAGCCATGATAAACTAATTCTTTATATGGACAAACTCTCAAGGGATGAAAGCAAACTAATCCTGTGTGTAAACAACAATTAGTAAATCAATCAAAGTGAGGAGGCGACAGTGACGATCTTAAGGGATTTCGCGATCGTGCAATAGTGTTTCAAAGACAATAGGGGAGCGACGTTCCAAGTACTGCTTTTAACAGACTGATTGCTTTGCTAAAAGATGACTACTGGCATAGCCTGTGGTGTTTGATTAGAAACAACTCCCTCGTCATCACAAGTGTATGATTATGGCATTAGGCCGGATTCTTTGACATCAGGATTTGCAATCAAGAAATTGGCAGAGCGGATCGATGACGACACCTCGTCTAGAAGGAGCCTGAGAATCAATTAAGCAGTGGCACAAATGCTCAGACATTACTTTTAATCTTCTAATGCACCGCCGTAATGTCAGGCTGGAATATCCGGCCCCTTAAGAGAAAGCATCGATCCCACACACTTCTAATGCTCGCTCATTTGAAACTTTCCTGAAACCTTCGAATGTGACAGCATTTTCAAAGAGAGAGCAAAACAGCAACCCTGCTCGATATGTATATTATTCAAAACGGATAAACTGGAATTATTTCTTGCATAAATAAAATCTCTGCGTAACTATTGCAACAGAACGGAGAAACCAGGCATGACAAATGGGCCTCATGTTTCATGTGCTACTCCTTTTAAGCGTGTAGAGAAAACTGAAGCCATAATTGTCCAGGGAGTAGACGAATCAATGAGCAAGACATATCAATAAACATCAGAGCAGTTGCTCAAGCAGACAACAGTACCTTAGAAAAAACACCGCTGGGACTAGAGCCTTTCACAAGCATCCTATTAAGTGTCCATGGGCGCTGGTAGTGATTTGCAAGCTATGATGCCAAACTATAACTATAATGTGCATCTAACCAAATGTTTCATGTTTCCCTCATTGAATATGTGCATATATACTACCTTTTAAAACTTTGGGGTCAGTTTTTTTAATACTTTTATTTAGCAAGGATACATTAAATTGATCAATAGTGACAGTAAAGAAAGTACCACTTTCCAGAAACATATTACGTAGCACAACTGATGAAACATTGATGAAACTAAGAAATGTTTAAACTGTAATATTTTACAAAATTACTGTTTTTTACTGTATTTTTACTGTATCAAATAAATACAGCTTTGGTGAGCATAAGAGACTTTCAAAAACGTTTCATAAACTTTTGAGAAGTAGTATATGCACATAAATTTTATAATTTATACATATGCTAAATATTCCACCACAAGGACATTAAGACCTAACACTCAATTTGTTTAGTTAAAAATGAACCTGCTCTATATTAATTCAAGCTGTGTACATATTATATGAAAATTAAAGGTGAAATAGGTGATTCTCTGCAGAAACGTTTTTTGTTATACTGGTTAGTCTTCTCATATCCTGATAGCAATCACTATGTTAAACAGTCTAAATGCATTTTTATATTTATTTTATAAATCATCTGTGGAAGGCGTAGGACCATTATATTCGGTCCAAATGAAATAATACAATGTCCTACCTGCCTGTCAGTGTATGTTTTTATATTCCTTCGAGCACACTGTTCAAACAGACATCATCATACATCAGACAGTGCGTTTCATGCTGTGCAGAGTTTAAGTAGACAGACGTCAGTCACGGAGCACAGCAAACAAAAAGCAGCCAACTTTTACAGTTGTTGCACTTGTTTCTGAATATGTTAATTTAAATAGTTTTGTAAATAAAATAATTATATACACTAATCATATCTAATATATTTGTAATATATATTTTTATTACATACATGAAATATGATGAGGAAATAGAGTTCCTTATCTCTGCAGCTCTTCTGTCAAATGAAGTCATGCTTTCAGAGTTTCAGTGTTGGCAGTCCCGTTAAATAGTTTTGGGAGAATAGTACATTTACTGTAGACTGATAAAATGAAAATTAAAATATATAAATAACACTTTGAATGGCTTATGTTTCAGAATAAATAAAGCAGAATTGTATATTTTATTCTGGTAACTGGTAATTTTGGAAATGGAACAAAAACATAGCCTAGCGTTTTTGCTCAGAACGGACCATTTCCTTTTTTAAATTCCTGATTGGAGAATAACAGTCTACATTATTGCTTGATTATAGATTACAGATTAACGATAACAGCAAAAAGAAAACCGTTTGAGCATGATCAGTCGTAACAACCAAATTACATTCATAATCGGCCAGACAGTCATGTAGTGTGTTCCCGCTTAAGTTGTTTACAGTCAATAATATTGTAATGGTATGTGTATTGCTAAGTTGGGGACACTTGACATTTGATAATCAATAGTATTCTTGACATTTATTCAACAGTGCTTCTGATCTGCCTGCATTGACACTATTATTTAAGAGCTGCTGTGCAGCCAAATTATGTACCAGTTATCAATGTAAAGCTGCTTTGACACAATCTGCATTGTAAAAAGCGCTATATAAATAAAGGTGACTTGACTTGACTTGTATTGAAACATGAGCTAGTTTAACGCCATCTCTTGTGACGCTTTGCTGAGAGCAGCTGTGTGTGTTCCTTCATGTGTTTTGAAGGAGACGTGGCTTTGGAGACGCTCTGAAGGGAGGGTGGGATGTTATGATTTGAAAGTTATCACGTTTTTGCTAGCCTCTCAAAAAATGTCCTACTGCATCTTTAAAATGTCTGTGGAATGTTCACACTCAAGCATTATGTCAAAGGACACTTGCATACTTTTTGACAGCAAGGTATAGCGCAAGAGCAACCATTGTGACTTGAGTAAATACATTCGCCGCTAAAGAAATCTATTATGGTGAGGATGTTGTGGCACTAGAAGTGGGGAATTGAGTTGAGCCTTTTGCGTGTTGCGCATCAGGGCTGTGTGTGCGGTTCATTCAAGCAGGAGCCCATCTTTTCTTAATCAGCTCTGCAGTGACAGGAAGGAGCAAGAGGAGGGAACCCATTCTGACATTGCCGTTTCAAATGCACTGTGGCATCCATCTAACCAAGCAATTCCAAAAAGTGTCCCAGATCTGATCACAGTCTTACTTCCTCTGTACACTCCATAACACATCTTTCTGTGGTTAGGTACCATCCTTGCATCAGAGATAAATGATAGAGAAAGAGAAGGCAGGGAAATGAGAATGAAGAAGGCAGACCAAAGTTCAAAATTCAGAGTAAAAATGTTGGTATGTTACACCTGTTAAAAAAATAGGATAAAATTATGTAATTTTATTTGATTATTAATGTAAAAAAAAACAAGACTGGTAAGAAATATTTAATACATATTTCTAATTCACTCCCAATTTAGACAATTAATGGCTGTGTAATGAGGTTCTTTGCTTGGCATGAAAAAAATAAAAAATAAATAAAAATAAAACAATACAATATTTCATAAAGTATTCCGTGCCCATGCATACATGCAAGAGCCCAAAACAAGCCACTGGCCTTAAGGAAAGGAACATACCGCTTTCTCAATTACTAGAAAAGAAGAGGGAAAAAAGAAAAAAAAAAAAAAAAAAATCAATCTTCCTACATAGGAGGGGAATAAATAAAGCAATAACTGTGTTATGTTTTTTAGATTAAAGGCAAGTGGGTGGATCAAGAGCAAAAAGATGGAGAGAGGTTGAAGCGAAACCCTTCCTCAAACAAAAAGAGCATGTCTCTTCATCTCTAGAGCAGTCAAAACTATGAGTTGCATATCTCTCAAGCCATCTTATCCACCACAAAGCACTATGCCGCCAGCAAACAAAACTTTTCTTTGTAACAACAATACAGCTTTGCATGTCAGTCATGCACTCATTGCAGAAAAACAAAGAATAGGAAGATGATTCACTTTTCTTCAAGACAGACAAAAGCGCAATAATCGCCACCAAAGGCATGGCTCTGCCTGCTTTAAGTTCTGTTTTATTTCAGATCCTCCAAAGAGATTCTGATGGACTATTGTGCAAAGTCTGGCCCAGTTAGGCTCAAGATGGCGTGACTCTTGAGAGCGTGAGAAAAGATTACACCGAGGCTCAGAGAGCAACCCAATTACAAGTGACAGTTCTCTTAATTTCACCACAGAGGGAGTGTGGTGGAACCTCGGAACCACAGTCGAACTCCATTACCACCCGGCCTAGCCCCATTTCCATTAATAAGTGCTGCTTGAGAGAGTTGCACGGGTTATTTTAAGGGAGGAAGGTGTTGTGGGAGAGCATGGTGCTGTTTGGAGCGTGCTGAGACTAAAGATATGGGTCTGGCACTGAGCTGCACTCACATCTGGGAGAAACATTCAAACATGCTGGAAACGGGAGCCCCTCGGGCCCCACGCCTTCTAATCTCAGATGGGCTGTCCTAATTAAAACCGGACTGAAGCTGGACAGAGCTGTCCGTCACGCTGGGGGAAAAAAAGTCACAAGCCTTTGGCCATCCAAGCGCAGGCACCGCAGCTCAAACACCATGCAAATTTATACATTACCAAGACCTGAAAAACAGGACAGAATTCTGACTGGTTGTTTCAAATTCAAGCTTCAGCATGTCTACAGCATTGCAGGAATGAGGTTGTCACTTACAACAAAATAGAAGAATACTGGTACATCCTGATTAGTTCGAAGAGTAATATCTGTGTTACCTAGGAAATATTTTCAGTTTCAGTAAATTGTTAGTGAATAAAATTATAAATTAAATGATAAATTCTACATTTATTTACATATACACTACAGATCAAAAGTTTTGGGTCAGAAAGATTTTTGTTTTGGTGTTGTCGTTGTTGTTGTATACTTTTATTCGGCTAGGACACATTAAATTGCTCAAAAGATTTTAACTTTAAATATTTCAATCATAAGATTTCTGAAGGATCATGCGACACTGAAGACTGAGCAAACGGTTGCCATCAGAGTAATAAATTATGTTATCTTATTTTATATGTTTGATCAAATAAATGCAGCCTTGGTGAGCAAAAGAGACTTATCAAAAACATTACAAAAACCTTTGAACAGGAGTGTCACACAGTGGCTGTATAAAGATTTGCACAATGAAGGGAACGCTACAACAACAGACTTTAAATGTAAACACAGGAGAACTACAGCCACTCAAACGAGATCGGACAAAGAACTGAAAGAACTTATAAACACTAGAGGCAATCAAGGGAAAAACAGAACAGGTGTGTGAACTAATTAAGTATATATGAGGAACAGGCAAACTGAAACGGAGCAAACAAACCCCAAACAGGTAGTCTATACATGTATATATATATATATATTTTTTCTTTTCTTTTTTTACTTGAATCTGTTTAGTCTTATTCATTAATATATAAAGCACACATACATTTCACATTTAGGCTGCAACTAGAATAGTCTCCTCAAATAAGCACACCGAGTTAGATGAAGCACCACAAGCTCATTTAAGAATGTTTTGAGCACCTACATAATAAAAGCAGCTGACTGTGACCTGGAATGTGTTAATGGAGATACTTTTGCAAATTCTCCTATTTGTATTTCTAGGTTACAGCCTCACAAAATGTTTTGCCTGAGCGTGTGTTATTAGGAGAATGTGCGGTGGAAATATGGCAGTGAAAAGACTTCATTGAGTAGCAAACATCTCTTTAGTTTTGCATGAGATGTTCTCATTAGCTCCTTTAAACCTGTTTGGCAGATTATTCTCTTCTTTTGGAACAATAACATCTCTCTTCCCACCCCACTCTCTCCCAATATCTTTTCTTTCCTTTTTTTCGGCCTTATTTTTTTGGGCTTTCTTATTATCATCTGTGGAGCATAGCCTCATTATTTTGTTTTTTAAAGACAGACAAGACACAAATAAGCTTCATAGGCAACGTCTTTGTGGTCTACTACAGCTTTGTAATGCCCGCTCTCTTAAGGGTTCCAATCATGATAATACACTTAAGATTTGTTTGTGCTTTGGAGGTTTGCATGACTTACAATGCTTACAAAGATTTGTAAAGGAAAAAGCGATGCGATACAATCTTGTCCAATAACTTTGCGGCACCATAATCAATGGCGAACGAGTGATTAGGGAGAAAGTACAGCAGAAAGTCCGTGCGGCCAAGGCAGAGTGTGAAGTTCTAGGAAACAGACTAAAATTTCATTTGCACCCGAACAGACACTGTTCACGTACAAGAACGGGCGAATCAATGGAGGCGTACAGCAAAGATGGAAAGATGAAAAAAGATCATTTCAATGAATAACATTAGTCTTTTCGATTTCCTAGGGGAAAAAAAAAATCAATGGTCATCCTGCCCTATAATGACAGAGATCACCTTCGCTTTACCGCCCAGTCCTTAGCCGTAGAGCTGAATCTTCCTCTACGAGTCCAAGCTGGCTGTGCAAGTAATGGGCACTCATCTCAAAACTGCCTTTGGTCTCACTTTCTAAGGCCAAAAACTCACTCCAGCAGAGGCAGAGCCGGCTCTCTCGCTGTTATCCAACTCTGTCATTTCATGCTTAATTCTCTTACTATTGAACTGGATAAAAAGTTCCCCTCACCTCTCTGCCGCCGCTTCTTAGCTCAGCGATGGAGAGGCATTCGGAGGACAAGACAGAGAGAAAAACACACCTTTCAAATGCACGATTGCACGCCCAACTTAGCTGCGTGCCATCCTGTATTAGGGTCTGGTGGAGAAGTAATCTGTCTATGACATGCACACACACACATACACATATGACAGGCTAGCCTCTGAGACGTACACACACGCGCAGCCCACTTCTCATGTGTTACTGGGAGAAGGAGGGAGGGTTTGTTATAATGAGCTTGTTCCATCACGACTCAGTGCCAGAGTCTCTCAGTGGCGCTGTCTGAGGGAAAGCAATGTGTGCCACGCTAACAGATGTGGACTCTCAGCACGCACAAACACAGACGCACGCTCCAGCACGCTTTCCCATGCATGAAGAGCGGCCCCTGGGACCTGACTGGACAGCACACATACACTGTTCCATCTACCCATGTCCATTCCACTCTCACTCAAGAGCACCAAGAAACACAAACACACTCACATGCACAACTACACACACATACGGTGCAGTAATGAAGGCAGCTACTAGCTGGCATGTTTGTCTGTGCAGAGAAAAAGCCTCAGTGATGTGCATGATTGTGTACTCATAGTATAGGAGGCTGCGGATTTATGGGCTAAATCATCAGCCCCCTACGAGTGCTAAATATCTAAATGAGGAAGGGGTGAACGGGGCCATATCGATGTGGGGAGTCCATGTGCTGTTGCCATGGGGACACAGAGTGTCACTCAGCATTCATCCGAGTCCTCGGATTCTATGAGCTAATTCTACAAAATCCATGGACCGCTAATTACTTATATGAGAGACTGCAGAGAGGAAAAGGGTACACAAAAATGAAAATTCTGTCATCATATACCCTCACCCTCATGTTGCTCTTTCTGTGTCTTTCTATGTTGTGTAAAACACATAAGGAGTCACTGAGTAGAATTTTTCAAAAACTGTTTTTTTTTTTTTTTTATCTATATAAAAGAAAGAAATCATAACTATTTTTATATTTTTTATTATTAAAAACCGGTAACACTTTACAGCAAGGTTTATTTGTTAGTTAACATGAATTAAGAATGTACAAGACTTCTACAGCCAGTGTTGGGGGTAACGCATTACAAGTAACTTGAATTACATAATCAGATTACTTTTTCAGTAAGTAGTAAAGTAACGCATTACTTTTTCCATTTACAACAAAATATCTGTTACTTTTTCAAATACACAAGTTTCTTTTTTACGTTTATTGACTGACAGCTCTACTGTCCCCATGTTGAGAGAAATAAAGTGCAGAGGTGTTGTGCGCGCTGTGTGAACTTGACGGTTATTGTAGTTCTATAAATGTGAACATGCATTTACTCATCTCACTTGCACAAAAACATTAATTATTCCTCAAAATGAATAAAAACAGTGAAATGCAATCTCAGAATTTTCTCAATAATTAACTACATTAATTTACACAAATATACTTTATACATTTAATCTCACTTTATTAACCAATGTCTTTGCTGCTGACAATTTTAACCATACTATTAAGCAATTACTTTAAATTTAGAAATAAGAGTGTTGAACTTCCTTCTCCTGTATCCTATTCTTCTTTAATCCAGAATAGCAGCACAGCTGAAAGGTTTGTTTGAGCTGTGCCCTCTACTCTAAAGGCGTAAATATGCATTTCTTTCAGCCTGAGGCTTATTCACTTTTGGTGTGAAAGGGCCTTTACATTTGCCAAAAATAGAACTTTTTTTGTTGTTATTAAAAAAACAAACAAGCAAACCCAGCCCAGGTGAGCAAAAGTAACGCAAAAGTAATGTAACGCATTACTTTTCATAAAAAGTAACTAAGGAATGCACTTAGTTACTTTTTTAGGGAGTAACGCAATATTGTAATGCATTACTTACTAAGTAACTTTCCCCAACACTGTCTAGAGCATTTATTAATTTAAATTAATTGAAACATTTACGAATACATTATTAAAATCAAATGTTGTATTTATTAACATTAGTTAATATACTGTAAACAACATTAACAAACAATGAACAACTGTATTTTTATTAACTAATATTAACAAAGATTAAATACTGTAACAAATGTTTTGTTCATTATTAGTTCATGTTAGTTAATACATTAACTTATGTTAAGTAATTAAACTTTATTGTAAAATGTTACCAACAAATCTATATTACATCACAACTCTTACAACAAATGGTTTGAAATAGAAACATTCTTTCACTAGAAAACTGATACTTTTTTTTTTCTTCTTTATAATACTTAATGACTTTCTAGGTCGAAATGATTTAAAATGACGGAGCTGGTCACAAATGATGACAGTTTTCATTTTGGGGTAAACCATTCATTTATGACCTGCAGCACTTTAAAAAAAAATGCATTTAAACATTGTAATTTGCAACTTGCCTTTCTTTCCAGTTTACAATATGCCATGGTGTCTCATTCGAGACATACCCTCCGGTGCCACTCTGTTTACCTCCCTTACGCCCAATAAACAAATGTTATCCTGCCCACGCAATCATCTCCACAGTAATGCAACCACTAAATTATTAAGTCTGAGTTCCAGTGGCCTCACCTTATCCAATCACATGAACGCAATATATATTTCAGCACGAACTACTGCATTTCTCTCATTATGACTTGCGGTATTATTTCCTGCCATTTTCTTGCAATGTTTTCCAATAGTCATCTGGGTATATTAATACAATTTCTTTGACAGTGAGATGTATTCATTACCAGTGGACCAGACAACAGGAGGATGTTAGTAGTAGCCAGTTATTTGAGAGGTAAAGTCAGCCGCTCTCCAAACGCCGGCCCTCATTAAGCTCTGAGACAGACACACATGTGCTGATGCAAAACAGTGCTCTACACAGAAATCTGGTTGAGCCAGATTATTATTGCGTTCATAATTAGCCACACACACAAAAAAAAAGCAAACAGTTCATCAGAAAGCTACAGTGTGAAAAGACAATGTGGTTTAGCTTATTTAGAATTTCAAAAAGACTGACATGTAATGAAGATTCTCTTTATAAACAAATGCATTAATTCTGTATACTGCAAACATCTAGAAAAAAAGGACTTAAATGAGAAAACTCTATTAAAAATGACTCCAACTCCAAATGACTGAAACTAAAGTGAACCTCACTTCAGACTACAGAAACAGATGGTCAGGTAAAAATCCTTGACTTTAGGGTTCCACTCGACAGTACTTGTGCAACACCCAAACAAAAATCAATTTTCATAAGAAGGAATAAAGTATGTATCACACAGTTTTCACGCAAATGTTAAGCAGAAAAAAAAATGTTTTCAACATTGATAATAAGAAATGTTTCTTTAGCACCAAATCAACATATTAGAATGTTTACTTGATCATGTGATCAACTAAATAAACATTAATATTTTTAAGTTTTTTTTCCCCCCTTTCTTGTAATTTGGTTTATTTGAAATTTTACTCTCTACTGTTTACTTTACTTTACTTTTCAATCACCTTGTTTTGTTTTTATTTTCAATTAATTTTATTTGCCAGACATACTACAGGCAGCGTGTCCACGCAGACACAAACTGACACACACTTAACAAGCCGTATGCCTCTCTAGATGTCTTAAGCACAGAGTCAACAACACTTTGCAGTTAAGAGAGTTCACACAGTTCAGAAAGCCCATTACCAAGCGCTGTTCTTATTTCCATGCCTTCTATAACACGGTTCACTGCATCTCCTGTGCTTGATTTACTTCATGCTTGGCAGCAATAGCCAAGAAGGCAGAGGAGTGAGAACTACCCAGAAGGTCATTGGTTCAATCCCCTGAGCTGGCGGTGCGCAAGTAAGCTGACCTACCCAGGAGCCATTCCGTCATTGTTCCATAGTACTACTGGCCTCGTGTTGACCCCTTTCTCTTTGAGCAGGCATGAATGTGTACCGTACTTAGATCAAGCTCAGCATAAAAGCTTGTGAATTCTGAGTTTTGAACATTGCTGTTTGTGTGAAACGGATAAGAAGAAAATGTTATTTTGGTTTATATAACTGCAGCATCATGAAAGATCTCTCATATGTAATCGTCTGAATTCTGATGATGTGCAGTTTTGCTTAAAAACACACTACAACAAACTGCACACCAGGCAGGGTTCCTGTCTGAAAGTCCTTTGTTCAATAATTTAAGAAAGAAATGGATGGAGGGACAGATGGAAAGAGTGGAGCAAGTAACCAGCACTGATTCTTAGTGTGTCCATAGGGATGGCAGTACATTAGGAAAGCATTTCTGGAGAGAGCTGGCAGGTCTCAACCGTAGACATTGCAGATAGGTTAAAGAAGCTGAACTTAAACCCTTCCTGACTCCCTCTTGCCTGCGTAACTATCAGCAGGAAGGTGAAAAAAGCTCTTTTCTGCTCAATCTCTGTCTCTCTGCATCACATTCTCACCAGGATCCATTGCGCTTCTAGACTCCATACTTACTTTTTCTTTCACGTTTGCCCCCCTCTTTCTCTTTCTCTCTTTCTCTAGGGAGTCAACAGCATGCAGCCGGGCTAAGGTCCTTGCTGATGGAGGGATGGTGTAACACAAGCTAGGCATGTGGGACGTAGGCCTGTAAGCAGCACTTGTCTAGTGTACAATGTTCACCTACCTCCATCCAACCAATCCTCTCCTCTCCCCTCCCCTCCGCCCCTGCATGGACACTGGGAGAAGTGCCGCCACATCACCTTACAGTGCTTTTCATCACTCGGTGACAGTGTGTCAACTCCGCTCCCCATCACCAGCACACCATACACACTGACGTTCAACGTCCTCGGCTGTGCTCCGCTTCAAAACCCCGCAATGTGACATCTGGATAACTTCACCTTGTGCATTCTGTGCTGCTTTCCTATGACACACATATTCTTATGCCGAACCCCTGTCCTCAAGACTGGTCACGGCACCAGGGTGCGATAATGAATGGGTTACAGTGGGTTGGGTGATGGGCTGAAGTGTAGAGGGAGGGGTGTGTGTGTGTGTGTGTGTGTGTGTGTGTGTGTGTGTGTGTGTGTGTGTGTGTGTGTGTGTGTGTGTGTGTGTGCGTGCGTGCGTGTGTATGTGTGTGTGTGTGTGAGAGAGAGTGTGTTTGTGCGATCTCCCAATCCTCCACAGACCACCTGTCAACAGCAGCCTCCATGTATGAGTGACTGGCTGTCAGTGTCAGGACGGCATACCTGCCTCCAAAACAACCTCACGCTCTCCCACAATTACTGTTCCACATTATTCAGCTGCTCAAATCACTGACATGCACAACAGGGAAAGAAAAATACTCTCTCTTTTCCCACTCTATATCGCTGTATCTCGCTTTCTTTTTCTCTCTGAGTTTCAAAAATGTCACAGTGCAATTTAAAGCAGTAATTCATCATTCAAAACAGAATCATATTGAGCTAAATAAAACAAAAAAAAATGCATAATACTACTTTTCCAACTTTTCCAGAAACACATCAACAAAGCATTTCAGTCTGTGAATGGCTATATTATTTTTCTTTTACAAAAAGGCATTAATTTCATTACAATTCCCAAGGAAAACTAAAGATTTAAAATCTGAATTGCAGATGGTCCATGCACAGAAGCAAAAGAGGGAAGGGGGGAAATGGGCTTGTGGCTAAAACCATCACAAATACTAGCTTTTCCTTCAAACATCACCCAAACTCAATAAAACATTCTGGCATAATTTTAAAATAAATGAGTCATTTCATTCTGCATCCCGTCTACCAAAATCTGTCCTTACAGAACAAAAGTGGAAGTGAAAGTGTGATTAAGTCTGTTTTGTCAGCTACATCGGACCAAAAGTAAAATATTTGAAGAAATAATGATAATCATTTACTTTTCAAAAGTTTATGGTCTTTTTTTTCAGCAAGGATCAAAAGTGACAGCAAAATCCATTTATGATGTTATAAAAAGATTTATATTTCAAATAAATGCTGTTCTTTTGAACTTTCTATTCTTCAAAGAATCCTGAAAAAAAAATGTATCACTGTTTCCACAAAAAATATTCAGCAGCAAAACTGCTTATAATATTTAAACATTGATAATAATTAGAACTGTTTTTTGAGCACTAAATCAGCAATATTAGAATGATTTCTGAAGAACCATGTAACACAGAAAAGTGGAGTAACAGCTGCTGAAAATTCAGCTTTGGAAAAAATAACATCACATGTTTGTTTTGTTTTGTTTTATACATACATACATATATACATATATATATACATATATATATATATATATATATATATATATATATATATATATATATATATATATATATATATATATATATATATATATATATTAAAATTGAAAATAGTTTAAATTGTAATAATACAGTTTGAAAATCTATCTATCGATCTAAAGAAAATGTATTTGCAATTGTATTTCGCTTTACTTAATGCATATTGTTAATATTTATTTATTTAATGATCATTTTAATATAATAACATTACAAGTCTATGGTATGTCCTCATTAGATATCTAGGTAAACATATGTTTGTGTAGGTGAAGGGGCAGTGATGAGATGCTTTCTGCAAAGCAATTAAATGGTGTTGCTGTCTCACGGAATGCAATCAGGGAAATCGAATCTACAGGTAGCCTCGGTGGAAAGAATGGGATTAATGCACAGGGCTGGCTCGGTATTGCATGTCTGCTCTGGCGGCCGGGAGTGAGCTTGTTAAAGTTGATTTATTAGGTCTTGGTTTACACAAGCTTTCCCTGGCAATGCAAGGTCAACTGTAATGGCCCTCTGAATGTGAATAAATCTACAGCTAAGCTAAACCGCGTCCTCTCTCTTTGTTTGCCTCTCTCGGGTATATCTGCCTGCTAGGACATAACTTCAAGCTGATCAATATATCAGTATGCAAGATTTTTTTTTACATTATCATCCTACATTATGATTATATATCTGAAAGAGTGAATAAGGAGTAAGAAAAGGTTGATTGTGTTGAACAATAGTCAGTTTGAGGAGGCCACATTAACACACTTAGCAGATCACATAACCATGGTGAAAAGGAGGAACCTAGCAGTTTATTCTCATATTTCAAAAGAGAAAATCTCTGTAAACAACAATAGGAGAAAACAGTCCCCAGATCAGGGTACGATTCAGTAGGTGCGATTGTAGTTGTTGTCCCCCCTCCCCAACCCACCTACTTTTCCTTTGTCACTTGCTCTATTACATATTGTGCATATCAAACATTCCCTATGAGGCACAAGAGAGCAAATTTATTTGTTTTTGGATGTGAGGCATATACAGGGGGGAAATCATTTCTTTCTTGTCGGCAGAAGTTGTTGATTCTGTTTTGACGCCGCTCCATCACGCCTGCCTGCCCCCTCCTGACATCCACGCACACAAACGGCAGATCATACAGAGGGGGATGTCAGGAGAAAAGCATGATAGCGGATGCCACACTCACCACGATCGCACTTTCGCACAACAAACGCAACTGCTGCGGACGAGCACTGCGCAGTCACAGCTTTTTAGTCACGGCCCTTTCTGTGAAAGATTCCAGTCTGCTTACAAATACTTTTGTTTCTGCTTCTAACAAATGTCCTGTCTGCTTTGCAGTTTTTGTCTTCTCTCTGCGCTCCACTGACTTTTTTTTCTTATTAAAGGAGTATGTTCACTAGGGACTGTACTATTTCAGGGTCTTTCAACATTCCCAAAGCGTGAAATCTGTGCAAAAGTATGATAAATCTTTCAATGCCCTGCAGGCCGGCGCAAACACGACTGTCAATAAGACGGAAAAGTTGTACAGGCTGTTAACAAAAATGAGAGCCCAGAGTTGAAGCAGGCCGCCAGACTGTGGTGGATGGGTGATGACTGCTGTCCACCCCGCTGTGTGAGGTGACCGGTGGAGGGGCCAGTATCAGGCCGAGCCCTGAGGTTCAGCTTCACTGCCTTTGGCTAGTTAGTGCTGCCTGGAGCCTCGAATAACCGCAACAGCATCGGCCCCATCCGGTCTCACCAAACCTTAGTGGTCTGCATTGGGCATTCAATACCCAATAGTAGTACTTCTACTACTACTACTACTAGTAGTAATAATAATAACTCCAAAATCTATCTCTAAATTTCCACTTTAAAGCACCACTGCAAAAATAAAGAAAAACAGAAATCTAGATAAACTATATAACCTTGTTAATGACTAGTCAACTACTCAACCAACCTGCTACAGAGTTCTTATTAATAATTAATATAATAATAATAATAATAACAGTTGTAGTCTAATCCTTAAAGGGGTACTTCACCTCTGACAAAATGGACTTTCAATAAAACATGGCTGTCTATTAGGGATGTGCACGAGTCCTCAAGTATTCGAGGACTTGGATGTAACAACGACGATCAATCATGAAAACGATGATCGCCATAACTTTAAAAAACTATATTTCCCATAAATGCCCATCCCTACTGCCTATACAATAGAAAGGCTACCTGACTACAGAAAACAAAAAAAAATATGGCTTTTGCCAAAAAGGTAAAAACCATTTTGCACTGGGCATGTTGCCGTCCAAGGCCACTCCCACCAGTCTGCAATAGATACGATTACCAGAGTCAAACACCACCTTGCTTTACTAGGAAATACTTCTTAGCAAACTTTTAGTCATTATGGTGTCAACGTGTATTGTTCTAGGGAGCAAGAATTCAAAGAGTAAACATTTAAAATCACTGAGTTACTTTCGGTTTCCAGTGAAGGATCCAGCGCATTGTAGGCAGTAGCTAAAGGCTGCAAAAAAAACGTAAATTTGGAGAGGGCGCCGCGACGGAAAACCTCTGTGTTTGTAGTAAACATTTCAAACTGGATGACCATGAACATAGTGCTTTAGGCCAAACAAAGGGGAAAAACTGAAAGAAACTGCCATTCTGTCAGTTCCGCCCAACCTCTGAAGCAAAACGCCGTCGCATATAGGTAAAAAAAGCTGTTGCCATAGTGTTCCATTTTTACCTTAATGCTGTTTAAAGAGTAGACATAGTACAATAGAATACCTACCCTTACAATAACTGTTCTGTTAATAACCCTCTGACGATCCCACTGTCTGTGGGCGCAGATACAAAAATGTGAAAGTATAATCTAGAATTTGAGCAGTCAAAATTCTTTTTGCTGACAAATAAACTTGAATTTCTTGGTCCAAGTAACACAGAGAATGAGTAAACACTGTTAATTTACATATACTACTGACACTGTAATAATACAAATTATATTGAAAACTGGCATTGTTACACTTTAAGTTAGCCTTCTTTAAGATCAACTAGTCATTAAATCCCTGGTCAGGGATACCAAAAAGAACTTCTGCTCTCTCTCTTCCTCCCTACACATACACCTAAAACAGCACCCATTCAATACCCTCCAAAAACACCAAAAACTAAACCATTCCACCTGCTTCAGGTATCGAGTAAAAGTTTCCTTACAATTCATCCACATAAAGGTGGGCAGCCTATCAGATATACCTACTAAGGTCTTTGTTTGTTTGTTCTTTTTACACAAAAAACCACCACTGCAAAGTCTGAGGCCAAAAACTGCACACAAACATCGATCTGTAAGATTGTGTCAATTAGGATAAACACGAAGTTGAACAAACAGCCTTGGGATCCCACAAAAGAGCCTTTGCAGTGTCTGTTCGACACAGTCGAGGTATTAAAAACAGCCAGGCCAACCCCGACATACCCCCAGTCTCTGAGCACTCGCTCCTCGTCCACAAAAACTGTAGCAATGTGATGCTGCCTAGACCTACCGGTCAGAATAGCATTAATCTTTCAGCTAATATGGTAAGTTTAATTTTAGGAAATTAACTTTTGCCTACAGGACTCCTCAGAGCCAAAATGAATTACATGTCAAGCTGTAGCCGCCGGTCGTACCTAACTCTGTGGCAAAGCTATCCAGAAGCTCATTGTGTATGTAAATGCCTCTAATTGGAGCTGGCAAGTGAGTGTAACGATGCAATTTTTGTAATGATTTCAGTTTCCTCTTGTGGAACATTTAACATAAAAAGACAAATGCATAGAGCCACATTTAATACAAAAGGATTGGCTAAATACAAACATAAATTGCTACTTCTAAAATTACAATTGATTAATTACCTGAAGTTATTTGAATTTAAAATTAAAATAAATAAATAAAAAATCGATGTACGGGATTGACTGCGTAATTACACTGAAAGGAAAACCGGAGTCAGAATAGATGCTTTTGTCAGACAAGCGATCCATGATGAAATCCAATACCTTCCTGTTACAGTAAATGGCCATAAGAAATCGTATCCCTATGTTAATACCAGTTGGGTGCCAAGAGGTGCATAAAGCAGACTGGAGATGGGGGATATTTCTGACCTAATGCAATTAATAAATAACACTTTCAGCAAAGAGGTCATTAACACAAGTTACTGGACTGTTTCCTGCTCTTGTCAGAAGATCAGGCGAGTACACACTGTTTCACTGAACACTTAATTATCAGGATTGCAAGGCTTCCTCGCAACTCAGCGGCAACTTTTCCGGCAGTTTTCCCCAGCTGATTACCCATTCTCCTTTTCTCATTCAACCCCAGTCATTTTTAACATGAACACAGCCAATTTCTTTCTTACTTCTGCAATTAAATGTGAAGTATTTTACTGATGAGCCAATGTGGGATTCAGCAAGCATCACAAAGGGCGATTAGTATGTGCGCCTCAAGGGTTTAATTCCGAAGACAAATGCTTTAAAGCACCATAAGCTGAGAACAGTCTATTGCTGTGATTAGGTACGACTTTGTCTGAGCGATCAAAATGAATTCATTGTGGACAAAGGTTAAACAAGTGATTTATTTTATAAAGCTGAAATGTCCAGGAAACTATCCGACAACATTACAAATGCTGAGAATTATGAAACAGAAGCAGCAGAAGGAAACCCTCACTTGCATTGCACTTTTTTTCCAAGAGTACCAGCAAAAACTCTATTCGGACTGAAACTACAGATGCTGCCTTAGCCAATGTTTTTCATAAACACTTTTTGTTATACTGGTTGAAACTCTTTTCACATTCTGATAGCAATCAATAATAGAATCATATTTATAGACTTCTGTGGAAGTCTCAGGACCAAAAAATGTTTGTCCAATCATTGCATTCGATCCCCATCACACTTATGCTGCGTTCACGCCATGTCTTAATTAAGAGATGGCAACCCGTGACGTTCTACTCGTCCTATGATTCGGAATTATGCGTTTCTATGGCAACACTATCAACGCCGAAATTAATCTGCAGCAGACAGATGGTACAAGTAAGAGCTCTAAGTTGTTTTCGTTCATTATTAATGTAACGTTATGTGCTTTGAGACATGGGGTAATTTAATGACGTCCCTTGTGACGCTTTGCAGACTCTGCTGTGTACGTGTGTTCACGTGTTTTGGAGGAGGTGTGGCTGTGGAGAGTGCTCCGAAGGCAGGGTGAGATCCTTTGCTTTCAAAGCTACATTGCTACTGCTAGCTTCTCCAAAATTGCCTACCCTAACTTTAACACTGTTCAGAGGTTAAGGGCTGGTGAGTGGAGGCTCAAAGGTCCACCCTGATCAATGTGCAAGTGGCAGCACGTTATGAGAGACCAGACCATGGGGACGGCAGTCACTCAAAGCAAGGGGCAATGTAACATGGTTTAGAAATCGTCTGCTGCCACAAGGTCCCCATCATTTCCTGTTCCCACTGCACATCCCTAAGGCCTCATTCTGGAACACAACAGAAAATAAATATTGATTCAACAGGCCTCAATGCCAAAGTAAAATGAAATCAGTACATGCGAGAGAGGAAAAGGAGGGAATAAAAGAACAACATAGAGAAACACAGAAATTAGGAAGACTGGAAGGTTCGAGCCAAAGAATCAACGCGGAGACAAATTAAGAAATTAAGTACCATTTTACTGAAGGTACACCTAAAGAAAGCAACAACTAACTTAGCTCATTTATTGAAGCAGACGTGCCAGTATTAAAATCTTATTTAATCAGCTTTTCAGCGACGGTGTGTTGGGGATCTGTGAACAATGTGTCAAACAGCTTTGCACCAATGGGAGCAGCTGTAATTTTCTGCAGCCCTTTGCTAACTTACAAGTAATGGGTTTATCTTTGCATACTGCCAGTGATTGATACAAGCTCCCCAAATCTCCTTAGTTCCCTCTGACGGAGTCTAATAAATACAGGTCAGACGTTCTTCATATTCTTTTTCGCTGTTAATTCTCTGACACTTGTCTAATAGGATTTATGCGCTGCTCATTTTAATTGTATTGGCGCATACAGCGAATGTTTAAACCCTTCTGTTTATCTCAGGCAGACTTCTCACATTCAAACCCCATTCACACCAGCTCCACCTGAAAGAACAGGTGCCAGTGCATTGCCGTGGGCTGCAAAGAGGCTAAAGAAGAAGAGAAAGAATAGTTCAATAGAACTCAACAGAAAAAAAGGCCATAGAAACAGATCCAAGGTAGTGCTTTGAGGATGACCTTCTACAACAGTACTGAAATAGTTGTAAGAAATGTACACAGTAGCTTGACAATGAATGAATCATGTCATGTTGTTATGATTGCAGTTGGTATTTATGCTAGTGTGTTGCGTGAATCTTGCTAAACCCTTTTGTAAATAAATAAAACAATAAATAAAATTAAAAAAGTAAAACATTGTCTTACGTTGTCTTGATCTAAACCCGGTCATATCAGTGTGTCTTTGCTCTATGGTGACTTAGAGCAAATTAAAAAATAAATAAATAAATAAATCATCTTTCAAAGTGATGGATAAGGCTCTTCGATTTTCAGTGAAACTGCAGCCCTGTTCGAGTATCAAGATAATTGGTGTCAGTAGCCTCAAAAAGGGCTCTGTCAATCCAGAAATATCCAAGAGGGAGTCTTCTCTTACTGTTCTTTAGTTATTACAAAAAAAAAAAAAAAACTTTTAAAGGAAAAATCCCAGATGTAATGGAAGACGCACACAATTTTCGATTTTCAGCAGTGCTCTTCCTGATTTGCCTTTAATTTGGGATGTAAGCGTCAAACTTTACCGCTCTGGGGAATGCAGTGAAACACAGCTGGTGATACATTCTCATCATCACAAACCATTGACAAATGCCTCCTTAAATAAAAGGTGCAATAAATCAGTTTCAGTCTCGGACAAGACGGAGCCATTTACTTCTCTTTTGAAAGTTGCAAACGAGTTTAGTTCCTTAGACTGAAAGTAGCTAGTTTTAGGATCTGCCATTAAAATGAAAACCAATTTAGATCTTAGTACCATCAAGACACAATGCATTTAGTGGAGGGGGAAAAAAAGATAAAAAGAGATGTGATTCTTATTATCTAATTAATCCTAGCATGGCCCAAGGTTATTTAATTTGTTGAAAGATCATTAACAAGTCCTCATCCGGCAAATAAAATAATCAGGATCTTAATTTGTTCAAATTCAGGAAAGGACTCCAATAAACAAAGGCGGGCAATATTGAAGGCTGGAGATGGCCGTGGAGCTGACGGAATTAGGAGAGCACTAATAACAGAGAACTGTGGGCAACGTAATGGCTCCGACAACAGTGACAATCATTTACACATTGTGCCCACATGACGCCCCATAAACAGGGAAACAAAACATTAAGTTGTCAAGCTGAAATGATGGGTATTTAAGTGACTGAATCATGGTGTGAGGAAATTGTTTTTTGCCTGGGCGCTTTATGTTTGTCTATCAATGCAAACAAACACCCCAAAAAAGACAACTGTAATTCATCAAACTAAAATTAAAAACAAAGTTAAAGTGGAGAAAACTGTTTAATGATTATCAGCTGTAAGATAGAATGATGATCTGGGAAGCACAGGAGGAAATTAACCAAGTGTCCTCCAAAAGAAAAACACAGTTTCAGGGAACATATTGAAGGACGGAGTCAAAATTGTTTTATGTAACACGAGATGTGAAGTTCAGAAAACAAATATCCACCCGTTGTCAGCTCATGTTCAAATGTAGAAGTAAATGATGCTTTCATTTGCACCTTCTTTTACTATCCATAATGCCTTGATCATAGGGAGGAATGCATAAATCATTCTGACAGATCCTGTCTAAGCTGCCGTGAACGTTTCCGGTACTCTGACCACTATATCCTTAACATCCATCAAATGCAGCCATTAAAAAACCAGCACATACAAAATCTGCTACTTAAAAAAAAAATCAATCTGTCCCTGCAATCGATTTCTTATGTTCCCGAAACCAGCGCAGAATCGATAGGTTGGCGGGGCCGCTTGAAGGATGTTATGGCTATCGCTATGGTAATTCCTGAATCTTAAAGTCTACTTTATCTGCAGAACCTACGACATCTGCAACACCTGTCATCTGTATTCCGTAGACCTTGAGACAAGATTCATGCTTTCTCATAAAGTCTTGCATCTCCCACTCTTGCTTCTTGCTTCCTCCTGGATAATGATACAACACAGGGATCACTTTATTAAGGGAGAAGGTTAAAAAAAAAAACAGAAACAGGTACCTTGTTATTGCACACAGATTGAAATGAAAGGAATAGGCTTAGTCCTAAAATGAGTGTTGAAAAGAAAAGAAAAAAAAGAAAAGGAACAAAAAACAGATCTCAAAGGATATAGTTTATTTACTAAGAAGTAAAATGTTCCCAACTGTTTTGTCTTCCAATTTAAATGGTCAGCAGATCCAATTTAAATGGTGACCAGTATATTAAATAAAAAAAATAAAAATAAAAAAAAGTCTAATTTAATGTCAGCATAACTCCAGGGAATATTAAATTCATTTTCTGATAATGGAGTAAAGTTTCCTTCAGCAGAAGTTTCTAAAAACCACCTTAGAGTCTAAGTCACACATACAGACTTCAACATGGCATCCTCTGCATACGGAAAGAATCCCCGAAGGGATAGAACTAATAGGCCTTAATAATGTAGACTTGCTCCCTGTCCAAGATTAAATCCCCAAGTTTTTCCCAACATCAAAAACACTTTTACACAAAATACATTAATTGCACTTTTGACAGAAATGATTCAAATTACTTTCAATCAGAAAAGATGAAGCCAAATACTACCACCATCACGTGACCAGTCGAATACTACTACTAACCCCAATTGTTTGTCATGCAAAATAGATTAGCTCAATAATGGGTGACAGACACACCGGAGGATATTTCCAAAATGCAATCTGGTATCATAAAAAGTCCAAAAGCAAAACCTAAATGAAACACACCTGTCCTTACCTTTAAGGATAATCTCACAACCAAAATGTACAAGGTCAAATGGATGTCCTAATGACAGCCTAGAAAAGCGTCAAGTTTCCAAAATCTCTAAAACTCCAATCACGTTCATTAAACCATGGTTTCCATATAAATTTTCAATGCATTGAAATGAAAATTCCAGGCTAAAAATGAAAGAAAAAATAATAATATTTGAACATTTAAAATGTAAAGCAATTAAACTATGCATTCTATTAATTATATTTTTGTAAATGCAAAAGTAATTACATTAACTTCTTTCTTCAGTTGATATGACTTAAAGGTGCCCTAGAACCAGTTTTTACAAGATGTAATATAAGTCTAAGGTGTCCCCTGAATGTGTCTGTGAAGTTTCAGCTCAAAATACCCCATAGATTTTTTTTTATTAATTTTTTTAACTGCCTATTTTGGGGCATCATTAACTATGCACCGATTCAGGCTGCGGCCCCTTTAAATCGTGCGCTCCCTTTTTTTGATTCTAGGGCACCTTTAACATCTAGACTCCAGCTATTTTTAAAATATAGCTTAAATATAGCTTATAAAGTGTACATATGTGTTAGTATTCATTACGATACCGACTTCAAACAAACTATTTTCTAGACAAAAGAGCAACAAAAACAAAGACCTCAAAATACCTCTGAAACTGATATGAGGCCAATAAAAGCACATCTGCACTTTATAAATGTATTACACAAGACTGTGTTAGTCTCTCACTCTCCTCCCATATTCTGTTGAGCAGGTGTGACATTTAATGTAGCACCGCTAGATACCATCATCAGCCAGCATTCACACAAAAAATAAATCAATAAAATTAAAACTTGATTCAATCAAGCTGTTTCTATTTTCAGATCACTTAAAATAGCGGTTTCTCTTTATATGTTCACCTGAAAAAACAAGAAATGTAATTTGATTATATACTTTTTTGATCAGAGCATCCCTATCTTAAAAACAAACCAGAGACTTGACAGTGTAATCAGAAAATAAAAAGTCAACAGGTCCCAGTGTCATCTTCACAGAAGAGCAAGTACTGGCACAGTCATCCTCCATAGCCCACCCTGGCTGGAGCATTCGGCTTCCAGGTGTCAGTGTGTGTGTGTGTGTTGGCAAAGAGGTGTGTTTTACTCCAGTGCTGGAGGAATCCCATGCTGCAGCAGACCCCTCTCCTCCCTTTCTCTCAGGCTGCCAGGGTAAACAAGCGAGGCCGTGTAAATACCACATCGCCTTATGATGGCTCAGACACGGGAGACGGAGGATCCCCCGCTGCAGCAGCCAAGCTGACAGTCAGCCAGATGTGAAGGAGCTGCCCAGATAATACAGCACCACACACAGGATGTTCAGGCAAGGCTTTCATTGGATCCCTTGCCAATTCACACGTCGTTCAAATACAAACATACATGTGCATGCAGATGAGCATCTGAACCAACAGCATGGGTTAACTCACTCACTAACAGAACTGTCATAAATCCACAAACATCCAAGAACAAACAAGGAAGAAACTTGTTCCTTGTTCCTATATTGTGTATGTTTTCCCTTTGAGAAGGTTCCAAGCCATCCCACGCTGTGTTTGTCTGTGAGTGTGGGAGTACGCACACTCACGAAAGCGCATGGAGGCCCCAGGCACCCAGGCCCACATACATTGCTACACAGCTCAGCAATCACACCACTGCTCCTTACATGATGCAATTAAAGCAGAGCCCTTGCAGGACTGAACATGTTTACCCAGTGCTTCTCTACTTTGCTGGTGTAAAAATTGCACAATTATTATTTATTTTTACATTGTTTTTCTGAGCCTAAAGCTGCAAATGTGAAAAAGTATGCTGCTTTATGACATGCACATTTTTCTTTTATGTATATACAGTGGGGTTTCAAAAGTCTGAGACCACAATGAAATTCTGGGATTCAGGATCTAAAACCTGGAAATTACAAAAAAGGGGGAAACAATGGTTATGACTTTCATGAATAAGAAATAGAAGTAACAGTTTGCACTATGAATAGGCAATTTGGTTGCATCACAACATGCTTTTTGGAACAACACATTACTAAAATATTCTGCAATTGATGTACATTTTTTGATTTTAATTAAAATGAAATGTGCTAATATAATTAACAAAATCAATACCATGTATTATTTATAACTTTAATAATGAACATTTATAGGGCTGTCACTAACCATTATTTTGGTAATCGGTCAATTATTTCGACAATTAATTGAGTAATCTGATTTTTTATGATAATAAAAACAGACCTAAGCAAAGACCTAAGCCTTTTAAATGACTTAAAATACATATACTGTATAATAACAATGAGGCGATAATATTTGGTTCAAATAAAGTATCAAAAGCTAGTAAACAAATGCCTGCAGAGGACGTCAATGGCCTGGTGTTGTTACACTTCACAGCAGATCCAATCCTTGTGTAATATTGGCCAAACAACATTTAATTATAATGTTCACTTAATCTTTAATATTTGGCAACCTCTTTATGATAGAAATGCTACAGCCACTGTAATTTCTTGAACAAGATTATGTGGACATCAAAGCATGCAAACTCAGAGCAAAGGTTTAAACTTTTATTTTGAAATTGCAATGAACAGTTCGCATATTTAGAAAAATATTGATGTATTCTCCTGTGTTGGCATAGGTTTATAAATGATTTACCATACAAATCTAATGAAATGGCGCACATTGCGTTCACAGATGAACGCCGTTTGAGACGCAGTCCACGCATGTCAGTGATAACAGTTCATGTGGAGCAGCATTTACCGGGAACGGAGCCGCTCTGAGACGCACGTAACACACGCATGTAAATAATTAAGGCGCATACATATATTAAACTCGCTGGGCATTTATTTATTTAATTGAATCGCAGCCTTTGTGAATTCACAATATGTAATAGCATGGTTTTTAATACATTTTAATACAATTTATTCGACACAGGTAAATTGCAATTAAGATTTTTTTTTTTAAGTCGAGTACTCAAACTTAATCGAGGAATCATGACAGCCCATAATATTTATTTTTAGTAGTAGTAGTAGTAGTAATAAAAACAATAACAAATTATAAATTTAAATAATTAATTCTTATTAATAATCATTAAATCGACAAATGCTGGTGCCTATCTAGGGCTGCAAGCAATGGGAAACACCCTATACAGCTGTCTAGTTTTTCACAGAATTATTAATATTCAATTCTCTTAAATTTTATATTACATAGTGCAAAATCTTATTTCTTACAAAATCCTAAAACTTTGCTGCTTATTTCCAAATTTAAATGGAAGAAGAAAAAAAAAAACATTACGAGCCAAAGAACCACTGTTGGTGCTGTTTAGCACCATTTTGTTGAAGAAATAAAACGCAATATGGCACCTCTTATGGGTTCTACATAGCACCATTTGACAAAGGTGCTGTAGAGCACCTTTAAAGATATGGTGCTACATAGCACCAAAAGTGGTTCCCCTATGATTACGAGACAAGAACCACTTTTAGTGCTTTTTAGCACCTTTTTTTTTTTTTTTTCTTTAGAGTGTACACTTCTGCACCGCCACTGTGTATAAAAGTGCAATCATCTAATCTCTTGTAAAAGGCCAGGTATTGCTCTTCAGGTTTGGCCTTTAAATAAGCCACAGCAGCACAGATGGAAAAGGACAAACAAGTTGTTTGTACTGCTTTGTAAATGTCTAAATTCTAAAGACTGTGTCATGTATATGCAATGTACAAAATCTTTGCAAATTTATGGTTTGCATACAAATGCTAATCAAAACCTCGCTCTTATGTGTGAAGTCTCACTCCTCAACAGAACAAAGAGGGCAGAACAAAGACTTCTGTGAGAGGGCCAGTGACAAGAGCGAAATTATGCAGTAGCATCTCTAGGACACCATCTCCTCATGTGTTCTTCAATGCCTGAATGCAGACAGCACTGCAGGAGAAAGCTCATCCGTGATTCTGCTCGCCTGTTTCTGAGGAGAATCAGAACAAAGACGCTGATGCGGTTTTGTGGGCGAAACGTCCCGTATTTCAAACTCTGCCCTCCAATGCATCAACAGACAGAGTTTCACTACTCATCTCTAAACCGTGCACTGAAAAGTCTTCACTCAATACCACTTACTGTCTTAAAGGTGGTGGAAGAGAGACACATTTACTCTACAAAGAGCATAAGTCTGTGACGGAGCTCCGGCAGGCACAGGGAAGCGAGCATTAAGAGATGACAGGTATGTAAAGTGAACCTCAGAAGTGTCAGAAGATCTGAGCACTGATGAGAAGACCAGCGACTCTGACAGCACATCTGAGACTTTAAAATCTGAACATCACACAACCGCTGTAACCGAGTTTAATGTACTCTTGAACTGCTGCTAACATGTGTACAGCTTGTGTACCTGTGTGCATTTATCTGACTGAAACGTGAAGATGCGACGTGACTGGGTGTGTGTTTAGGGACGATAAACGGAGCGTAAGAAATGAGCAGGAGTAGTGCAGAAAGGTACAGGTAGGAGGGGGAAAAAGTATAACCTATCTGCCAGCACAAATTAAATTATGTATCGTCATCTTAATCACCTTTTTGCTCTTGACAAAGTGCCATGGGAATAATGATTAGCAGTAATATAAATGACTTCCATCCCTGAAGTTGGATGGTGAATCAATGGCAGGCACAGAAACTGCTGCAAAACAATCAATCACCTTAACTTTTCTGAATCCACTTGCAACCCTTCCTCACCTAGCACAGCCCAGTGGGACTTGCGCGAAGAAGAGACAAAGGCATGTCAATAGGGCCCGGTTTTCCATCAAATGTACTCCTTAATCACACACCCTTTAATGCTGTACGGTGTCTGACTTTCCTCTCCAAACCAATAGTTAGCTTGAGAAAGCACACATCTACCTACTCGCTGCTCTGAATGAGCTCTCATCTATCTCCGCCAAAAGCTTGGATCTCCATTAAAGACTGTGTGGAGAGGTGGGGGAATGTTTACTCTTTATTGATGCTGTTGTCTCCATTGTCTTGGCTAGGCTTGAAAAAGCTCCAGTCATTACCTTCTCTTCACCCTACTTCTCACTCCAGTCACTGCTCATCACAAGTCATTGTTCAAACAATTACCTCGATAAGACAAAGTGAGGGTGCAAAAGGATGTTACTAAGAAATTGAGAGCAAGCACCTTCAGCTGCTCGTCTCATTCTATAAAGTGTTACACCAAATTCATTCGAGAAAACAAAGGAGACCACAACTTCAGGGACTCTTTTCAAAGAGTTTCACAAAGAAATTACAATAAAGCTTTTCTTCTGCACGATAAAAAAAGCATCAAAACAACTAACTTAGGGTGTGAAGACGCTGCACTTCTGAAATGTGTCAATTTATCGGTTTTGGAGCCCAGCTGCAACTCCTTTGAACAAGTAGCATTTAACTTTCTGGGGCAATTAAACATGTTGTGCGGGACAATAAAGCTGCGAAACCGGCATAAGGAAGTCTATGAATAAAAATAAAGCCAAATTGTCATGACAATTACGAACCAGCGCCTACATCCCGTTTAAGATGACATGAAGGATATCCATCTTAATTGTTGTAATTACTGGACCCCCAGCAGTGGAGGTCTCCGAGTGTGGCAAACACACCCACGGGAGAACATCTTGTCTTCTGTCACTTCTGGTAAATGGCTCTTCTCTCTGACGAGCTCATCTCGTCGCCTCTCCCCGTCTCCCACTCACACATTCAGCTTGATAGCAATTATTTTTGAGGCCATCCCTGGCAAAGCACATTATTTAGATTTTCACTTACAATCGAGTTAGCTCGCAACTCTCCACCCTTCAGTGAGAAAACGAATCGCTTCATAAGGAGGGAAACGAATGATGTTTTCCGAGGTATTCGCCCAGATTTCTGCCATTTGTATTCTAAGTGCTTGTTTATGGGAACAGGGATCCGGGGCATATCCTTGGGAAAATGAGCTACTTTATTCCATTTAAATATATTACAGCCAGAGGCTCTGCACATTTGAGGAAACATCTACGCAGACAGCAGTTAAAAGATATGGGGTGAGATGAATACCCAATGAGTGCGACGGAACAATGCAATTCAGAAAAAAAAGGTCAACAAAGGGTCACAACGTAAATCTGACTGTGCCCGTATCTCCAATCCCACTTACTTTCTTTGAAAAATTGTGTCATCCTCTGATATTCTGAGGAAAAAAAATGTACAAGTTCTATTTTAAACTCCCCTGAAGCAGCATGTTTGCATCAAATCCTAAAGCTCGCTCCAGAAACATTTACGAATGCTGTGGTGGCATTTCCTGTTGTTTGAGGTGAGGGGGGCTGATCAGATCTTTGGGCTGCCGGGACTCGACGTTCCTCGCATCTTATTCGCTTTATTTTTGGGAGCGGATTCAAAGGAGCTCCGTCGAGTCATCATTTAGCCCTGCACCTGTCACTCAGTGGGTGAATGCTGGTTTAAAGTCTCACTGGTTGATACTCTCTGACTCTGGGTGACAGCTGCAAGGCGAATATTGAAGTTTCTCTGTTGGTCTTTGATGGAGTCTGTGTGAGTAAGCATCTGATTTCCCCCTGCACCTCAAGCCTAGAAATTGAATCAGACACACTCCAGCACACACCCCCCGAACATGCACTAAATCATACTATAAACATTATACACTACAAATGCATGAATACTCAACTGATATCGGTGTTCAACTTAAAAGAAGATTTAATTCTTGCAGATTAGACACACATCAAAAAAAACGTAAATGACAGGGAGGACATCTTGGACATCATAATGCATCATTTTGAAGGTTGTTTAAAAAGAAAACTCCGCACTCAGAATTAGATCTCTTAAGTAAGTAGCTAAATGCTTTCATAACTGAATACAGCATGGAAAACTTGTACATATATACATCAAAGTACAGAAAGGTGTGTGTGTGTGTGTGTATACTATACAGGGAGGTGGGGCTGCGGGGTAATGCGTGTCAAGACACATTAGACTTTAAGGCTAATGTTTCAGACGGATGGAAGGATGAATAGAAGGATGGATAGGCAAGCTGACAGTAGAGAGACACTAGCAAAAGAGGATGATGTGGTGAGGAAAATTCCCCCCAGGAATGGCAGCGTGGAGAGAGGAGTGTTCTCTATTTATAGAGGTGGGACTGGAGAGATGCTCGTGACAGCCATCCACCACCAAACCCACAGCCTAACTAAACCCCACAGAGCCCAGGAAAAGCAACAAGAGCTGCTCACTGCAGGTCAGTTAGAGATGATCACAACTCCAATAAATCATAATCACCATCACGCCAGTTTGCTCTTATAAGGCCCTCTGGGCAAACTGCTTTAGGGTCCTCCTGTTTACAGGAAAGTCATAATTTTTTAGAGCCATGCAGCTGGATAGCCCAAGGTGAAGTGTCTGACCTGAAACAAATAGACATGCCATGTGCTCAAGGAGCCAAATATACAGCCATTACGGTGGCATAAGCCCCTAGGCTTTGTTTTGTCCATTGCAAATTCAAAAATCTATATTTATAAACTCATAAATGTTCACATTTCCATATTGCATAAAAATAGTAGTCCAATAATCAATAACTACATTAATAATTATCATTTACCAACAAAAGAAAGAAAATGTCCGATACAACATGAGTTGAATACACAGACTTAATATTCATATTAATAATGTTTAATTTATCCAATGTTCCCATGTTACTATAAGCTACTATAAAATCAAAAAAAAAAATCTAATGTCTTCTCAGAGGGTAAAAAAATGCTGAAAAGTTGCTGCACTCATACTGAAAACTGATGCAGCCTTCAACTGTTCTTGCTTTGTTTTGTTTTTTTACTTATTGTAGCCAATTGTTACAACAACACAATAGGCCAGTGAACTGACTGAACATGTATTAAACAGTTTTGTATCATCCTACAGTACGTATAGTGCATGTTCAGCTATAATGTTCAGTGGGATGCAAAAAAGACAGCATATATGGCAAGAGAGCAAATATGGCAAGTGTTACATGCTGTTACATTTAGAGTTGTAAAATGTCTCGTAATGCTTGGATATATAACACGCTTGTCATTCACGCTGCAGATGCATTAATAAAGAAGTAATCTCGCCTAATTTAACTTCAGTCAACTTGTGGCCGAAAGCCAAGTGTGAACAGTGCCGGAGCAGACAGTAGCCCAGGGTCCTAATTATGAAAAGTAAAAGAATGATTAAGTTGAGTGCTGTTTAATGACTTTTAACACATTCATTTTGAAGACGCTATGGGCGTACACTGGCTGACTGCAGATTTGAGTTCTAATTCACTACCACATTTGCACAGACCTGTAATCCATGTGCAGGTGCGATTATCACTAGAAACACACGCAACCATACAAACATGCAAAAATATTCTGAATTATTCATATATTGCAGAAGCACACCACAAACATACAGTATTAACCAGTATGTGACATAAAAATGGATGTCAAGCTGGCATAAGCACAACCACTGGGCTGTTTGCAAGAAATTATTAATTTGTTATTTTTAATTATGAGGTGCCTACACAATTTTTTTTAGAGCTTTATGGTCCAAGGCTGTTCCTTTAATATTTCTGGATAGCTCACTGTCAATGCCACTGGCCCCAAGAGTGGAACTGGGGCTGTTTCACATTCAGTTCACACCAATGGAAAAATAATCATTACTGCTTCAGTCAATAATGAGACAAGGACATGGCAGACAGAAACAGGACAAAAGGAGACGGTTGTCTGTATTAAAAGACATGCACATAGTAATGGCAGTGCTCATCTAGAGCTAAACTGGGTGAAAGATGTGAGAGAGCAAGGAGGTTTTAAAGATTGACATTTGAAAGAGGGTGTAGAGCAGGGGTATTCAATGAAAGTTCCAGACAATACTTTTTTGGAACAGTTATTCATTTCCATTGGGACAGCCGTAGTACTTTTTTAAAATAAAATAAAAAAATCTTATACACTCAAACAGTCTTCAAAGGTGAGAATCTTAGGGCCAGAGAGCCAAAGCAGTGATACCAATACCAATTTTTTACCAAAAAAAACCCCAATATTTACCAAAAGTAGATATTTACCAAAAAAAAAAAAAAAAAAGTAAATATTTCTCTCAACTGGATATAAATAAAAAAAGTATTAGATCAGATGTTTTATCAGGCTATTTTTATGTATTTATATATTTATTTATTTTTATTTATTTTTACATTTAGACACCTACATGTATGGCACATAGAAGGCCTCGGCGCTGAGAAAAAATACTGAGGGTGCAAGGTTTACCACTTAAGAAAAGTATGGGCCATTTTTATATTTTTCAAAAAAAAAAAAAATCCAAATTATATATATATATTCCAAATTATTGTTTATTATGAAATGCTCTTAACATGAAAGCAATGCGCATGGAGTGGAAAGAGCTTGAATGAAGCGTGTTTGGCTCTAGATAAAAATATTAGAGGATGTAGCGCTGACCATTACAGTAAATGACCCTGAGCGCTTGTGGTGTAAACCGCTCCTTCGGAAGCTGTTCACTGGCATTGGTGTTGAATACTCACTGATGTTTCCTGTTTTTAAACTTAATACTGAATGCTTTTTATAAATCACTTTTTCAAAGCAACAACTAAAGGAAAAACAATGAAATAAAAACGAATGACTGGCTGCAGGATTTAGAATTTAGGACCATTATGATTAGCAAGCACTGCCCTTTTTCATTAGTATAATGCATCCGAACATTTTACCTTTGAGTAGTTTTGTAATTGCCATTAGTAGCAATTAGGGTTGCAAAGGGGCGGAAAGTTTCCGGTAGATTTCCGGAAACATTCCAAGAGAACTTAACCTGGGGAATTTTGGAAATATTCCAATTTGGAAACTTAACGGGAATTTACGGGAATTGATGAGATTTTATGGGAATTAATTGGAAATTTTGGGAAATTTATATAAATGTATAAAATTCATAAAAATGTATAACATTTTAACAATATAAACATTTTGTTTGGTCATAACATGAAATAACAGTTATTTCTTTTTCGCATTCAATTAATTTTTATTGCAGCAATTGTTATGTGTTATTTATTTCAGTGTCACATGATCCTTCAGAAATCATTCTAAAATGCTGATTTGATACTCATTTATTATCAATGTTGAATACAGTTTTGCTGCTTAAAATTTTTTTGAAACTTGTAATACTTTTTTCAGGATTCATTGATAAATAAAAATGTAAAAAGAACAGCATTTATTCAAAATAGAAATCTTCTCTAATCTTTTCTAACAATATCACTTTAAAATCATTTTTTATCAATTTCACACATAATTGCTGAATAAAAGTATTAATTTCTTTCAAAAAAAAGAAAGAAAAAAATTACTGACTCCCAAATTTTGAACGGTAGTGTATATTGTCACAAAATATTTTTATTTTAAATAAATGCTGTGACATTAAAGACTGGATAAATTATGCTGAAAATCCAGCTTTGCATCACAGAAATAAATTATATTTTAATTTATATTGAAATAGAAAGCCATTATTTCAAACTGAAGTTATATTTTACAATATTACTGTTCTTTCTGTATTTTTGATCAAATGTGCATGTTATGGACTGGAGGAATGCACAGTGCATGCAGAGGGTGTGGCCTCAATATCTCTGCAGTAAGTAGTGTGCTGAGTGAATGTGATTGAGGAATGTGCAGGGTAAAAATTCAACTGAAATTGCATTAAATCTGGTTGTTTTAACCAAAATTATGCTGTAAGATTTTTATTTTCAACTACATTTAAGTACCCTGTAATGGGCTAACCTGCAATTTTGCAAATTCCGTTTATTCCCATTAATTCTCGTTAATTCCTATTTATTCCCGTTAATTCCCATATATTCCCATTAATTCCCATGGAAAGTTTCCACCTTTGAAAATTCCCGGAATTTTGCAACCCTAGTGGCAATGTCAAGAATTTCATTATATTTATAGTAAAACATTATTGTTATGTGATTTTTTTTTTCTTTTCATTTTAAATCAGCATAAAAGAATAAAAAATACACTGCCTTTTTGCCGTAAGTAAAGGTAAGAATGAATAAGGATGAAAGAAAATCAAGCAAAATATAATTGTTTGCACATGACGTCACAGCAGCAGCGCGAATGAGTCTGGAGGGCAGGGAGTGATTTTTCTATATAGGAATCCTATCAAAAACTCAAAATTCGTATGTTTTGCGTCATTTATGGTTGCTTAAATCGAAAAAATTGAGAACCCAGAAGGTGTTTATATCATTTACATAACTTATACCGTTTTTTATAACTTATATCGTTTTTTAACTTTAAAAGTTGTCGCCTTTAATAGCGTTTTGTTAAATATCCACATTCTTCATGGTATCGTTTGCAGGGAAGAAAAGCTATTTTATTCCATTGAATGATAATTTGGTGTTTTCACTTCAGTTTTGTAGTATTCCGTTCATAATGTTGATCTGGTCACCATGAGAACAGTGTCACGCGCTGCTGCTTCAGCCATCATATGGTAGAAAATGCCCAAATAAATAAATGTTTAACAAGCTGACAGAAGTCGATTCAACAACAAAGACAACACTTTCAAAAACACTCAGCTATGTGATTATTTTATTGGGTGATAGGGAGTGGGTTAAATCAGTGACATTATTAGATTTGATATACGGTGTCTTCCCATCACCTCCTCAACCTGCTTCCCTTAATGTGTTTTTACACGTATAAAAGGCAACAATTGTATTACGCCGTCCAGTTTTTTTCCTGAACGATGATGTGAGCTCCTGTTGCAATTCTCAATTCAGCATAAATGACCTACAATGGCGACATTTTTCACAATTGCGACAGAAAATCAAAATACTGCCCTAACTTCACTAGCAGAAAGGCAGCGCAATATAAACAAACCCAGACTAGAACTGAACAGATGAGTGATGGAAGCTTCACATTGTCTATATCTACCTCCTCGATGCAGGAAAGTCTTTCAATTCAGTGGAAAAGTCACTCATCTTAATAACAAAAAGATCACGTCCGACATATGTTGTGATTTTCTGTTTATACCTTTCTAAACCAGCACAGAAAGGACTTTTCTCCATCTCTTCCATTCTAATTTTCACTGCTTGCCCTCCACCGGTATTTCGCGCGTCACCAGAACCACGTGATTGCAAACAACCTATTATCTATTTCTTTTTTTTATTTAAGGGTAAGGCATTCTGACTGTTGCCTTCCATTACCTTTTTTAAAGTATCCACATGGAACATCTGAGGTGGGTTTATAGCTTTGTTGGTCAAAATTACTCACAGCATAGGACCATCAGAGTAAAGCGCTGCAAGCTCCCTTTGGCAGTTCAGGAATCGCAGACACAGCAGCACAGCTCATAACACACCTGGATTTACAGGTGTCTGACTGTCGCTGATGTCAGTTTACAAGCAAACAAGCACTAGGGACATGAAACCGTCAAAAAGCAGCCTGTGACTGGTGGAGTGATGTGAGGAAATTAGAAACAGCGAGAACCACCTGCAAACTCCCATCTCTCTTTACATTCTCTGCCCATTTTAAATTTTTTCTTCTACAGCTGTATAAACTGCCCAGCTCAACTAATTACAGATGATTTAGTCTGCTGTAGTGGGTTTAAACCCCATGCAGATGCTGGTGGGACCCTAAACAGTGTGACTTGGGCATTGCTCTAAACGAGAGAGACGACAAAGGAATATAAAAGAGATAATTCCTATGACAAAAACAGAATTAACTAACTGTGTAGTGTAGACTTAAGGCAAAGACTGCACTATATGTTAAATTATGAATGTTTAAGATGCTCTGCTGCAGATGGAACAAACAAACAGCATATTTTGTATTAAGATCTGTATCTCTGGTCTGCAAAACTGTTATTCAGAGTGATAACCATCAAGCATCCTTTCTTGGATAAAAGAATTTGATGGCACTGACTGATAAGTGCACTTCCCACATCAAAAATATCTGACTGTTCACCCAGCCGTTAAGCGTTTAAGATTCTCCACACTTCTGTGCCCCTTAAATAGTTAATAAATAACTGCACTTATAATTCATTTACTGTCTTTGCAAAAAGAAAGAGGTTCATTTTCAATAATGAAAGGCAGAATAGGGGGGTGGGGGGGTGATTATCTTTTTTTCCAAGCCGAGCTTCTTCCTGTCTGTAATGGCTCACTGTGTCTCCTGTGTTGGAGGAACCTGCGCATGCTTTTAAACGAAAATGAAGCCAGATATTCTACAGTGTATTAGTCAGTGTGGAAGAGTTTTGAAGATGCATGAAACAACCTGAGGCCATCAGCAGTTTTCAAACCGTGAGGGTCAGCAGAAAACCTCCCAGATTCTCTCACCTCTCCCCTCCACAAAGCCAAAACCTTTAGACAGACCTATAGCATCTGTTTTTTATTAAGATTACTAGGAAACCCTAGGAAAAACAGGGATCTTCTAAGGCCTGGAATGCATGAATAAGATGAAGCTGCATTTATCCATCTTTTTTCCCACTAATTACACTTGAGAGAAACTTGCGAGTGCTATTTTGGATTTTTTCTAGAACAATGCAAATGTACATTTCAGCACAGGAGAATACAAACAATGTGCTAAATTTACTTCACGACAACATTAACATGAGAAATAGGATGGGTTAAAATGTCATCATCGACTATAGAGAATATAGGTTACTGCATACACTGTTTATGGTAGCATGGATTATTCAGTAGATAAGCCACTCATAATATTCATGTGAATTATGTATATTTAGCTACAGAAGGAAATTTGAAGATATTTAAGCCATATATCAAGACTGCACTAAAGTTCAATGCCGCACATACAAGAACCTTCACACGCCAATTTGTCTAACAGCAACATCCACAAGAAAAAATAAGTGCTACCGCTATTCAATTCATCCCTCTTGTGTGTAGCCCCTACCACTGCATGTTGCAGTCTGAGAATTGTATTCTGTCTCCGGCAAAAATATTTCATTTAACTCAGAGCTGTATGAGGGTGTCTTTGAGAGAAAACATGACAGCATTTTCATGTTTGGGGAAACGGCTGATTTCAGCTCCAGAAGAAGTCCTTGAAACCCAAACAGCAACAGTGCATGATAATGGGCTTATCTAAATTCAGAGGCCCATTTGCCTGACTAATTATTATTTCATTGACGAAGCAAGACAACACCTTGCTTGTCCTCCTTCATCCTCAATGGTGTGCTAAAATGTTTGGGAAAATATTAGGGCAGCGTTATCATCATGTACTAAAAAAGACAGAATACTCGGCACAAAAGTCAAAAAGAAATGTGTTGACTGTGCCCTCACAAACTGATTCATTTTTTGACTCACATTTAAAATGAGCGATCAGTTCCTCCATAAAATGCAATAAACCCAGACCATTATTCTATGGATAAAAGCCAATGGCGGTATCCACATCATTATGTTCCTTTGATATCTTGTTATATTTGTTTCAAAGAGAAGAGACTCACAACTGCCAAACCCAGTGGGTTCAAGCTGTGGGCAACCATATCAAGCAGACAAAAAGACCAACACTCAAAGCAGTGAAAGCTCTCGATGTAATCAAGAGAATTAGCCACTCCCTGCACTCCTGCAATCAAACAGACATATGCTGCAGACTTCAAGATGTCTACCGAGTCATAACCATTATATCAAGCATCCATTTGACATCAGCTGATCAAGAACCATGCCGTAATACTTCCCGAACACAAGGTAAATTCATCATCTTGGGCAAAGCCAAGTGGTTTTAAACAAGAATCACACAGAGAGGTCCACCTATAAACAATTACCTCATCCACTTCACATTTGAGCCCACAAATCCCTTTGTTTTCCCTCTCTCATGCAGAAAATTATTTGTGGGTTGGAGGAGTTGGACTGAATGAGCTGCAGGTTTAATTCACTGCCTTTCATTTCAAGAAGATTTTCCTCTCCCTGCCGGGGAACAAACTACTCCCATCCATCAAGGAGAATAAAACTTTTTAAATAGCTCTTTCTAAACAGTGGGCTTAAGATAGCCAAATGTTAATAACCAGCTGATGAAAAATTAATCAGCCCAGAATAACACAATTCACCCAAATACCAGTCAGTACACTATAATTAAAATTATGCCATGAACGTGAAAGACAAGTTTTGGTGAACAAAATCAGTTTAAAATGATTGCAAGTTCCTGCAATTAACAAATCCCATGCTTTTCCACTCATAAATATATAATATAATATGTAGCAGGAATGGGTGATGATGATCAACAATTGTTTATTACATTACATAAATATATTATATTATTACATAAAAGCTATATATAATAACACATATATATATATATATATATATAAATATATATAAACACAATCGTACACATTTGTGTTCTAGATATAAACAAAATTCCAACCTCACTTGTTGACAATCATGACCCCATATATAGACATTTAAGTAGAAGCATATTCTAAATACTAGTTTGTTTTAAAAATGAGCAGCCTAACAATGTGAAATAATGCTGAGTAACAGGAAGTGTAAAATATAGGAATAGAACATACACTCTGGGCCATTGCAGCACATTACTATGCAGCAGGTTGCTCTGTACAGTAGTGGCCAGGAATCACCCCTGTGAGGATTAAATTCAGTGAGCTGAAAGAAAGGGAAAGGTGGTGGTTGTGAAATAAGACAGTCCAGTGCTGTGCTGTCCTGTTCTCTGCCTCCCTCTCTCTCTTTTTTCCATCTCAGAGCGAATAGGCAGAGGACGCCTCGTTGATTTTACTGCACGCCATCAGAAGCTCCACAAAATCCGGCAGAGGTCTGGAGGCCAGGCAGAAAAATAAAGCTAGGGATGAAAAACTCAAGAGTGGTTGAGTTCTCAAGGAGGGGAGGGAGTGGACGGGCGAGGCAGACAGACAGGAGAGCAGGGCATTCCTCTTCCCATCTGTAGGCCTGAAGGCAGGAAGCAGGGGCATGGGATATGGCTCATTACACCCGGCCTTCTCTTATCACTGCCACTCTCCATGGAGTCATACCCAAACACAGCTAGAAGGGCATTTTCGATTCCCTCTCTCCTTCTCACACACACATGATTGGTATCAGAATACTGCACATCATTATGCCATAATGTATTTTGAGCGATCCATGGATAAAGGATGTTCCATTTTGAACACTTAACAAATAAAAGAGCTATTTAGTTATGTTCTTCAGAGACGGCGACAATTCAAGTTCTATATCAGAGAGATCCATTGACATGGTGATTGGGCACTCCGACACACACATTCACTTCCATTTCTGTTCTACAGCACAAACATTAGGAATGTTTTGAATTAGAGAAATTGCTTTGCGTTTCGTAACCTCTGTCATTCCACTAGCACATATCGTATTACACTGCATACAGTTTACAATAGAGAACATTTCTCAGAAAGAGCAATGGCTGCATTACGAGGCCCAGCCGTGTCAGCCAATCATCTTTCAGAAGCCATTATGATGATCAAGTCCATTATAATGACACAACATCTGGAACAAAGACCTCTAATAGCCAACAGCTGCCGGGTGGAATGACAGCAATTAGCGAGCCATTGACACAACACTCACTATCTGCTGAAGTGGACAGTGTCATTTAATCCTAGCTTCTACAACTTCTTTGGATTAATTATTAATCAATCAAATTAGTGAATTATTCTTATTATTAGCAATATGAAAAACACATTTTCAAAGAGTCTTTATTAAATTCTGTATTCTTTTTTTTCTTATGATGTAATTCATTCTTTACTGAAATGCTACCCTATGTAACAATGCATATAATCAATGCAATATAATAAATGACAAAACTGAGGACCATTAAGCACAAGCAGGAACAACAACAGCTGGCTGGGGGCTTTATAAATATATCAACACTGTACAAAAGAGTTGGGACAGGACTTCACTCTATAGAGCCACTAAACAGTCAGAAAAGCACATGTGTGATCCAAGTCATCCTACTGCCCAAAATTAGAAGCAAGACGGTGGAAATTGAGCATCACCCGCTTGTATTGATTTGTGGGAGACTGGAAAAGACACTAGTGACTCGCCAATAGATGTCTACTGAAAAGCCTGAGGCAGACTTTGAAAGTGTCAGTGAATTGTGTAAACTGCCTGTTGAGGACAAGACTAGATTACTGGATTATGGAATATTACATCAAAAGAATCTTTTAACAACAATCAACTTTTTCCTAAGAATGCAAAACCATCTAAAGGATAATTTTCGATATAAGGTATAAGGTCAAATGCATGTTTTTTGTTTTTTTTTTATTTGTCCCATGCAGTATGAGAGCACCAAAATGACCTTATAGAAAGAGTTCTGCACTTGCAACAGAATAATTTAATCTAGGATTCTGTCCACCTCGCCTTTCATTATGCACAATTCTAATTAAGAAACTACACAAGTGCATGTTCAAGAAAAGATGTCTGTCAGGAACTACTTTTTGTAATAACCCATCTCCTAAAGCCTTCCTACAAAACATCTAGGACAATTAAACATGAATGAAAAAATGGAGACAGAAAAACATGGTTATTAACTGCCTCTGTAGATCTTTGGTCATCATTAATAAATATAATTACACCAAACAAAAAAGTCCAATGGTGTAACGTCAGCAACAGACAAAGACCCAATTTTATTATCAGGAGCCATTAATTACATCTAAAAGAAGATATAAGGACGGGGGAAAACTAAACCCCTTTTTTTTTTTCTTCTTCTTCCCTTACTAGCAAATCCTTTTAACGGCACAACAGGGGCATTTATTTTCTCACTCACACATCACAGATGTGACATTCTATTGTATGCCCTCACTTTAGTTTTTAATATAATGGTTGACATCACTAGAAGTCTTTAGTCACATATCTTGTAAAAAGTATTTAGTCTTTAGTCGTAAAAAGTATATTAGAATATATTTTAAAATATATTGTAAATTAGAAGATATGGAGATTCTTCATATTTTTACATAGTTGAGTCATTTAAAAGTTGGTGTAATACTAAATATAAAGTGACTTGTAGGCTATATGCCAATCTGACAAAAAAAAAATTCCAGGTGAAAAAAAAAAAAAGTTATGGTAATGCCAAAAGAATAGCATTAGCATGCTGGGTTATGGGAATAGCTAAAAAAGAATCGAGATCATCTGTATTCGACACTCCAACAGCCCTATTCCACAGAGACAGTGACAAAGAGTGTAAAAAAGCCCAACTACTGTAATTGGTTTTAAAATGGTGGAATTCATTACCGTTGTACTGCATGTTCAGAAATGCAAACAGGAAAGAAAAAACAGTCACTGGAGGCTTGAACTGATCTGCTTAAATAAAAGCCATAGGGAGATGAAAGGCATAATTCAAATGACAATTTTAGCAGCCTTAGCTCATTTATAACAGAAAGTTGAATATCTTGCGAGTGTAATTGGCATATGATATCAGCTCTCTTTTCTACCATTGCCTTCTCTTTTGTTCTACAGACAGACTTGGATATAGACTATGAGAATGGCCAACATCCAAAAATAGATGAAGAAAAGTACACCTGAAGTCTTTCCAGAGTAAAATGGGCACAAGGCAAATCACAGAGACACTTTTGCATAAAGTTCAAAATACACAAACAGGTGTAAAACAAGAAAAGTCGATTTATAGCAATACCCAAGTAACTATAGCCATTTGTTCATCTTCAAAAAAAGTGCGGTAACCGCTCACTGGATTCTCAATTTTATAGCCACCATTACTTGTATCCTTACATTGTCTAACCTGTTTCATGTTTTCTTTTAAAATCACATCTCACCACAAGTGCTCCATTTATTGATTCGATCTGTGTGATGAAAAATCTGTATTTGTATTAAGACTTTATATCTGTCCTGATTTGATTCAGGAGCATTTGGCAGAGCCACCCAAAGAAAGAAGCGATAGCATATGGCTAAGTTTAAAAATTAATGTGCAGTGTTAGAGAGAGCACCTGAACAGGGAAGGATGGAGGGGCAGCATATGTGGATGAGAGAGAAAGAAACAAACACCTCTACCATTCTGAAATTGACTGAGGGGGGAATTTTACAAAATATACTCTAAGAGATGAGATAAGACCAGAAGAGAAGAGACTTGCCAACAGTAGACTTTGCATGAACACGTGTTACTTCAAGAAGAGCTAGTTGAATGGAATTAGCTTGACAATGTGTTGTCAGCAGCATGTTTTATGACATGATGAGAGCAGGGGTGGCAGTATAAATTATTCAGATGTGATTGCATAAGCAGGATTTTGATGAGGGGCGAGGCAGCTCGAGCCACCAAATGTCCATATCCAATACCAGGAGCTAGAAGAGGAAAAAACAGCAGCCTGTCTACACCCCTCAGCTCAGAAAATTTTAACGCACAAAAAGAAAAAAAGACTTTTTTTGTGAATGTACGTTGGAGAATAAGCCAAATCTAGCCAAACTCCATCTGAATACTGCTTGTAGGTTTAACAGTTACTTCCCCTTTTAAAGACCAAACCTCTAACAAACAGTATTGTGGTAAAATACAGTGCTGTGCAGGTCTGAGAGAAACCCATTAGGTCAATTCCATGGCAACAATGTTTCTTTTTTTTCTCCATCTCACACAAACTAAAACTGCTGTGGAACTTCAATTTAAAGATACTTACTGCCATCTAGTGGCTGTTGGAATATCTCGATCTCCTCCAACTTCTAGTCTCTCAGCCAATGGACAGTTAATCATATGGATTTATACACATGCATAACAAGACAAACTGAAAATGTGCAAACAATGTGCCTGCTATAAATACACTGAACAAAAGCAAGAGGAAACAATAAGGTGAAGCTAACATTCTAGGAACACAATCATGAACAAATAAAACTAAAACGCAGCCATTTTGAAGGGTCTATTTCTCCAGAGCCCCCTTGAGAAAAAGTGTAAGGCAGACTAAACGGTTTGTGTCCCATCCTTGATCAAACCACAAATCGTTAGGCTCGGCCATTTGGGGAAGTGCTTAAAGTGTGTTTGATGAGCAGATAATGACGGCTCACTGCTGAGTGTCCAAGGATGACGACCATAAAATGTGCAGCCACGAGACAAGCGCCACACCTTATTAGTGCCGTGATTTGCCGACGGGGCCACAGGGAGTCTCGGAAGGAGACAACGGGGTTTTGAGTGAGGAAAAACCAGGTAAAATGGCAGCATCTCTCTGACACCTGCCCAATAAACTAATGAGATTGCTTCTTATTAGTAAGGCTGAAATAAACCCAGCAAAATAAAATTAAGAGGCAAAGTAGTGAGCAGTCAAAACACTGTTCCCCGAGTGTAGTTTCTGAGCTGTCTGCATGTGCCATTAAATGTGGCCATACTGTGTTCATGGCTTTATGGTTCAAGTGAATTATCTAGCCAACCACCCTAATTGTAAGAAAAGAGCTGTCCAGAAACCACGGAGCGTGTGCCAGACCTAAATACCCAAGTTAACAAAGTAACTTTGAGAAAGAAAAACAGATCACAAAGCTATTACTTTCATTAAAGCTGCAGTCTGTAACTTTTTTGGTTAAAAAATGATCCAAAATCAATTTTTGAGCAAGTACATAACCAGCCAGTGTTCAAAACTATCTCCATACCTTAGCCAGATTCACAGCGTTAAGCTTGTAGTAACGTGTTCTAATCCGAGTGGTAATGGTGGGTTTCCTCGGGAAATTCAAGCATGCTGTCATTTGTCTTTGCGTCATTGCATCACGTCTGTTTAAGTACATAAAGGAGTACCAGCTAGTAGGCTATATGGCATGCGAGGATGCTGCAGGTGGCGGATCATAACCTTTTCTCACAGCAGCTGATGATAATTAAACATCATTTTGATGGCGGATTATATGGTATGATTGTATGGAGATTAGACTGTACAGAAATTGGAATCTACAGGTAACACTGATACCAACTAAATACACATAGTTACGCAATGCTGATGTTGTTAACATTAACAATTTGAGAACAAAGTATAACAATAATAATAATTTACACGGTTTGACGTGATCCGAGCTAAGCAATCGTTAGATTTAATCACTATTGGTAGAACGATTTATTGTAATGCTTTTTTTCCCTCAGTTGGTCAGAACAAAACTGGCAGATTTGTTAATTACTTGTTCAGATGACATTTTCTTATTTTGGTCATACTTCCAAAAATACAGTATCCACACCAATGCGGTGACTGACAGCAAACATTAGATTCATCCGCGCTGAGGAGCCGTGCCGATGCGCAACCCACATAAAGATGATAATTCCGCAAATAACTGCAATTGCAGGTTTCAAACAGAGATGGCAACAAAGAGGCAAAACTTACAGACTGAAGCTTTAAGCTAAAAAAAAAAAAAAAGCAGGACTCACACAGCTGAAGTGATGACACTGATTTCTATGGTAAGGCTGTAGCAAAAAATATGCTATGTGCTATAAATACATCAACATCTAAGGCTGGAAAAGGGCAAGAACGTGAGGAAACGGTGTTGAAAGGTGGTCAAGGAGAGTGACGGGACAAGCCATTACCAGATCTCCTGACCTCATAACTACTCGGGAACATGCGGTCCCATTTAATATTGGAGCTAAGAGCAGGACGAAGGGAAGGAATAATATCTAGGTGGACAGAGGGTGATCTGATTGACCGCTGGATTTAAAAAAGAGAGAGAGACAGGACTTGGGAATATATTGAACTAGGGTTGCAATGACGAACACCAAATGGGCCCCTCTCTCACAGAAGTGGCGTACAATCACAAGAATACTCATTGCGTGCGCACACACACCTACACACAAACAGAGCCCATCTCTTTTCCCTTTAATATGAGAACACCATGTCCACTCTTGGCTCCCTTTCATCTTCTCTTCATCATAATGAGATCCCGCTCCCCTCTTTTGAAGGCAGGAGTGCTGATTGTTTGTTTGCCACTGAAAAGAAAGCCACGTGGCATAATGCAGTAGCAGTCAGCCAGCAAAGAGACCTTTTCTGTCACCGGTGGGTGCTGGTATTGACATAGGCTGCCAGTCTAGCAGGTCATGATTCTTTACACACTTTCTAGACTGTGTGTCCTATATGACAAGACATTCATCTTGCTGGTATGGTCTGCAATGACTTACAAAAGACTTCTGAGAGATTGTGTGCGATATAATATTGTACGAAGAGAGGGAGCATGTCAAACTATCTGACTGACATTGGAAAGGGCATTTATTAGTTTTGGCTACCATGAAAAAAATGTAGGAGCTTTATATTCAGGTTTGATAAAATAAGAGCTACCTTTAAGTCCTGCCATTTCCCATATGAAATCAACAAACCTAGACTGTCTGGGTCTGTGAAATGCAAATAATTCCAGTCCCAGGAAGGACTGGAAATAGTATTAAAGGTAAATCAATCGTATAGTACTTGACATTTCTATATTAGCATTTGACTGAATGGCATTAAAATTGTAAGGTTGTGGTTGTACCAAACAAGCACTTGATGCATCAGTAGAGACCCCACAGGAGATGAGGTTAGGTGTCTCAATGAATATTGCGCCAGTGTCAATCTGATCTCAACCCAGAGAAACTTCAATATGCCTGAGCTTGGAGACGCAAACAAAACTGAAAATCACAGGTCTCAGAGTTGATCCCTGTGATACAGTGATAGGACCAATTCAGTCTCCCAGATGAAGAGAGGCTGATCAGCTTCTGTGATGAAACCAAGCAAAAGAGGCAGAAATTATAGACCTTCATATATATAGTGTGAGAATGTCTTCTATTATATCATGGCTCAACCGCATAGGTGAATTACTAACATCTCTGCTACAATTAAATTAACTCGCATTAAAGGAATATTCCAGGTTAAATACGAGTTAAGCTCTATTGACAGCAACTGTGGCATGTTGTCAATTACTGCAGACAATAATTGTCCTACCTCAGCTTTCACTGCAAACTAATTTCTATCAACACATTATTAGTGGTGTTTTTTAAGGTAAGAAAAACCTTTTCTAATCTATTCCTAAGTATTAAACTTTATAACTCATCCCCCACCGTTTGTGCTACAGTCATGAATCATGGCTCAAAAATCATACAGCTTATTGAGGAGAGGTGTGCTATTACTTTTCTAAGAAATCAGACTTACAATTTTCACCTGAAGGATGATAAAATGGGGGGGATCTCACAGATTTGCACAAATGGCAGACACAAGATATATATACAGACTAGAATATCGAGAATATTTTTAGGATCTTGTCTAATTTTATTATGCAACCACCCAGAAGCAACCACCTATCAATGCATTAAATACCATTCAGAACCCTGGCAAACACTTAAAACTCCTAAGCATTGTGTATTTTCACTGGCCATTACCATTTGCTTAAAAAGTTTTAAAATAAAACATTTGAAATAAAAATTGAAATAAATCAACTGAGACAAAACCATCACGAGGAACAAGTTCTCTTACAGTGCATTTCCTTCAACCTAATTAAAATGAATCGATAAAAATGATGAACAGGAACAAAGAGGGGAACAGGTTATTGGATTTATTTTTTCCTTAGAAAGTCTTTTAAAGCACCAAGGACATGCTCCCTATCAAATCAGTTCATCCTCCAGTACACAATTATCATTAATGGCCAAACTGAAACAAAGGAACCCTTTCAGACTGAGGCGTAGGTAGGAATTGGCTGTCCTTGATTTTATTCAAACTTAGCATAGTTTAAAAAGGGCCCTCTCCACAGATGCTGGCCAGTGCCAGCGAGAAGCAGAGTGAGTGAGAGAGGACGCAGTGCGCCATCACTGCAGAAAAGCCTTTAAACAGGCACTTACAATGTGCCCGTACAGCTGTGGTAGCGATGAGCCTTGGAACAGGAGTATACTGGATATAAAGTCTACTGATGAAACAAGTGGAGCCCACACACAAATGCCAAGGTTATTCATTACCCTGGGAATACAAATTCTGCAGTATATAGAAGTGAAGGAGAGACAAAAAAGCAAGGGAGGGGAGTTAACTGAAGAGGAAGTGAAGTAAGACAAAATGTGAACTGTTCTGCCTCCAAATATTCAACAACAAAACCTGTGTAGGATATAAATAGAAGAGCCTTAATAAAATACTCAACATTACCCATAGTGCACTTCACTGCAAAGATAATAGAATGAAACATTAAAAGAAAGGCAAGAGGTATACTCACAACAAACAAGAAGCTTTTTAGGTCATTTTAGGGGCACTAAGGTAAATCATCAGCAGGCAGTGTAATTGAAAAACATCATTTGTAGGATAAATTTCATTGTTTAGTGCATTCAAGTCCTCCTGCGAAGTAAGAGTTATGACGTCAGGTACATTCACTTTGGTCAGAGCACGATGGCGAAGTACCTTTTCTACAAAAAAATTTTTTTTTTTTTTTTACTTCTTCAAAATAATGAAAAAAGAATGTGCATCAGGTGTGCTTTTGCTTTTTTTTGCTTTTTTGCAATTTTTGAAGGTGCTGTAAATATAATTGGTATATATTCTATTTTATACAGCAGTTCTTTCTGGTTCTCAAATCTGATTGGCTGAGAGGTCTTTCCAGCCATGCAATATTCTACCAATATTGCCACAGGAACCATTTAATCACTCCGTTATCTGCATTCTCACAGCGAGTGTCATGGAGTGTCATACAGATACTACTGTTATTTTGTAACGGAATGTAGTTTTCAGAGGGTTTTTTTAGGTGAGAATGTAATTGTTTAGACCTCAGATTTATGATTTATTTGGAAACATAGCGTCTATTTGAAAATTTGCTTAAGCGCTTTCGGAGATTCGAGCTCCAGGCCGCCAGTGACCGTTCAGCGCTCATGTACCCGCAGAGAACAGCTTCATCTTGGCCAGTCCTTTTGGAATTTGCCACTGGCTCTTATGTACAGTAGATAGTGCTTAAACATGTGGTATAATTCATTTTGGGTATATCAAACAGGCAATCTTTGGTCTTATTAATATATTACTTGTTCCAGAGCTAACAGATTTGGCTTAAGGACTATATTAAATTTCATAACTTTATATTTACATTGAAATTAATATGCCATGAGACAGCGGCAAAGTCTTTATCATTCAGAGTCATTAGGACTTTTATATTGAAATGGACCGAAACAAGGAAACAAGGACATTGTTTTTACTTTAAACATCTGATGAGAAGCAGCTGACAAATGCACTGAATAGCGCTAAAATGGGAATGTCTTAAATGTTAAAAGAACAAGGAAAAGGACAAAGACATCACTGTCCTCAGCGGACATTCAAACTGATTTTGTGATTATGATTATAAGATTGACCTGAAGAATATCAGCTAGATGCAGGTAATACACTCACTCAGGTGATCTCTCTCTCATAATACTCTACATATTACAGTGAGTTTCAATGAAGCGACTCAACGTTCCTTCGTTACTAGTTCTAAAGTGATGTTTTAGAATTAGTAACGGAGGCTTGGGCTCAACTGTTAAACTGTCAACTTGAGAATTGAATCCATGGCAGAAGGAAGTAGTTTCTCACAAAAGAGGGTTTTTAAAGACACTCTGTTGTTGTTCTTTTTATTTGTTGTCTATTTATTTACACACTTGAACTGTTGTATAAACACAATATCACACGATTAGCCATGCGATATGGCTGTATATCAGCAAGCTGTGATTGCCAAATCACAGCCGTGCTGAAATACAGCCAAATTGCACGGCTACTCGTGTGATATTGCTCATATAATGTTACAATACTATTGTATTATGCGACTTAGCTATCAATTTGCTTTTGAAATTCATTAATTTCAACAAATTTACCATCAATACAGACCCTGCATCCACGGTATTTTCTCACTGATAAGGCCCCAACATGGAAAGATTTTTTAAAACAATCTTTCCAACATAACTTGAATGCATGTAAGCATTAGCATCATATAAGACAAACATATATACAAAAATCCTTGATTCAAATGGCCAAACGTTTGTTTTGTGCAAAGTAGGGCTGCACGATATATATCGCATGAGATTGTCACGCACATTTCGTCAGTAAAGCCGGTTCCCTGATTACCGCTAAATCGCCATCACCTGCTTTCAAATGTTGCGGCATTTAATAGACAGAGCCGTAGATCACTGAAAAGCCACGCAATATTGCGTTCATATCGCAGATGAATCGCCTTCGATAATGAACGCGATACTGTGTGGCTTTTCAGTGATCTACGGCTCTGCGTATTAAATGGCGCTCCATTTGAAAGCAGGTGATGGCGATTTAGCGGTAATCAGGGAACCGGCTTTACTGACGAAATGCGCGTGACAATCTCATGCGATATATCGTGCAGCCCTAGTGCAAAGTAAAAAAATAAAAAATAAAAATAACAAGGAATAGTCAAATGTCAATGTCATTTTTTTTGCTATTGTTCTGCTCTTTTTCACATATGCTTTTCAAGGCCCTTTGGTTCCAAAGAGCATATTTAAGTAATATACACTTTAACATAACAGAAAGATCCATGTCATTACACCCAAGAAAGGGCCAGGAAAGGTCTTTGTCCCATGTGAAAAGAAGCTAAACCATTTCTAAAATACAAGCTTTGTCCATTATTCTCTCACCGACAATACCAGGGATTCTCGGAGAGCAGCTGCACTCTAACAGCCCTAGCAGACTCCTGTCCCTGAGGTCTCAGCGGCTCCTCGCTCTCTCTCTCTGCCCACAACTCTGAGTATGTCGCCATGTTTCCGTGGAAACAGGCAGTCTCTCCTAACTGCTGGGCTGACTGTGTGATTACTGATCTCCTCCCGAGGTCTAGAGAGGCTTTGCAGGTCAAGTCATGTGACCTTAACAGGTAACGGTGAAACGGCCAAACACAGATTGGCTGTTGTGTATTAGTTGTGTTTTATTTAAGCATGTGAAGCTGCGGTCTTCCAATCCCTCACAGAGGGGTTCATCAATTCCACACCGATGAAACGTGGGCATTTCGACACGCAATCTATCATTCTTAGCCTGACAATCAAAGCACCAACATTCCTGATCAATCAAACACAGCGGAGGGGCGGCATGTACGCCGTACGCCCCCTCAGGTCACCATCATCATCACCATCAAGCTGTGCTGATACAAACTACTGAAGCGCATGTGACTCAGCAGCATACAGACACGCTGACCAGCGAATTTGAGCCCTGCGAGAGACCGCGCCAGAGACATTTCATCCCTGAGGGAGACGCGGCTCAGGCAGGTCGGTCTACCTCCAAACCACACTGACAGCGTGGAAATAGCAATCTGCCTAGCGAGAGGGCGTCATCTTGGTCGCACAAAACCTAGCTTACACAATAAAACTCAATAAAGGTGGGATATTGGGAACGAGAAAAACAGAAACAAGGTGAATAAAAGAGCTGACAGCTTCTCTGCAAGCCCTCACATTCTCCCATCCACAGGAAATGCACAGAGAAGTCAGGTGGAATGGCAGGAAGTTCAGCAACCTCTGAACTGAGAGAAACTTCTAAAGGAAAGGACTTGTTTGGGGTGAACACTGTCAGACAGTTCTTCAATAGAGCCAATCCCAGAGTAACTTTCCTGCTCTGCCCTGAGAAATGATGCAACATTTAAAACATACTTCCACGCTTATCAAATCGAGCAGATTTTACTGCTGACAGGTTATAGAAAAATCACTCGACACACAAGCGGCATGAAAGCATTGATTGAACGGGCCATCTCCCAGCAAATAAATGGGTCTATTGCGGCAGCTTATTGCTGTATTGTAAATAACAACATTTACCTGTGCTTCCTTATCTTCAAGCTTCCTCATGTACATCTACGGGCCTTTCTCATAGCTCCAGCAACACAATAAAACAGCATTTTAAATGACAACTGACACTTGCGGAGGCAATAACGGAGCCCCTCTAAATAAATAAAATAAAACAAATAACAAGCAGCCTCATATGGGCTATGCGACCACACTACGTGAGAAATAGTAAAAGCCAGTCTGCAATTACTGCATTACAGAGCTGTGAAATGAGGAAACATTGCCATCTCCCAGACAGTATATATTTATAAAGATTATTACCGTCATTTTTGAGAAAGTGGGGGCGAGGGGCGAAAGTAAGTGACAATAACAACATGAGCAGCTATGAACATTTCAGAAACAATAGTGACATGCTGTAATGTGACTGGGACAAAGACATGGCTTTGCAAATGGGTTGTGCCGAACGTCCCACTGCAAAATGGAACGTATTTATAGGACGGGGGGGTGGGGGGTGCACTCAATATTTCTTTTTCACTGTTCAATCAACACGGAACGTGTGTGTGTGTGGAAAAATCTAATTAAGTGATACATTCTCAGTACGCTGTCTGGGGGGAAGAATGAACACAATGAAACCCATTTAGATACAGAACATTAGAATAAACAGATTAGATCACAGATTATGATTATTTGCCTAAAAACTATTGCTCATCCTTGGTGTTACAATATTTAAATGCTAATATGTGTTAGGCAGTGATCCATTTCAAAGAAAAACTGCTTAAACTAACAAAAAAAAGGTTCTAGTTTATTCTCGGAGAGCACAATTGAGAAATCACTCATTTCCAAATGTGCAATTTACATGCAGGGATTGGGAGGAGAAAAAAGTAGAACTTTCAAATTACAGCCTATAAAATACAGTAATGCTGAAAATAAAATAGAAATCTAAAGCCATAGAAATTAATTTTCTGGATATTCACAAAAAAAAAAAAAAAGGAGAAAAGAGAGAAAGGCAAAGACAGAGAAATACTGCACGATAACCAATCAAAAGCGAATAAATAATTTTGCTACTTACCGCAACTTTGCTCCCAGTTATCTGCATGCAGCGGTCAGCGGAGGGAAGTTAATGTGCAAAAAGACACAAACAGCACAATCATTAGTAGGCCAAAATCTCTTTGGTACTATTCTGCTGAAGTATTAGAGCTTACACTTAAATCACTAGCACACTGGCCCTCTCTGCTATGCTGCCTACTCAGCTGAGAATTACACACATAACAGGCTGGAGAGAGAGGGTTTAGACGGACACTAAAGACAATGTCTGCCATTTTGATGACTGCTTGGAACTTAAGGATCAGGATGAATTGATCTCCGATTGAGTTTTTAAAAGTGTCTCTCTGTTTGCTCATTGGTTTTGATGACTGTGGAGAAAAAAGTCTGGTGAAATGATTGATACGTGAAATGACTGATGCAAAAATGTTATGTTTTAAACTATATAAAAAACCTTCGCCTCAACAATCCGCAAATCACTTCAGGACAATCAAGCAGCTTCTATATTAAGGGCATTTTTTGACAGTCAATACAAAAATCCAGAGGGGATCATCACTCAATGACATTTTGTAAGAATCTAGTAGATTTTTACAAAATTAACCCCAACGTGTTATTTTATTCATGAGCAGATGGCCTCCTAAAATGCCTCCATAGGCCAAAAATCAATCAAATGTCACTAGTGGTTTCTATCAAGTGTCAAATTATACATAGCTCAAAGCTCAATGAAGTCAGCATATTTTTTTTTTTTTTTTTTTTGGGGTTTTTTTTGGCCAAGCCATAATGACAATTACTAGGCTGAATATCTATGGAAGGTTTTCTTCTGGGAGCAGAATTTTGTCTAAAACTAGATTTATCTGAAATGAGCACTATTCTCACTTCTTCAGCAATACAAAACTGGAGGTGGTAGTTTCTAAATCTGATCCATTCTTTTTCTTTTAACATAGCTGTCCTTTTGTTTTTAACAAACTCCCACAATCCCATTTTTAGGTTAAGGTTTATGACTATAATAAAGTCAATTTTAACAGCATAACCTTTTGATCAAGAGTACTACTTTTGAGTCCAATTTAGCGCATCCCTGGCAAATATGCTCAAACAAATCATTAAAGGTTTGGGTCTTGACCCTAAACAAAAAGTCACCTGCTTGTGCTATCTATCACCAGACATGTTGGATGGCTGCCAAGTATTGTTAGCACCATGCCGTGTTTGGCTGGGTTTGATGAATGTTGTATTTTTATTGCAGCCTGATCAAAAGAACAGACATTATCTTGAAACCACATAAAGAACTGTCAGGGAGGAGCCTGAGGGGAAAAGCTGCTGCTAACATCAATTTACACAAATTCTCAAAAAAAACAACACCTCATTGTCACTTTACTGTGGTATTAATACTGTCAATTTCTTAGGAGCCAGAAGAGCAGGAAAAAAAAACACGAAAACTAGATGATGGTAATTGTTGTAATGCAGAATTAGGCAGTCATGTAATATGCTAATTATAAAGGAGCTCTATTATGAAGTAGCTCCTGTAAACAAACTTCAGAAGAAATGTCATCTTATCAAGAGATGGGTATTTATATCCTCATTCCTGCTCTTCTCATGATCATCAAATGCTCCATGATACAAATCTAATCATTTAGTTATTTATTTATTAGCTCCTGCATCCTAGACAGGATCATATCATCTCTCAGGAACCGTCATAAATGATTACAAGAACTTGTGCTGTAATTAAGTTTCCATATCTCTGTAATACCACAATATTGACAACGTTCACATTAATATCATGGTTACGGCATTGTTTCCTTCCCCCTCAAAGACCCTGCCTAGACACGTTCTGTTCCTTACATGAATAATTTCATTTAAGTGTGAAACAGCAAAGCATTTTACTGGTCAAGTCAAAGCTTTTCATGACATTGGCAGAGAAAGAGAGCAATGACTGTGTTAGTTAAAGACATTCTTTGGCACTCATGAGAACAATGACACACCTGTCAGAGACTGAAAAGTGAGAAAGCATTTCATGAAAAGTTAATGGTTAAGGACATCCTCAGAGTGGCGAGGCATCATTGGTTTGCATTGTATGTGGCTTACAGTTACGCTCAGGTTACATATCCCCAGCAAAATGAAGATGTTTAGCATTAAAAAAAAAAAAAAAGACAAATATTATTTTTATGGAATATAGGTAAACCTCTGTCATATCAAACAGCTTTATGACGGGAGTACTAAAAATAAGTTTTTTGTATTATCTAAAAAAGATTTTGTTTTTTGGGAGTAGTGTGTATATACTTAAGCAGAGCTGTATATTTAAAAGGTGCTTTCTCTTAATAAGACATTATTGTGGTGGTGGCAGTCATTTAAAAGCCTCATACTGAGACCGCCTGGAAAGTGTGGTGAGAGCTCTTAGCTGTGCATGCTGAAGGACTCAAGTGAAGAAAATCTCCAAAAATGTTAATAAAATGTAAATAACACAACACATGACAAGGACTTAATGATTAAAGCAATAAATATGCATTTTATACATTACTTTTCTTTGGCAAATAGCTGTTCAAAATTGTTCAGTGTGAACAAACAAAAAAAAAGGTGTGACCATATAATATAATGAAAGCATGCATAAATGTGTTGCAAGGGAAAAGGTGTTGGCTGTAAATAATAAAAGGAGCTGTGAACCATGGGAGCTGTAAGTTTCTGTCACACAAGCAATAATATCTGAGCTATCAAAGAGGACAGACAACGCTGGTGTGAATCTTCTCTATTGTTCCGTCTTTCTTTTATTTCATTGCTCTGCCCTCCTGCCAGGCAGGAGCTGTGGGAGTCTGAAGCACACAGACAGACAGGCAGGCAGGCTGCGACAGGAGTGGATCGGATGGGTTTGTTTTCCCACTAATATTTACTCTGTAAAGCTGTGTGCTGAAACACAATCTACTGTAGGCAGATCGGCACACTCGGGGAGATAGCAGCAGATTAAGTGGGATGGATGGACTCTGCTCTCCCTTCTTTTATTTAGACGGGTTTGGGTTATTAATGCGGAGGTGTGCAGAGGCCGTCTCCATGCTGTCTGCTCTTGGCCTCGCTCACCCCTGCTAAATTACACCTGCAGCGGCTCAAGCGGAGACCACGGGCCTCCTCTACCATCAGACCACCACTTAATTACTCCCACTCGCCAACCAAAGAGAGGACATTGACCCAGTGCAGTCAGAGACAGACAGCACAGGAGAGACTTTCTCTGGACGTGTGTCAGTGTGTTCATGTCAGCATTAGTCCATGCAACTCACAACTTTAAAAACACCCTCAGTAGCTATTCGATATACAAAGAAATTGCATTCATAGTAGCGATTCTGAGAGGGAACAGAATGTGAAGGTTTGAGCTACAAATTAGTCAAGTGAAAAACACGACGCAAAAAAAAAAAAAAAAAAAATCCTGCCATCGCATGCTTCCAACAGCTGTAAAATTTTAGAACTTTGTTAAAGTCAACATGGAATCAAAATATCAAAATGAACCCATTTACTTTCTCAATACGTGTTCCAGGTCTTATTCTGTGCAATTTATGAGTACACTTTATTTGAAAAATAATAATAATAAAAGTTTGCCTTTGTAAACTTTCCAACATTCCCACTCTATAAATTAATCTATTAATGTCTAAGACAATTTGTGGCCAATGAACCAAGATGAGTACAAGTAGAAAAAATAAACACAGAAATTGTATTTTTATGCTTATAAAAAATACACAATTTTATAATTCATGATATCTGCAGGAACCCTGAATAACAATTCTCACATTTAATTAACATAACCTTTTTCAACCCCCTCCAACCACTTTTTTTCATGATGTAAAAAGATTTAAATGAATAAAAGCACACTTCTACAGCCCTTTTTTTCTATTTCACTCAGAAACACATCACATTACAGAATTAAATGGACACATATTCTGGTTCATGTTGACTTAAATAGTTTTTTCAGCAGAAAGAGGCATAAACACTGTTTGACTAATAGGCAAATGTCTATAAAAGACAAGGGCACTTTTTAAATAATCAGAGAGGAGAATTTTTCCAGTGGCTTGAAGTTACATTAATTGCGTCATAATTAACAATAAATAAAAAACAAAACAAAAAATCAGTAATATAATTTGTACAAGGCTGAATATTTGCGCTACTCCCACAAAATCGGCAGTATGCAGATATGGTATGCAGCATGGTTAGTAGCTTGAGTTGAATGTTTAAAAGAGGAGGAGTAGGAGCAGATCTCTGGGTGCTAAAGTTGAGCATTACAGGGAAAAGTGTGTTGTGCCTGTGTTAAACATCTCTTATCACATAAAAGCACATCTCTTCCCTAGAATGGAGAGCACACGTTCCCAACCTCCTCTTTGCTTGTCAGAGCGCTGTGTTCAGCCTCCACAGTGACATGCTGCTGGTGAGTGCCTCTGGTGGTGCTGAGAGGGCTACAGGGGTGCACAGAGACAGAAACCCCCTCTCCCCTTCCTACTTTGAGACTACAATACTAATATGTGAGGCTCACAGGGCTGACAATGAGCCTGCTGCAGAATTCAATCATCTCTGATTATCATCATTATTAATAATGCTGGTTAATTATCATAGCCGAGAGGAAAGCTAATGAAAACGGACGCTGAAGGCTGGCCAAAGGAGCCGCCTACGGAGCGAGCGAGGGGAACGTAGTGTTTACGTGGAGTGTAACCTCGGCAGGAACTACTTCATAAAGGGAATGAAGAGAATTCGCCCCAAAAGCCTTGGATTACCCCGTGAGGCAGTGGCGTTCCAGCCTTTATTCATCTACGGTGATGAAAGAGCCATGTTTCAGCTTACCGAGCAGAGACAGTGATGCGTACCAAATTCTAATGAAAACTTGATCCCCGGCAATATGAAGCTTTTGGAAAGTGCAATACAACAAAAGCAGCCTGATAAGCACCCAGGAAAAAAAAAAAAAAAAAAGTGAGAGGAGAAAAATACAAAATAAATAAATCAGAATAAATAATAAATAAAAGAGCTAAAGGAGGCGGCAATCAAAGATTTGGGGCTTTAGCAAGAGAGGCAGAAAGCAGATCAGGTTAAGCTCATTATTCCGTAGTGTCTCGTCATGTGATTCATCCCCACTCTCTCCTCTGTCTGTTTCTCTCTCTTTCTAAGACCAGCCGCCCCAGTGTCGTGGTGCACTTACAGATTTGGCCGTGGCAGAAATGTACTGGACAACCATCTCCCGTTTGGTGCTCAGGTCCTTTCCTCGCAAGGGGGCCTTACGCTCTTCGTTCAGGTTCATGTCCTCCTGTAGACACATAAAAAAATATATATTTTATATATATTACAATACATATTGCATATATTAAATTAATAAACTAAATAAACATTAAAAACATAAATGTAATATATTTTAAATTAATTTAAATCTGAAATTTGTTCTCACTGCACATTCATGACCACAGTAAGGACACTGTTCTATAGAACCAAGGTTAGATTGAGTGCTGAATCCTTGATATATGTTTATCAATTCCATGACAAGTCAAGGAGATGTCATATGTGCAACAAAGAGTCTTTCTCCTGAAATACACCCAGGATGCATTTATATGGAACCATGCTGCCCTCTGGTGAAGAGAAAAGGGACTGTGTGTTCTTTGCTTTCAAACGAGACCAATGAATGTGTGGGTGTCCACAAAGAAGAAAAAATGACAATGACAATACTCAAGGAGGAAAGGGTGAGGGTTGTTGATTTCAAAGCTACTTGTACATCTTTTCATTAAGCTTTTTATTTTATTTTTTTAAAATTGAATCTAACACTTATTTTAAAAGAGAGAGAGATGTCAAATTTGAAATCTGTGACTCTGGGTGTTTGCTACATGTTGCTAACAGCACATCCATTGAATTAATAATAAAGGGAAGGACATCTTTTCAAAGATGAACATTTCAACAGTTTTAAATCAAACCACTATGTCTCTCCTTTCCCCTCACGTAAAACAAGGCCTTTAATGAATCAGTGAGCCCTGTTGATGTGGCATCTTAATTGGCTCCTTAATCCTGTTCCCGCTCTCCAGCATGATTTACCCATCATGATTAATTATGTCCTCAAAGCTTGGAATTATTAAATCAAAGGCCAGGGCTGGCATAATTGAATCCTTTTACGAAAGCATCCGGATCTGCTAATGCAAAGGTATAAATAAGTACCTTTTTTTCCCTCTTCAGCTGCAATGTGAGACCAGTTGCTTCATACTCTTAACTTGAAGCCCTATTAATCTCAGTGCTGGGGAAACTTCATAACATCATCCATAGAAACAATGCAGTTACCAATACAGACCATTAAAACTAAAAGAATACAGTGTGTAAGGAATGACAGTTTGATCCCCCAAGGGCAATGAGAAGGGGTTCCAGGGAAATGGAAGATCAGTAGATCTGTCTTTCACTTTAAAATGTTGTGGAGAGTGGCCAAGTCCCCTAGAGGAACAAAGGCATAATTTTTCATGTTTGATCTTGGTCAATTGGGTTATTTTGCAGCGGGATTCTGAGGAATTCACCAAAATCGAAGCAATCCGCTTAGGAAAGTAAGGACAGCCGGAAGAACGCTTATTAGTTAAAGTGCCATACATCAAAATAAGCCAAATGTACTTTTGAGAATCCAGCGAAGTTCAAGGAGAAGATATTTCTCCTTCAATCTCGGAACAGGATTGACACAATTATCCTGCGATTGATATTTAAGTGCACCTGGCTACATTTGCTAAATAGCTGAAGAACACGCACAGAAGGCAAAAGTATGTTGGACATCCCCCAAGCCTGCTAGACATTGAAAAAGAATGGAGAAACGGCATCTGAGTGAGTTGACTGAATGCTGCCAGAGTATAGTTTAGAGAGGGAGGATGAAGAGTAGTTTGGGGGGGGGGTGATTGCATCTGCAGGGGTAACGGTCTGACCTCATCAATCCTAGAGTCCTTCTTCGGACAAGGCGCCTCTCTCTCGGTCTTAATATTAATGGTGCAGGAGGACTAGCAGTGGTTGACTGAATGATGATGCAAACTGGAGGAGCTGGCATGTCACATCCTGCCAGTGCTGTTTCTCAGCACGAGAGGCGCGTTAAGAGCCCTCACCCGTGTCTTAACATGCCGTCACCCGGCTCATGAAAGGATTTACCGCTGTGCATTTTTATCAGGCCTTGGGTCCAGCTGCGCGCATGCACGCACAATGGCAAGGACAGGCAACGCTGGCTCTATCTCTCTCGTCGTGCGCACATTAAGGCGAGCATATCATATGCTTAGTGCCATGGCCACTGACCCTGTTCATCAAAGAGATGGGGCTTTCATTTGTCGAAGAGCTCCTCTGTTTACCAGAGCCCTTTGATGACCAACCACATTAGTGCATCCTTATTTTTCTTCCATTCGCTGCACTGCAATCTCAGAGATCTGCCCACCGGCATTAAAGTGCGAGTGTGTTTGTGTGTGAGTTGGGGGGGGGGGGGGGGTTATTTATTTGCATTTGGTCAATACTTTAACGTTTGTATATTGAAGAACGACCTCAAATTTAGCCTTAACACTGATGATGTGAATCGATATATGTGTGCGCCACGGAGAGAAACAGGAGTATGAAAGATCTCCCACAGTTCCATATATTAGATTGGATGTGCTTTAGTTTTGTGGCTCATGAATCTTTCCTATATGGAGACCAATAGACTAGCTGATCTATAATCTCAATGTCAATGGCAGCTGGAAGAGCAAAGCATTTTCCCTCAATTGCTTCGTTATGATTATTATGCTTTCAATGCAAAAAAAAGCCAATTCCGTTCCATGCAACCTGTAAACCTGCCTGGCTTGTCAAGCAGCAAATTGAAGCCTAGGTTTAATGTTTCGCTATCTGGAGAACAAAAACAGCAATTGAGAGGTTATGTGAGTGACAGGCAGTTACTAACGCAATGAAGAAATATGGAAGGCCAAGTGTCTCTGGCAGATGAAAGATTGGCGCAAACATTTGAAACAAATGAACAAAACTGATTATAGCCCACCATGTCAGAGAATGCAAGGCGATTACAGAAAATGTGCTGCATGACTCAGTTCTACACATGACAGGACACAGTACATTTGAAAAAAGGAGGAAGACAGGCATAGGTCTTACATTTTAAAGCCCTAAGACCACACTATCCTCCTAAGTTCAATAACATCAACGGAAAATAAGGTGAATGCAAAATTAGACACTTGGGGATGCTGTTCAGCTATATGTTCTGCCGTCAACATTAAAATAATTTTACTCGAAAAATAAAACCAAGAGAACCAATGTTTGATGTCAAACCTGATGCAATGTGTCGAAATGTGCAATATTTTTTTAACAATTTTATTAATGATGACCTAAATTTACTCCATATATCACTTAAAAAAATTCAAACTTCATTTTGTCCGTTTTGAGTCTTACAAAAAAAAAAAAAAAAAACTTTTTCAATTTCTTGTTCTGTTCCACAAAGAAAGAAAAAAAAATACAGTATTCTGTAGCATTTAAAAGTTTGGATTTTTTTTTTTTTTTAAATTAATGCTTTTATTCAGCAAGGATACATTTGACGTAATTTGTCAAAAGTGACAAAAACATTTACAATGTCACAAAAAAAAATATCTAATTCAAATAAAAGCTGTTCTTTTGAAGTTTCGATTCATTAAGGAACCCTGAAAAAATGTATCAAGGTTTGAAAAAAATAATAAGCTGCACAACTGTTTTCAACATTGATAATGGGAAATGTTATTTGAGCTTTGAAGCTTTGCCATCACAGGAATAAATTTTAAAATGAATATAAAAACTTTATTTTAAATTGTAATAATATTTCACAATATTACTGTTTTTATTCCAAACCTTTGAATGATGCATTCACTATTACTAAATGTTTCCTTAATAAAAGAGAAAAAAAATGGCCAGCATACCATACTATTTCAAGTATATGTAATTTGTCTTTGATTGTCTCTGTTATACCAACTAGAAAGCAAAAAGAAATATCAATGGAACGTCACTGCAAGCATCTCACAGAACAAAACCGAGCTGCTGACCACCACACGTTAAGCAGTCCATTTCCCACCATAAATGCTGCCTCTTTTGAAAAATCAAAGAATTTTGATTGTGGGGAGTCCAGTAATCTTTCAAGTGTCTTTGAAGCAAGTACAGGTCAGTTATCAATGTGGTATCTACATAATGAGGTGTACAATTCACAGTTGAGCCTAGAAGGCAGTTTAGAGTACATAAAATTGGCACTGAAAAGCTGCTCTTCTCAGGTGCTGCAAAATTGGCAGTTTCCCATCTACAGACAATGAATCCACAGAAACGGTCAAATAATAAAAAAGCATCACAGACAGACTCTGCTGTGACAGACACAGGTTGGGGAGAGCTCTGTCTGAGAAATAATCCTTCCATTGTTCTACAGCCAGATTTTGTTATTTGACTTGTCTAGGCCAAAACAAGCGCGAGTTCAATTGAGGCCTGTGTATGCAGCAGCCCTGTCGATTTTGGTGTCTTGGGGATTGAAGAGATGTGTGTCTCTGTACAGATAAACAGAGCAGGGACTTCACAGGTAGGGTGAAGACTGCATTCAGCCTTAACTGTGAGTAAAATAAAACTGCTTAGACAATAATGCACTGCTTCTCCCCATCTGTAACAGTAGCTTGTTCTATCCTATGTGGCGGATGCTCTATTGACAGCTGTCAACATATCACACTTCATGACAGAATTAGCCAGAAGAGTCATGCATATAAAAGCATGGTAGCTAATGTATATTCTCTCCCAGAGGGGAAAACGAACAAGTGTCAAGCCAAGCCAACGCCGAGTTAATGCAACCTGTCGGCAGAGAGCGTAAACCTCTCAAGTCCCATTCTCCACTCGTGATTGACAGCAGAAGAGAGATGAGGAAATATAAGGGGCCCTATTTTAACGATCTAAGCACATGGTCTAAAGCACACGGCGCAAGTGCACTTAGGGATTGTCCGAATCCACTTTTGCTAGGTTAACAACGGGAAAATTGGTCGGCATGCCCGACGCATGGTCTAAAAGGGTTGTCCCTATTCTCTTAATGAGTATTCGGTGTGTTTTTGACGTAACGTGCAATAAACCAATCAGAGTCTCGTCACCCATTCCCTTTAAAAGCGCACGAGCAGACCATCTACGGGACGAGCCGGATTCCACCAAAGCATTTTCTCTTTATGCACACAATAATAATCTTTTACATAGTAATCCTTTTATTTGTAATATTTGCCATTTTTGTGCTGATGTGCGTAATAAGCCGAGTGTATGCGCATTGTGCACCCGCCTATAGGCGCATATTACTAACACACTCTTTAAATAACAAAACAAATAATGCGCCATTGACTTTAGACCAGGTTTCAGTTGGTCAATGGCACGGTCTCTTTCAGTTGCCTCAAAATAGTAATGCGCCAAAGATGCACATGAACACACCTCGTTTTCAGACCAGCACGCCCATGGGCGCACAAATGGACGCAAATGTGTTTGCTATTTAAACAACATGACACAGGACGTGAAAACAATAACTGCGAAACTAGCAAAAAACACTTGCGTCGCACCTGGCGCCGCATTGTGCAGGGTGTATAATAGGGCCCAAAGTTTATATTTTTATACAGTAATATTTTGACAGTTACTCTTTTTATATTTTGACAGTTACTCTAATTATTGTGGAAACAATTTAAAGACAGTATAATTTAACTATTTTTATGAATGAATACTAATAATGGTACTGATGTCTCTATGAAATAGATTTTTTTAAAACATTAATTACCGACATTCAACACTACAGTATAACTAAAAGCTATCAATTTCAACATTTATTTGGCTTTTTAATTACATTTTTAATTAAAACAACCTTCACATAAACTCATTATGTAATAAACGCCATATTTACCTGTGGCATTCCTACCTGTCTAGCAGGTAGGAAATATACAGAAAGTGAAAGTGATAAAGTTATCAAACACTACAGTCTTCACTGCATAAATTATAAATGAAATATAGATTAATACTTATTAAAGCTACAATTTTGTTCTTTGATTAACATTAATGACATCACAGCAACTGGTTTATTAGGCTGCTGTGACTTTAAGACCTCCCGCTGCCGAACATGACGCAAATCTGACGCATCTAATTTTCTTAACTCTTTAAGGTCTTTTAAGATGCTATTTAACTCATTTAAGCCTGCTCTTATGAGGATACTCTGCATAATTCTGTGTGTTATTGTTTTTTCAAGCACGAAAGAGACCAACGTAATTTGTTATGAAGGGAATTAACACCTGCTACCTACAACATGTAAACGGTGCCTAAAACATTCGAAAGTTGTGTGTTCTTTTAGGCATGACACTGCCTTATGTCTATGTACCATAATATTTCATGAGCTTGTTTGCCCTTTTTTTTTTTAAAACTGTTCAACTTTGTTACCCAATGCAGCACTCGTCGCTGTCACTTTTTACCCAGCCATCCGATCACTGTGGAGGAGGGGCGGGACAAATTCTACACCAACCAAACATTCTACTTGTACAATGACTAGAAGTTAATATTGATGCTTACTGCCATTTTATATGTAGTAATATTCTTCAAAATGAGATACTAGTAGCACTTTACTGTCTTGGATATTCCAAATCATATCAACCAAAGCGTATCAGCTGGAAAAACACTGCTCTTCCAAAGAGCCCTAGCTGGCTGTTTTCCGAAGAGCACCAGGCATTTTTTCAGCTGCCTAAGAAGTCTTTGGTGGACACGTTAATTGAATATTTATTGCTAGGCAACTAAAAAGTTGATCTGAGCAACTTAGTTGAACAACAACCAAGTTTTAAACTTAAGCTTTTATGCTGCTGGCAAAGTGTGTGAGAGGTAAAATGTCACAGAGAAAACTAGGTTTGATAGCCTAATTGACACCCTTAACATGAGCTCTATGCTTTGATATGTATCAGTGATATAGGGCGTCTGAGGTCATACAGTGCCTGAGGCACAGTGCAGATCACAGGGTGAGAAAACAAACTCACCATCATCTTCTCAAACAAGTCGACGATCTCTTTCTCTGACAGGTTCATGGAGCGCTCGTCGAAGAAAGGCTGGGGCACAGGCAGCTCGGTCTGGGTGGAGATGGGGTCTGTGGGGTGCTGGATAAGAAGCTTCTCCTTCTTCGTGCCTTGCTTTCGAAAACTGGTGATTCTGTCACGCTGGAGAGACAAATAACTAAGTAAATAACTTGTGCATATGTCAGAACAAATAAACACAGCACATATATCTAACAGCGGAAATGCGAACTTTTATGACCATGTAAAATCCATGTGAGATCAGTTTTCTGAATGTATTTCCTATTAAAACAGGAAATTTAGGAGATTGGACAAAAATCTGTTAAGTGCAACAGTCATCATTACTGTTGTTCATTTTTCCCTAGAGGAGATCATGTAAATTTTAAATGCATATACACTACTACAGTTAAAAAATGTGGGGTCTTTATATATATATGTATATGTATATATATATCAGAAAGAATGCATTAAAGTGATCAAAAGTGACAGTAAAGACGTTGTTTTGATTTCATGGGGGTCTTTTTAAGTTAATACAAAACTATTTGGTTACTTATTAGAAAGTTTTAAAATACGGTTTGAAGTTCAAGGCTACACAATTAACTCACCTGCTCTCTTGTTACTTCAACTTTCCAAGCTGTACTTTTAAAAGCACAGGGCTGATATTACCTGTGTCATCTTTCCACTTGTTCATGTTCACTTTACATTCATAATGAATACAGAGACAATGTCACACACAGCATTCTGAACTACATTAGACAGCAAGACGTGACTATGACGTGTTTTAGGTTTCTATCTAATTAGAAAGAGATGCGAGCGGCTTCTGCCAGCTTTCCAGTCATGGGTTACTGGCTCAGAGAGAGTGAAATCAAATCATGCACCAGTCACTGTTAGTCTGTCATTGAAAACACAGAGGGAACATGCATATATGGATGAAATCAAAATGAATGAAATAAAAGAACCAAACACACTCTGTTGTAAAATGCAAGTGTTCAAGGAGAGACCAAAGTCAAACTGAAGACAAGGTCTGGAAACTTATCATGAATGATTGCATCAAGTTGCCATGTGTCTGCTTGAACTCCAGCTTGCTGACCTGGAGTGAACTTTAGACTGATTGATTACGACAGACCTGATGACAGGATGATAAAAAAAAAAAACAGTTTTGCTTTGCTTTTTGTCTTTGATCTCTCTCTGTCGATCACTTCACTTTAACAATGCCGAGTCGTGGTGAAGATGAGAAAAAGAACAAAACATAAGAGAAAAAGAAAGACACACAAAATAAAAGAAACAGACACCTTACCATGTCATCAGCCAATGTTTTTATGTGTATGTTCTGTTGAAGGGAAGGGACAACAAGTGAGGGCAAATGAAAACACTGCTGTGTCTTTGTGCAAGGGAGAACCCATAACCACATGCAATAAATGACAGATTTATGCAAAAACAGCTTATGAGATCATAAGCAAACAACCAACTGCAGCTTGGGGAGTCAAACCCGCTGCTGGTATAAATCTGCATGAGTAACTTAAATAATTTAAACAGACATAAACTAAACTCTGTTACATGTAGTGGAGTCCTTTCATTTACACCATAAACAAGTATTTGTTTACATGACAGCAGGACTAATGAAGATGAATTCTTTTAAAGATATCGCTTCACATCAACCGGCTTTCAAAAGTAAAAGAGCAGAATAAAGCTTTAATGAGCAAGACTAACTATAAACAGACACATTCTGCCCTGTGTCACAGCAGAGACAATACAGGAAATGGAGACGGACCACTCGGAGAAAAATGATTAGAGGAAATAGCAAAAGCTTGCCAAGGATCTTTGGTCCTAGTCGCTCTCCTTTCAGCTCCATGTGCTCTCTCCTCAAGATGAACAATCCGACTAATAGAATGACTGACTACATTTGGGTCGATGATAAATAAAGCCTCAAAAAAGTTATTTTTTTTAATCTTTCAAAATTGATGGAATGCATATTTTTGAGTTTAAACAAGTTTTAATTGTTAATTAACATTTCAAAGTGTTTAAATTCTTTTTTTTTCTTTTTCTTTTCTTTTTTGTCAGGTGGTACAACCAAATATTTGAAATATATATATATTCCAATTTTATTAATAATGAAATCTTAGCAAAGTAACCTTTACAACATCTACAGTGCACATTATTATTTTGTGGTTGTGTATTTTATTAATATTAATTTATGATTATTGCATTCTAGTGGCCAGGTATTTAGTATCTTTTGCATCCGATTTTCCTTTTAAAAGCCAGAAAAATTAATCATACAAGTATACCAGTAAATGTATTCAATACAATAACTACTCACAATCTGGTTTTCAGCCATTTGTTCACTTTGACCTATTATTTGTTGATTTAAATCAAGAATTTATGGTTAATAATGGTTGCACCACCTGATGAATATCAGTTGTGCTATACCTGACAACATTAATAATGACGCAATATTTACGCAAATTTACATCAATCCAAATATTTAAAGGTGCAATATGTAAGAATTTTGCAGTAAAATATGCAAAAACCACTAGGCCAGTGTTATATATTTTGATCACTTGAGTACTTACAATATCCCAAATGTTTTCAACTATTTATAAATCGTGAGAAAATTGCAATTTTAACCAAGGCTCTGGGACATGTAAGGAGTCGCCTTTCAATTGCGTCATACTCGCGTTACCCTCAGTTTTCGGTATTATTTTGTAGAAACCATGGAAACACCAAAGACGATGTAGCTTACTGCAGTGTGCAACAAGTGTCTCACAGCAGCCACCGAGCAAACACACAGAGTAATGTTATAACATTTTCAACACACTCAAATGTATCTAATATGTTAAACAGAGCAGTGTTACCTCATGCTCATGACTGGAAAAGCGGAAACGGCGCCGACTGTGGCATAATAAAAGTTCCGCTGCTCGCGGCATGTGTTGTGCAATCGCTCCAGCGGCCTCGTTCAGCTTCCACAACACTCGGTCCTGCTCTGCTTCATACTACAGTAACGTTAATAATCGCATCCATGAACATGATTTCTTCCTGAGTCCTTTCCCAATTCTTTTCCACCGGCTGTTGAGGTGAAGACCACATGTCCCAAGATTCCGCGCTCAAACTTGGTCATCAAGTTATGCCTTTGTTTTGAATAGGCCTCTAGCAACCTCTAGTGGACAGAAATATTACATATTGCACCTTTAATACGATTGCAGATTCCAAAATAATGTCATGAGCTGACCAAATAAGTTAAGACAATTAAGCATGGCATCCCAGTGCATTACTATCATATTTTTGCTTTTTGTTGCTTTTATTTTATTTATTTAAAAAAAATCTATTGTTTTAAAAAGGTTTTCATTTGAGCTATGAGATGGATTACTAAGATGCTGAATTAAAAAGACTGACTTTCCAAAATAAGACCGTCCAGCTTTCACCAACCAGCTAAACCAGAATATTCTTCTTGCGGTTCATTATCAAAACAATTCTAAGCAGCATTTCACTAATTATTTTAATCACTATGCATGCAAATTTAATATTAACAGAAAGACAACATAGAATATTGGTATATAAATTAATTTGTCACACTGCAAGACCATTAAAACAAACTAGAGAAGGCTCAAAGGTGATTAAAATCAGAGAAAACTTCCAAGAGATGGATGACCAATCACACCACATAAAATATACCCTTTCTCTTATATGCTTCTGTATATTGTAACCTCAAATATATGTTGATTTAAAAAAAATGTTTATGGGATAGTTCAGCCAAATGAAAATTCGTACTCACCCTCATGTCATTCAAAACCTGTTTTACCTACAATTTTACAACGTTTTCTTCTTCAGGCACAAAATATTATATATCATTTTATATCATTGTGTGAAAATACACAGACAATTTTCCCAAATATATTTTTGTGTTCCACAGAAGGGTAAGTAAATGATGACAATTTTCATTTTTGTGTAAACTATCCCTTTATTGCCTCAACTGCTTTTTAACATTTATTAACTTAGATATTCATTTATTCATTTAGAAAAGAACGAGCTAGTGCAGAGTTTTCTTTAAAACACTAAAAAGAGAATAGTACTGTGGCTTTTCTGGTAAAGATGGTGGACCAAAGTAGTCTTGCTGGTTGAGCTAATCAATCAACTCGACAGCGACACCAAAACATTGCCATCCCATGCTGGTTATCAGCATCCAAAACTCAACACGTGCTGGTCTATGCAGCAGGGAGTGCTGAATCTCACCGCGAGTTCTGCTCTTCATGAAGCATCCCATTAGGTACATTTTTAAACCTGATCATTCTGACTGTATTGACCCCAAAAACACACAAAAAACAAAACACTTCTCCTCCTTGCCTTCACTCACTGCCTAACAGATGTGCTTTATCTTTTTGGCTACAGCAGGGATAGCCGTTTATGAGATGGAGCACGCAGGGGGAGAGATGGGTCTCCATATGCCATGCAGAGCGAGATGAGTGTTAACGAGCAGAGCTCTGCGGAGAAGCTGCCATAAAGCAGAACTTCCCGCAGGTTTCCTAGCTCTACTGTTAATCTCTCAGCCCCCCGGTCCTGCGTTTACCCAGCCATTACAGCACTGCCCCAGGGCTGCAGGCTGCACACGGCTTTTGCAACAGTTGGGATCTGAATGGAGGTGTGTCAAGAGAGTGGATCATCCATTACAATGCACTAACCTTTATTAACAAAGAATGTTTAGTGCTTTAAAAGGGTCATAAAGAGGTCGGTTTAAAGCCCAAACCAAACTTGTCAGCAAAGACTTTCATGGAAAGATATTGTTTAAATAATAATGACTGTACAGGGATTATTGTATTACAGATCCAACTGCCTGCAGTGGCTTCATAGTGTAAGGCCCTGTATAACACGGATGTGCATTTGTTATTGAAAGTAATTAAAATCTTCAAATCTAATTAAAAACCATTTAACAACTTTGCATAATTGTGTTTCGACTCTAGGGCTGGTCATTAATATTGCAGCTCGACAACACATCAGACAGTCAACAGGGCCAAATATTGCATTATGATTTAACGACACTCCTTCAGGGCAACAGAACTTTATTAAATTCTTTATCAAAATAAAGCTTTATTCATTACAGAAAACTCCCAAACCCCCACAATAGCATAATTAATGCAGCCCCCAGCACCTACATAAACAGCGACATAAATTGCAGTTGCACAAGTAGTTCTGTAATGTGTTGACCTAAGTAAACTCTTAAGTTAGCTATTTGGAAACACTTCAGAGAAGAAAACAGCCTAGTTTGGGTTAGAGAGCCCTAAATATATGGACTACTTGACAGCAGAAGTGCAAATGGTGCTATTATGTGTTCCTCCACTAGGTGGCACACACCAATCAAAACATACAGTTGGTCAACCGATGTTTTACAAAAGCCATTAAAGGCATTGAACAGCTTTATACATGTCCAAAATTTTTGAAAGGAGAAAGTAGCTTCTAGCTGACACCATCTGCTTTGTTGGCCATTCTTACATTGGGAAAACAACCAGAGAGGATGAGGATAGCAACAAAAATCTGTTGCAAATGATTTCAGGGAAATCTGGTTATTTTAATTGGTCTTAATTGTAGTCAAACAATGGATCGCTTGAACCTAACAGTTCTTGGCAACTTGCAGTCACTTCGTCTCGAGAATGGAGCATTCAGAGGCCAACGACTCCTCTCGTTCACACTGTTCACACGGGGATGTTTTAATTAAACACAGAGCTGGAAAGAGAGTGTCAAACCCTCTAATAGATGTTCACAAATATCAGGATAGATTTCACACAGCTAGAACGAGATATTAGAAAGAATGGTTTACTAACTGGTCATAAACCTTGATGATGCAGATAATCCTGCAGTATATTAAAGCCCAGAAAATTCTAGATTAAATATCAGCACTGTTCTTGTACTATGGAGTGCTCAAAAGAGCTTAGACCACTACCTACTAGAATCAACACTGACTGTTGGTTGTATTTGCCCAGAGAGTGAGACTACAGGCCAACAGGATGCCAAACAATAGACTGATGGGAAGATAGACAATGGTAATAGCACATGCCAAATGAATAAATCACTTATAGAGACAAAGGATCAGCAACACGGCACAAATGATGTTGAAGCGTTTTAAAAATAAATGCAAAATGATTTAAGGATTGGTGACAATTTAATAAACATAACATACAATCTTATGTCAAAACTACACCATTCAACCTGGTGAAAGGACTGTCCCTGACAAGATCATTTAATTCATTTCAAATTAAATACGCCATCTATTATAAATTATAATTTTAATTATTTACTGAACATCAAATTGCTGTTGCCACTAAGAAACACCACCTTACCTGTGGTGCACAATATATCGTCATCACATGAATTATCAGCTGATAGATTTTAAATTTGTATAATTCCATATTAGATATATATTAGCAAATCTCAAATATACTGTAAATTATAATGATGTGATGCCTACATTCACTTGTATCATTTAAAACTATTGATTTTAGCTTTATTTTTCATTTATTTTAATAATATGAATATGTATAAATTATATGTAAATTATACAATCTTATATACAATGGTCATTAATCAATTATCAGTAATAATAATTATCGGCTTATTGGTGCTTATTGGTGCAAATAATAATACATTTCTACCTGTCTGTATAATACACAGGCTTACTACTTGAAAAATGAGTTTAAGTCAAAGCTTTTATTCATTAATTTGCATTAGATGCACAACTAATGTGTAATATCCCTGTACTAAGAGTTCACTTAAGTGAAAATGGCCACAGAAAACAACTATAATTCAATCTGCCTTGCTTTAAACGTTGACATTAACATGCCAAAATGCACATTCAGCTGTGATGTTATCTGCAACTCATATTAGCCAATATAAAACTGAGAAACGGCCATCAATTTTCATTGGGAAAACAGCACAACACACAGTTTGCAGAAGCTGGCATCTTATAGCTCTGCTGGGGAGTCTGGGGTGATGCCAGACATGCCTGTTTGCCATCTCTGCAGTGATACTGCAGCAGGCCTCATATATCTATGTATGTGACTGTAATGTACATCATCATTTTTGCAATGAGGCAAAGTGGGAACGTTCAGCAGAAGGGGTGGCCGAAATCTTTTGACTACATTTTCAATCCATGGCTTATCTGAGTATAGCCAGATAAGTCAGGGCCTGCAGATGTAATCTGTCTAATGATATACAAGACTTAAGCTCTTTCCGGTGTTTGGCTTTCAGTGGTTCTCCCCCAAACAGAGGGGAAGCCTGTGTCAACTCTTTCACTTCAGGAGAAGGAACGGTGATGTCAACGGTGGTGTTCAACTCAAATACACGTAAAATAACAATCCTTTGCACTCAGCCACTGTCAAAAGTTACTTTCACTTTTCGGTCTCCTCCCTGTTTTCCCTCAACCTTTTTCTATGTCTTTTTCTACTGTTGCTCATCTCAGGCTTGACAATTCACTTCACCATTGCATGTAGTGTGGTTATACAAATCAGATCATAATCATACAGTGACCCAGTTATAAACTAGACACCACTAGTCAGAGAAAATGGGGGGAAATGGTAGAGTTTGGTAAGTTTCTATGCATAATATAATGTCATGCATTCATAGTCAAGTTAGCTCTAGATTCTCTAATAAAAAAAACCACTCATGTACACGTTCAGCCAAAAGTTTGGATGCACTTGGACTGAATTAGTTTCTCAAGATCTGAAAAACTTTTTGATATTAAAGTTCAAAAGAATATTTCACGCAAAAATGAAAAGTCTGTCGGTATATACCCTCAGGTCACTACAAACTATGCATTTATTTATTTTATTTTATTTTATTTTTTCAAACTAAGGAACACAAAGAAAGTAGAACTTTTTGAAGGAATCTTTATACAACAATATTTCATACATAGCCACATCTGAGATCTGTCAAATTCCATAACGGACAAAAAAAAACAAAAAGTATCATGCATTATACATGTAACTAGATTTATCTTATGAACAGTGATGTCAATGTCAGAGGAAGACGCTACCAAAACATCAAGCCTCAGACACTTTTGGCTTGCTCTCTGAGGGCTTTAAAACATTAAGACATGATTTTCTGTAAAACGATTTTGAAAAAACATGGATTATTTTAGTTTGCATATCTAGACAAAAGCTGACTATGAAGAAGCTAAAATGTAATTTTTGGTCACAACATATCCATACTTTAATTTTAATATTTGTATTATTTCATTGATTTAATGGCTTTACTACAATTCTAGAATGTTGAAAATAGAATGGAGTAAGTGTGTTCAAACTTCTGACTGGTATTTATTTCCACTACAGTAGGGATTCCCTAACTTTTTTGTCAGCTGAATCCCTGACCTAAAATATTTACTTGAAGTACCCCCCCAGAGATTTTATGCTGGTAAACACATAATAGTGTTGTAGTTTGACTTTGCATTTTAAAATTATTTATTTACATTAAATTTGACATTTTTTAAGTAATTATTAGCTTTATCAACTCACAAACCCCAGTTCCCTCATAAACCCCAGTTTAGGGAAACCCTGAACTCCAACATTTATCATGGCTTGCAAGATACAGTACACTTAGACTTTGTCCTGGATATCCCTGAATTCAAGACAAAAAGATTGCAATTTCTAGTAACTGATGTCAACGCAGTTTAACGGGTTTCATCATCGCAGATAATGTAATTGTTTCTGGTGTGCCTTGTGGCTTGAGCTTAGTTTTAATTTAGAAATGTGCAGATTGACTAAAGCTGAATAGACTCTAGAGATGAATGATAACTTTGCTACTGGAACAAAGACTTTATTATGTGCCGAGCTGTCCTCTCACCACATCACACGGCCAACCAAGGTCACACTTTTTGTGTCACAAGAACTTGTCAACAATTTTTGTGCAAATCACTAACTATTACATAGTATGTAGTACAATGAACCTTTTAAACCAAGCAACAAATCTCATGAGAGACTCTGATAATGTAACCTCAAAAAAAATTTAATTAAAAAAAAAAACACTGTTGCTTTGGGAAGTCCACACAATAAATATAAAACCTACCATTAACCTAGGGCAAGTGCAGTTTGATGAATGCACAAATAATTATACATGTGGGAGGAAGGTAATCACATTCAGTGTTAATATAATTACCATTAAAATTAACAATAATCCTTTTAGTCTACAATAAATTCTTGACACAAAACAGCAAGTTAAACTGAGATATTTGATCTTTCCTCTTGATCAAGAAGAGTGAGCTTGAGTTCAGTTTGCTAATGGACTGATCAGAGTTTCAACATAAAAGTAAATGTAGTCCTTAACCTCAAAAAAATGATGCTTCATCTCTTCCTTCAGAATTCACACATGCACACACACACAGGTTTGTTTTTGTGAATTGTGAGGACATCCCATATGCGTAATGGTTTTTATACTGTGCAAACCGTATTTTCTATTGCCCTACACCAACCCTATACCTAAAACTACCATCACTGAAAACTGTGCACATTTTTACTTTCTCAAAAAAAAACTCATTCTGTATGATTTATAAGCCTTTTGAAAAATGTCATTATACAAATTTGTGTCCTGATGTGTCACAAAAACTCACGCGCACACACACACACACACACACACACACACGCACACCTTGTGCTATTCCACAATTTAAAGCCAAAATTAAACACAACCCATTTTAATTCCATAAACTGATTTCCAAGTAAAAAAGATATCCAAGGGGGGTATTTATAAATACAAATAAATACAACAAGACAGGACTTGATTTTATCAAAAACAAAAAAACAATTAAAAAGTTATACGAAAATGGAAGGGGTATACTGGCTGGAGAGGAGGAGTTTACAAAAAAAAGCACTGGTGACATTGTCAGAATAGGAAGGTTGATTCAAAGGCAGAGCAGAACACACGGGACTGAAATGGTGGCTAACAACGACATCTCTATCATTAATTTTGATCACGGCTTGTCTTGAAAAACAAAGACATTTTGACGTTCGTCGTAGGAGAAGTCACACTGGAGGACTGTGCGCCAAATCTTCTGACACTGCCAGAATTTCGTCGGAGGTAAAATTTGATCGCAACGGTCATTAATCGGCTGTCGGTGAACGTCAAACTAGCGATTAAAGACAACAGATTTTAGGCTAGGATTATAGGAATCTTTTAAGATTTGCAAAATTTGTCTCAGACGACCAAATCGTGGCCAAAATCGCACAGTGTGAACCAGCCTTTGATTCAGCTCATAACCATCATTGAGGTCTAAATCTGTATATGCTCCTAGATGCCTCTGACTTAATGAACAGACCCTTTCTCTATTAATACATCTGCCCAAACAAAGCTGCACTGTTCTCAACATGCAACAAACAGACTCATTTACTATGACGTGAACATGCTAGCATCTTAAAAAATAAATAAATAAATAAATAAATAAAAAACATATGAACCAGAATCTAATTTTCAGGGGATTTGCCTTTGTGCAGCACAATGCAGGAATGACTAATGACTTCAAAATACTGGAGGGGCCCTCATCAAACAACCCATTCCAAGAGCTCTATTGCCTTAACATGGGAAAAACCTTTGGTGTGTTGGTTATTTCAGGAAAACTGAGCCAATGTTTATGTTTCTCTGAAACATGTTGGTGTGAACAGCTTTCTTTGGACAGTCATCCCATGTGATTGATTCAAGACAGAGAACCCCCTCAGAAATCACAACATTAAGTATTCTGAGCTCTAATTCAACTGATATGTATGGGCACCTCATGTCATGTGACAATGTGAGCGTTGTGAAGGGAGTGTTGGAAACTTGCCAGAAACATCTGTCTGAAAGATGATGTCAGAATCATTAAGCTGTGCTTCCCCCCCGTGTAACTAAAGCACTTCCCTTCTTCACTTCCTGTGAGCAATGAGACACTCAACATGTGTTCCATTTCCTGTAGGTTTCTCTGAGATACCCCACAAACCCCCTCAAACTCAAACCATTTATATTGGGGTTCAAAAGTGGGACACCATTAAAAAATCTGGGATTCTAATTTAAACCTGGAAGTTTTCACAAAAAAAATCTAAAACTAAAATAAAATAAATCTAAATTAAAAATATTTTAAAAAACGAATGATGACAAAAGCACCTAAAATTACTAAAATTAAAACTAAATCTGAAAATATAAAAATAAAAGCCAAATCAAAATATTAATAAATACTATAATAATATATAAATAATAATAAAATAATACTGCATCACATGATTGTCAGTTTGTTTTACAAATGTATGGGAGTTATTAAATTAAGAAAAATAAACCACAAAGACATTCCAAAATGCATATTAATTTTTCACTCAGATAATATAATTTGTAAATAAAATAAATAAAATAATAAATAGAATAGAATCATTTTCTCAGACTTTAAAAGCATGTTCTCAGACTTTTGAACCCCATTGGATATACGTGCTTGTACAACGCTAACCTCAAAAGTTACACAAGAGCGATCAGACCTGCAAACAAACAAATCTACAATATATTATACGTTCTATGTGGTAGATAATATTAACCTGATGTTGTAGCCACAATGTCTATGTCTGGACATTGCGAATGCAGCGTCCCTTTTTAACTCATGACCGTTCATCTGTGTTAGCCACAAAATGCAGATCTACCACAGTGAGGTTCTCACTTGCAGTAAGCTGACTTATTCTTGAACTGCATGTGAAAACATTTAAGATGACCATTATTTGCATGCTAATATAAAAAAATAACCCATATTACTACAAAATATTTTCTGTATAGATAATATAGAAATATAATACACTCCAAAAATGCTGGGTTAAAAACAACCCAAGTTGGATTGAAAATGGACAAACCCGGTGATTGTTTTAACCAAGTGGTTGGGTTAAATGTTTGCCCAACCTGCTGGGTAGTTTTATTTAACTCAACTATTGTTTAAAAAATGACTGTATTGCTTGCTTAAAATGAACCCAAAACATGATGGAAATTGACATTTATTAATATGTTTAATAAATGAACTGAATTAATAAGTTTAATGAAAAATAAGAAAACAATAAACATTTATTATTTAAAGGTACAACATGTAATAATTTTGTCTGCTAGAGGTTGCTAGAAGCCTTTTCAAAACAAAGGCGTAGCTTGATGACGCCAAGATTTAGAGCGGAATCTTGGGACATGTGGTCTCCATCTCAACGGATGGTGCAAAAGAATAGGGATTGGAGTCGGGAAGAAATCATGTTCATGGATGAGATTACTAACGTTACTGTAGTATGAAGCAGAGCAGGACCGAGTGTTGTGGGAGCTGAACGAGGCCGCTGGAGCGATTGCGCAACACACGACTCACGAGCTGCAAAACTTTTATTTTGACACAGTCGCCGGCGCTGCTTCCGCTCTGTTTATCATTAGATACATTTGAGTGTGTTGAAAATGTTATAACGTTACTCTGTGTGTTCGCTCGGTGGCTGCTGTGAGACACTGTTACACACTGCAGTAAGCTAGATCGATTTTAGAATATCATATTAAACATTAGTCTTGTGTTGATAAATGGCATGTAATTAATTTTAAAACGTACTGTATGATGGAGAAAATTATGTATTACTGTTAATAAAAATAAAGCTGCATCTGATTATGTTATGTTTAGCTACTTGACAAAATAGTGTTTTTCTCTGAGGCATGCTAAAGCATGGCACTCGAAAAAAATCAAGAAAATTGATTTAAACAATAAGACTAAACGTGTTGAGCTATAACAACAATTTGTTTTCTGTCTATAAATATATCAAAACAGATGTTCCCTTGTCTATTAAAACATGTAATATTTTAAAGCGTCTTTGGTGTTTCCATGGTTTCTACAAAGTAAAACCGGAAACTGAGAGTAACGCGGGTATGACGCAATTGACAGGTGACTCCTCACACGTCCCGGTGCCTTGGTTAAAATTGCAATTTTCTCACGATTTACAAATAGTTGGAAACATTTGGGATATTGTAAGTACTCAAGTGAACAAAATATAACACTGGCCTAGTGGTTTTTGGATATTTTAATGCAAAAATATTACATATTGCACCTTTAAGCCAGCCATATAGTAATTTTTAAACAATAGTTGGTTTAGAACTTCCCAGCATGTTGTGCAAACATTTAACCCAACCGCTGGGTTAAAACAGCCAACTTGGGCTGTTTTTATCCCAGCATTTATTTATTTTTTCAAGAGTGTAGAGTATCAGTAACAACAGTGCTTCAATTGGACATAGCTGCTTGACTGCATGACAGCATGGGAATAAAAAGTGCCCAAGTTCCAAGATATATTTTTTGTTTAGTGCGGTACACATACAGATTGTCATTCATTACATGAGTATTAATGATGAATTTAAACAACCTTGACGAGTCACGGCCAAACAAACACTACAGTCAGTATTTTTAACTTGTCCTGGGAGAACAGACTGGCCAAAAACTTTCAAAGTCCCAACAGAGTAGTTACATTTGTTCTAGGGAAACTAACAACAGCTGCCTCAGATAAGAAAAGAAAAAATAAACAAGAAAAAAGCTAAGGTTATTTGAACAATATGTACTTCAACACACCCAAGCTGATCAACACTGTTTTTTAATACTGTATGTGGAGTGAAATACACCCAACTGCACCACACACCACTGATTTTCACATGTCTTCATGTGAACAAAACAGCAGTGCTGAGGAATGATTCAAGTCTGTTTCACACATTTAATCTGCCCATTCACACCTCAGTTTTGAATAATGATGAACAGCCAAGGTCTCCACATCACCTCCTGTCCAATTCAGCTCTTCCTTTATTAAAACTCAGGTAGATGATCTAAGTTTTCAGGGTCACTGGCTTTCACAACAAACACAGTATACGTCACTTACAGCACAACTACACAAGGACATGCTGTACAAATCGTCCGCACTAATCTGTGCTCCGTTACGGTATGTTACATAACGGCAGCCAGGCTTATGTTCTATTTTAGGAGTTTCATTCATTTTGCAATGGAATTTATTGGAGGTAAACTTCCATTCAGTCCGTACTCAAGAATGCCTTTTGAGGAAACGCGCTGGTTAGAATTCCACTTCCATGAATTCATCTGGTACCCTAATTAGACTCAGCTAGAAGACTAGTGAGGAATTCATTCCATAAATTCAAAACCTGCTTTCTTTCACACTGAAAGTCTAATGCATAAAAAGAACCAACTTACAGAATAACAAACTTTGGTGTGTCAACATTACATAAGAAAACAGAACAGAACTTGAAGTGCCAAAACTGTTTGCCTTTATTTACGGCATCAACAGAAGCTCCATGATGTCATTTCCTCTCTAAATGCTATAATCAAATGCTGCATTCTTAGTCCTTCCTCTTGCCTCCTTTTTCTCTTCTTGGGTCTGATCCTGGGGCTGACTGTAAAGATTAGCCCCAGTGCATTACAGAAATCTAACGCTCAGTGATAACGCTTAGCATGCTCAAGAGGTTATAACCTTTCTCTAATCCAGCTTAGGACAGATTTATCATAAAACCAGAGATGGCTTTCATTCAAATTAATATACATACATATTTAATGCTGAAATCTATTGGAAACACATAAGTTTCCCATAAATTGTGTCCACCCCCACAGTTAAGCCAGTTTACAATAAGGTCATCAGATATGTTGGTCGCTAGTAGGCATTCCCCAACGATACTGGTGGCTGACCGCATAACTGGTCACAGCTTTTTACAGTCTTTAAATGTATAGAATTTAAACAAATATAAAAGCTATTATTATCACTACAGTTGTTTAAAAACAACTGATGATCAGGGTCGATTGTATCCTGTCAATCAAAAGGGTGGAGAAAAACGTGTTCAGACTGCAACTCATACTTTGTGTGAAGAAAATCTCTCCTGTGCTGAATTTAGTTAACGCAACAATAATGCAATAACAGTTAAAAAATAGTGACGTTAAGCAGGCTCTATTCTGTCCATTTTATCATAAAATTCAAACAATAGCATTTTGACGCTCTTAAATGTGATGTGACAGATCGCTGTAGTGTTAGCGACAGTGCGGAGCATGAGTCTTTTCTTCCATATTACTATAAGTTATATCTCGAAAAACATGCATGAACATCAAAAGGTATGTTGAAAGAAACAGTACAACTTACCGGAATGTATCATGCCTCATGTGTCATGTAATCACTTAATCTGTGTTTGAACCACGGAAAGACGTCAATAAAACAGCTTGTGAACAATATGTCACATAACGTCACATTTACCTTTTTTCCAGTGTTCACAGCTCCTTTGTTAGCTATAAAAACACTAGAGAGGAGCTTATTTACTGTTAATTATATGTTTGAATAAATCTGCCATGAAGACAAGAGCTTATAAAAACTACCTTGTGTGCAAGTGAGTTGTACACAAACATTTCAGTTTTTATTTGAGTGTAATTATTATATCTGAAAATAAATAGCAGCTGAATATAATAGATCTGTTGTTAACTTTAACCTCTAATATTACAGTGCATCAAATGAGAGGGTTCCCTGTATAGTTTGCAGCATTATTTGGGAGAGATTTTGTTTCCTTAAGAAAAATCAAACTATCGGTATCTGCATTGGCCGATATAATTCTGAATAATCAGCTATCGGTATCAGCATTGACATCGGCCGATGTTATTCTGTTTCTATATATATATAAAGAAGTTAGTAAATAACACATGCGTGACAAATTCTGCAATGAAATTTATATTTTACATAATATTTATAGTATTTTTCACAAATAAACTGTTAAAAAAAAGGGATGTAACTGTAACCAACAGTAGGGCAGGGCAATATATTGCATGCGATTGTCACGCGAATTTCGTCAGTAAAGCCGGTTCCCTGATTACAGCTAAATCGCCATCACCTGCTTTCAAATGGAGTGCCATTTAATAGACAGAGCCGTAGATCACTGACAAGCCATGCAATATCGCGTTCATTATCGCAGATGAATCGCCTTCGATAATGAACGTGATATTACGTAGCTTGTCAGTGAACTACGGCTCTGTCTATTAAATGCCGCTCCATTTGAAAGCAGGTGATGGCAATTTAGCGGTAATCAGGGAACCGGCTTTACTGACGAAATGCACGTGACAATCTCATGCGATATATCGCCCAGCCCTAACCAACAGTACTCTTAGTAATCTGGTAAACTAGTAATCTGTGCACTATGAATCATATTTTTTTAAGTAAAGCCCAGGTAACGCCAATTTTACATAACAGTAGTACACAATTAATATTAAATAAATATGATATTGGTAAAAAATTGAAAAACTCTGATTTTCGTCTGATACCAATAATTTAAAATTACCAAATAAAAATACTAATAAATAAACTACTTACAGCTGCACAATTAAGCGTTAAAAGATCGCAATCTCGATTCAAACATCCACGCGATCTCATTCCTAAACGATAACAATTCGGTATGTCTCTTATTAAGTAGTTACGAAAACAGTCTTTTCAACCACACAGTATCAGTATTTTTAGGGCTGCCACTGCATTCACACTCCAAACAAAGATGCTACACACATGTAGCATGAACATTTTTTGGTTACTGGTTAAATTAGATTATTTAATTTCAAGATTTAAAGAAAAAAAAAGTGAATGGTCTGACTTTAACTTTGACCAATTATGCTACATATGACATACACAAAACAAAAACAGCAGACGGACCTAATGAAAATGCAAATTCACTCTCTGACAGTAGGTGGCGCTTAAGGGAATGCAGCGATCCAGTTTCCTTGGTTAGCACAAAGCAGCGCTGTGCTTATAAACACTACTTTATACAGAGGTAAGAGGAAAATAAAATGCCATAGAAACTTTTATTGACTGAGATGCATTCATATAAACACCAGAACCAATTCAATATTTATATTTTTTCCTAAATTTCGTGCATTGCGAAAGTGAGCTTGTTGTGCCTGTTACAGTATTTTCTCTGCTGTCTTTGTTTGTTTTACCTGGAGACTATGGATGTAAGGGTGTACTCACACTAGGTATGGTTGCCTTGAATCGAGCCTGAGCATGATTGTTCCACCCTCCCCACTCCCTTGCTGGCCCACACTCTTGCACTTAACGTTCCAGGATGGAGCATGCTTACGCCATATATGATGCAACTTTTTTTATGGAAGAAGACAGGAAGAAACGCACTTTCGCTAAGATACTGCCAAATGTATTTATCATTTATGCTGTGCAGCAATTTTCACTTGATTGTGCTGCACGTATCAGAAGATTATTACGAAGGCTGGTGTTAATGGAGGAATTTGAAGTTGTTCTCGCAAACTACAATTCCTGATCATCAATAAGTTGAGAATTAGACCCATTATAAACCCATACACTCTTAATTAATTACATTAATTGGAAAGTGTACTATCCAAGTAGTAAAAAAGATGTTTGCCATCATAATGATGACAGTAGTGCACACGAAAATAGTAGCTGTTCCGTGCTCTGGCACAGTTAGCGCTGACACAGCATGCGTACCGTGCTCGAGCCCAACTGAACCGTGCTCTGGCCCACCTCTTCCAAGTGGGCCACGGATGGCTAAACGAACCGCGCCCGGACACAGTGCGGAGCGATCACACTAGTCAAATGCGCTCGGGCACAGTTCAGAGAGCCTAGTGTGAGTACACCCTAAAGTAGCAATATTGCTATAATAAGGTATGTTTACAGTTTGTATTTTATACTGTTAATTAATGTGCTTTGTCTCGCTTAAATAAATAAATGAATGAACAAAAACAAGTGACTTAAAAAAAAAATGTAGTTGTCATTTAATCATTCAAGAGATTTGTTCAAAAACAATGATTCATATAATAATGAAGTCTTTATGAACGTGTCATTGCATCATTCATTCAAATCGATTAAAAACAACTTTGTCGAATTGCTAGACACACCTGCATTCTATGGCCAATGAATGCTATTACTCAAATCGCCAACTCCCACTGACAAAGAATGACTTCTGGTTGCTTTGTGGCTGTATGTTACTGTAAATGTTATTTTAGGTCACTGCATAAATATTTGTGCATAATTCTAATTTAAAAAGACAACTTTGTTGTTTTTTTAAAAATTCTCATTTACCACAAACATTGCTACTGCTAGACCCTGTCTTTTATCTCAGCCCCCTGAAAATCTGTGATCAATGCTTTGTCACTGTCAGCACTCTTAAGAATTTTTTAAAGAGACGTTTGCTGAAAACAGTAAGCCATATAAGGTTTTCACTTTGAATCTCCTAACAGACATTAAAAACTTTGTTACATTAAGTATTAACCTTCCCTCTAGGCATGAAGTGCTACCCCGCTTAAAGCTGTCACAGACAGCTGTGACACTCCATTCTATCTATCCCAAATACTCTACTATCCAGAGAAATCATACAATAAACTACAACCAAATATGCCAACATTTCTGTTATATATCTACTGACAAAAAAAATGCAATTTACCATAATGGGTGCTATAGAGACAAACTTATTACAGAGAGAAGGCTAAAAACCCAAAACTTCATCACACTTTAGGTGCATGAGTTCCTTAATTTTGCCAAAAGCTATAGTGTAATAGCAGAAGTTCTCAATGTCTTATGTGCGCAGAAAAGTTAAGCAACAGAGAACATGCCTGGCACCAAAAAAGCAACAGGATGTGCAATAGTGAGATCACTAGTGTATTATAGAGTGACATCAGCATTAAGGACTGACTGGGTTGGGTCAAGTTTGAGTGTGTGGAAGCCTCAACATTCAGTGATTCTCAGTTATTTTTTTCTGCAAATAGCAATTTCTCAGCAATATCTACCTATTAACAATTTAGTTCTCGTGGAGCTTGATATAACTAGAAATAATTACACTACCATTTAAAAGTTTAGGGTCAGTAAGATTTTCTTTTTAAATAATACTTTTATTCAGCAAGGATGCATTGATTAAACTGATCAAAAGTGACAGCAGACTTTTGCATCGTAACAAAAAATCTATGTCAAATAAGAATCCTGGGGGGAATCCTGTTTTCAACATTGATAACAATAAGAAATGTTTCTTGAGCACCAAATCAGCATATTAGCATGATATTATGAAGCATTCCCATCAGAGGAATAAGTAACATTCTAAAATATAAGAGAAAATAGTTATTGTAAACTGTAATAATAATCACAATATTAATGTTTTTACTGAGCATAAGAGGCTTCTTTTAAAAACATTAAATAAAAAAAACTAACCAACCACAAACTTTTAAACAACAGTGTATATTCATTACAGAAATTATGCCTTTCCCTGGTCTAGAAATCACACTTTTAAAAATCCATCATATACATTATCCTGGGAGCCCTAGTTCTTAAAGGGATAGTTCACTCAAAAATGAAAATTTGATGTTTATTTGCTTACCCCCAGAGCATCCAAGATGTAGGTGTCTTTGTTTCTTCAGTAGAACACAAATGATGATTTTTAACTCTAACCGCTGCCGTCTGTCAGTGTTATAATGTAAGTCAGCGGGAACTTGGACTATAAGAGTAAATAAAACACGACAGACAAATCCAAATTAAACCCTGCGGCTCGTGACAACACATTGATGTCTTAAGACACGAAACGATCAGTTTGTGCGAGAAACTGAACAGTATTTATATCATTTTTACCTCTAATACACCACTGCCTTCAGCATTCGCTTGGTGATGTCTGATCGCGCTCTGACAGCGGCAGTGATGTCTCGCGCTCATTGAAGTATATGTGCGAGACATCACTGCCGTTGTCAGAGCGCGATCAGACCTCACGAATCGAGTGATGAATGCAGTTGGACATTGTGGTGTTTTAGAGGTAAAAAATTATATAAATACTGTTCGGTTTCTCGCACAAACCGATCGTTTCGTGTCTTAGGGCATCAGTGTGTTGTAATGAGCCGCAGGGTTTAATATGGATTTGTCTATGGAAGTGTTTTAGACTCTTATTGTACGAGTTCCCATCCACTGGCATTATAAGACTAACAGATGGCAGCGGTTGGAGGTAAAAAACATAATTTGTGTTCTGCTGAAGAAACAAAGACACCTACATCTTGGATGCGCTGGGGGTAAGCCGATAAACATCAAATTTTCAATTTTGGGTGAACTATCCCTTTAAAAATGACAGTTGTTGAGTTGCTGTTTTAGCTTATTTTAAACAAACACCCTTAAACCATCTTGCAGCCCCCTCAGAAATGTGCTGAGGCCTCCTTGTAGGTGTGGCCCCTGGATGAGAACCACTGCACTAGAAAAAGGGTATATCTCATACATTAATTTCAGGCACTGGTAAGGACCCTAACTCACTACACATTGGGACAATGATGGCTCTATTTCCGGCGACATGGCAACATCTTCAACGTACAACTTCCCTACTGGTATTTATGAACAACAGCAGCACAGATATCTTTATGATAATAATTGTTATTTAAAAGTGCTTAGTACATAGTATAATAAATACTTTGATTGTTACATGTCCCTGCAACATTTCAGACATAAATGTTAGCTACATTATGTGCGTCTAGTGATGTATGTTTATGCCGAAATATAATTAAATAATGGTTTGGTTTTCTATTGCATGGAACATGTGTGCATCGATGCTCCCTGGTTTTCAATGTGCATTGTGGGACTTTTTAGGGAGCAAACTTTTCAGTGCACTAGAAGGATTTTGCAATTGAGACAGCCCTTAAAATGGCCAACTGCCTTATCAGTGCCCTGACTACTAAACTATAGAGCTGATTAAGACACACCCAAAATGTGGGGTGTTTTCAACTTCACAAGCCACACCCTCTCCACTCATGGAGGCATCCTAGCCGTTCCCTGGGAATAAAAGGATAATCATAAACAAGTAAACACACCCATATGCCTCAGAATTTTAGGCAGTCTGGGACACAAAAAAAAAAAGTTTGTGGTAATATCCCTACCACACTACTTTCAGTGTTCAACTACACACCAGCTATTAGAAAATCTCCATTTGGCTCCCAAAGGTTTACATTCCACAAAATAAATGGAGCTCATAAAAGGATGGATTCCTGCAGACAGTGAAAAAGCACTGTCATTATGATGTTGGTACGGGACACGCTCATTTGACTGAAGACAAGTTGTTAAGCAAAGTTGCAATGCGTATGCGGATTACACAGTCTTAGACACTCATTCACCTCGCTTGATCTGGAACCCTACTGTGACGATAAGCTCTATCCAAGACCTTACAAGATGACTAAATGATCTTCATTTTCAGACTGCTTTGTGAAGTCTACAGTCAAGGCCACAACTTTTGGGAAGTGAGGCAGTCTTGTAAAGTAATTAATACATTCATGAGGAGGCAACTTTAAATAGACTGTCCTACATCCAGAACCAGCATTACATATTTAGAAGTCAACGCAAATGAATCCCAGGTCATAAGTGTCATATGAAACATGAGAAGGCTGTGCAAAAGCGATGAAGTAATCAGTTCCACGCAGGCATGACATACGGTAATACTAAAATACTTGGCTCTGTATCAAACCAAATACCTAACACGCGTTACTAACCAACAACACACTGTAACGTTACAACTGACCTTAGCCACTAGTTTTCTTAAAATCACATGACACCACTGATAAGCTTGATGCTAGAAAAATAGTACACAGCAGACAAATAACTTCATTATGTATCACATGGACTTTCTTCACCCTGAGGTCACTATGTCAGCAAACTTTCCACGTTATAAAACTTTCAAAAAGGCAGCCAGCATGAACTGAAACAAACAGTTCCAGTTTCACTACTAAGACTTCACGATAAACGTAGCTATCCATGAAGGTTCACAGCTATCACAAACACTACTTCAGACCCCACTGACACTCACAGAGTGTTTTGACAGCACATTATCATGAGGTTCAGGGTCCTGTGAAGTAATACACCGATAGGTTCAACAGCTGACTGAGACCAGAGAGTGCCGACTGAGCCTGTTAATCTTTTTTCCAGTGAAAACATGCTCCAAGTTTGAGAGAAACTTTGTTGATCGATAAAAACAAACAAAAAAAATGTCTGGATGGATACTATAGGGAGAAAAGGCAAGTAGAGTTTAAAAAAAAAAACTGTGACTGGGTCACTGCACAAAAAGGGGTTCTTTTGTGTCCCTCATGAACGTGTAAACAATAGCTTTAACAATAACAAGCTGACACCAACTTCTGTGTTGTTATAGGCAATTCTCTAAAAACATCAGCAAAAATACAGAAACTTTTTTAAGTGTTCCTTCTCATGCATTTTTGCACAAGAAAACCTGATAAAAATAGAACAAACTGGAAATAATATTTTGTTATAAACATTTGCGGCACCCATGTTGTGGAATGACCCCTCTAAAGACAAAATCTCATACACTTTGTGTGACATAACTAAGTATGAATTCTGAAGCTATAATACATACCAGTTTTTTGTTTTTACTCTCATCCTCATTGGATTTCTTTTTGGAGGGTTTATTTGGGTCTTCCCCTCCAGCTGCCTGCTGATCCATGTTTGCAATGAAACTTCACTTGAACAGTACCTTCGCTTAACTTCCCACAAGTTTGTAAACACTTATGAGAAATCACGTTTCTTCAAAAGCCATGCCATCCATAAAGAAAAACACAAAAATATGAGTTGGATCCAGAACTATTCCATGCACGTCTCCAGTAGACTATGATAACATCTGTGTATGAAGTTGTCCCAAAAAGAAGGTGTGACTCCAGTCCAAATCAGCTCCTCAGAGTCTGTCAAAAACCAATTACAATGTTATAAACAACATTTCGGGAGTGTTTTATAATATGAAATACATAAAAGCACATGGAATAACTGCAATAAAAAATACAGAGCTGTATAAACGCTGTCAGTTCAGAGCTTGTGAACTTCTGTCGACTTTAATACATCATTGTAACATTGAAACAAGTCAACTGTCGACACACTATTGCCATTTTAACAATGCATTTAATAAATTAACGAAATGTCACATTCAAGCAATTATATAGTAAGTCTATTACAGTTTAAATATATTTCAGTGTCTCATAAAAGAAAAAAAATCAGAGGAGGTCTGGGAGTTTTATACAATATAACATGATATTTTGTAAAATGAACACATAACTGATTTTATTCAAAGGAGAAATGACCGCTGCTATCCAGGCGGTTACTTTCAGACAGGAAACTGTTATTCTAGCGCTATGAGGCTTAAAGTAAAAGTGTACAATAAAGACATGTACTCTAAACGCCAAGTCCGCTTACATGGACATAGCGAATTAATATTAAAGAGCAAAATAGTCACACAATGATATATAAAACTCAGAAAATCTCATCCAAGGCTTACCAGCACAACCAAACGCACGAGCCAGGCCCACTATGCCCCGCCTATCGACGCTTCCCAACTGCTCACAAATGGTCACATGGTAGAAAAAATCCAGCACTGATTGGACAATTGAACTGTACATCTGGATGTGAGGCGGGCTTTCTCTGCTTGTGGGGTGGAGACTACTTTCACTATACTATAAAGCTGACTGCCGTGCATATGGATAGGCTTGGCTCAACATTGTTTGTATAGCAGTGCAAATCAGTTTATTGGTGTAAAGCAATTATTATTATGAAAAAACGTTTAATTTCTATATAAAACTGCATGCTTGCGTTAATGCATTTAATTAATTCATGATATTCATGTGATGTTTCATCTTTTCATCATTTTTAATGTCTTTGTTTTTTTCTTTTGTTGCACAATACATGTAAAATGTTTGATGTATGTGGAAAATCCCCTAATTTTCACAAAAAAAATAAAACATCTGTACATGAGAACTGCAATACACCAATAAGAAGTGTATCTTGTGTAATTCCAAGTGCTTATCAGCTTCAGTGTTGTCCAACAACAATTTTTTTTTCATATTACGTAACTTTGAAAGATATTTTACGTCTGTATACACTGTACTCATTTTCCTCTGCTTGCATGTTTGCAACATGTGTTTACATATTCAGTTGAATTACAGCTTATGTAATTTACCTGCAAGAATTCGTATTTATAGGCTAAAACATATACTTGAACATATAGTTTCATGTGTAGCTCCTATACATCCATAACAATAAGATTGCTTTAATACAAGGATCACTAGCCACAATGTACAAAACAGAAACAAATAAAGAACTAAATGCATTGTAAATCATTTTACCAAAAAGACAAACATTTTCATTCTGAATCTGTGTTGTGCTGATGTGTACTAAAAGGCTTAGTGCCATTAAGAAAATGCAAAAATGGAATATCCAAATCTCTACCACTCTCTCTCTCTTGTTCTCACACCACACACAGGTTTACAGCATAGTGTCACTAAGTAAGACTCAATATTCAGTTGCTTTCACAGCTGCTGACCTCTGGTGTGAATGCAGAGCATGTATAAAAACGACATAGAATGCAATAACAAGAGGCCAATCATAAAATTCACAGTTGAGATAGGCTACATGTGTCATAATCACTTTAGCTCTCATCTGAAAAGTAGCTGAATAGCACTAAAAGGGAATAAAATACAAATAGCTTGAAGTACTTAAAGGTGCCATAGAATTGAAAATTGAATTTACCTTGGCATAGTTGAATAACAAGAGTTCAGTACATGGAAATGACATACAGTGAGTCTCAAACACCATTGTTTCCTCCTTCTTATGTAAATCTAATTTTTTTAAAAGACCTCCAAAGAACAGGCGAATCTCAACATAACGCCGACTGTGACACAACAGTTGGGATCATTAATATGTACGCCCCCAACTTTTGCATATGCCAGCCCATGTTCATGTCATTAGACAAGCCAGTATTAACGTCTGGATCTGTGCACAGCAGAATCATCAGACTTTATGCAGGTAAGCAAGCAAGGACAACAGCGAAAAATGGCAGATGGAGCGATAATAACTGACATGATCCATGATATCATGATATTTTTAGTGATATTTGTAAATTGTCTTTCTAAATGTTTCGTTAGCATGTTGCTAATGTACTGTTTAATGTGGTTAAAGTTACCATTGTTTCTTACTGTATTCACGGAAACAAGAGCCGTCGTTATTTTCATTATTAAACACTTGCAGTCTGTATAATTCATAAACACAATTTCATTCTTTATAAATCTCTCCAACAGTGTGTAATGTTAGCTTTAGCCCGTTAGCCACACAAAGGCTACTATCAAACTCATTCAGAATCAAAATTTAAACATCGAAATAAATATCATACTTACATAATCGGGTATGCTGCATGACGAACACTTTGTAAAGATCCATTTTGAGGGTTATATTAGCTGTGTGAACTTTGTTAATGCAATGTATTTTAGAGTTGCGAGCTTGGGGCGGGGAGCGGGTGCATTTAAAGGGGAAGCACGCTGAATCGGTGCATATTTAATGATGCCCCAAAATAGGCAGTTAAAAAAATTAATAAAAAAAATCTATGGGGTATTTTGAGCTGAAACTTCACAGACACATTCAGGGGACACCTTAGACTTATATTACATCTTGTGAAAAAGCGATCTATGGCACCTTTAATGTTTATTTGGTCACAAAAAGAGTGCAATGAAGCAATGAGAATTGGGAAGGTCTAGCATAACAGCAGGGAGCATAAGCTTCACACATTGTGTGCCCGCCCCATCAACAGCTCACAGTATGGGAAGAACTTTGAAGGGTGTGCTTTTATTTCAGCCATTCACTTTATCTTCAATCTCCCAGACGGGAAACGCCACATTAACTGCCTTTCAAATACTCTGGGTCTTGCATTTGGTACATTATGGACAATAAATGATAAGGTCAGGACAATTAGTAGAAATAGACATTATAAATGTGCTTGTTCAGCTAATTAACTACATATGCTACAGTGATTGTATAGATTATATATTTTGTTTTATTTATTCATTTGTTCACTTTAAAGGGTTAAAGGTGCCCTTGATTCAAAAATTGAATTTACCTTGGCATAGTTAAATAACAAGAGTTCAGTACATGGAAAAGACATACAGTGAGTCTCAAACCCCATTGTTTCCTCCTTCTTATATAAATCTCATTTGTTTAAACGACCTCCGAAGAACAGGCGAATCTCAACATAACACCGACTGTTACATAACAGTCGGGGTGTACGCCCCAATATTTGCATAATGCCAGCCCATGATGTTCCCAACATTATAAAAGGCATTAGACAAGGGCAGCCAGTTAACGTCTGGAGCTGCACACAGCCGAATCATCAGACTAGGTAAGCAAGAACAACAGCGAAAAATGGCAGATGGAGCAATAATAACTGACATAATCCATGATAGCATGATATTTTTAGTGATATTTGTAAATTGTCTTTCTAAAAGTTTCGTTAGCATGTTGCTAATGTACTGTTAAATGAGGTTAAAGTTACCATCATTTCTTACTGTATTCACGGAGACAAGAGCCGTCGCTATTTTCATTTTTTAAACACTTGCAGTCTGTGTAATGCATAAACACAACTTCATTCTTTATAAATCTCTCCAACAGTGTAGCAATAGCCGTTAGCCACGGAGGACAGCCTCAAATTCACTCAGAATAAAACTTTAACATCCAAATAAATACTTTACTCACATAATTCGAAGCATGCATGCAGCATGCATGACGAACATCTTGTAAAGATCCATTTGAGGGTTATATTAGCTGTGTGAACTTTGTAAATGCGCTGTAATATAGTCGACAGCTGGTGTGGCAGGGAGCACGCGATTTAAGGGGGTGGCGCCGAGTGTAAATCAGTGCATTGTTAATGATGCCCCAAAATAGGCAGTTAAAAAAATTTATTTAAAAAAATCTATGGGGTATTTTGAGCTGAATCTTCACAGACACATTCAGGAGACACCTTAGACTTATATTACATCTTGTGAAAGAACGTTCTTGGGCACCTTTAAAAACAAGCCAAGTTGGGTTGAAAATGGACAAACCCAGCGGTTGGGTTAAATGTTTGCCCAACCTGCTGGGGAGTTTTATTTAACCCAGCTATTATTTAAAAATGACTATATGGCTGCCTTAAAAGGAACCCAAAATAGAGTGGAAATTAAAAATCAGACACATAATTACTAGAGGCAACAATAATAATCAAAAGGTGAACATTTATTAATAAGCAATTTAATAAATGTCTATTGCTCAATTATTATTCATTAAACTGATTTTGGGTTGGCAATTTTTAAACAATAATTGAGTTAAATAAAACTACCCAGCAAGTTGGGCAAACATTTAACCCAACCACTGGGTTAAAACAAACCAATCGCTGCAGGGTTTGTCCATTTTCAATGCTACTTGGGTTGTTTTTAATTTTTTAGAGTGTTTGATGAATCATTTTATTAGCTGCTTTTTGGTTTTAATTTTTCTTTCAATTTGAACTGTCACATTTTTTCTCTCTCAGTATTTCATACTGCGGTTAGAGGGTGTACCCACAATAGACATAAACTTGACAATCTGGTTATCACCTGCGGCACTTGCCAACATACTGTATGCTACTTCCTGTGTGCTTCTTCTGAGAACTTCTTCAGTTATTCTTCAACATCAATGATTATGCTTTTTAATAAAATAAAATAAAAAATAAAATATAATAGAATTTTGCATAAAAAAAAGAGCACAAACATCCACCAATAGAGATTTCTTCATTATATAGAAGATTTACAATGTAATCAAGCTGTGTTACAGAGATACTGTAGTGTCATATAGGCTATTCTGCTCTATTTGTTTAGATGAGTGGTTTATGCTTGCAGCATCCTCATGCCAGGTCTATAATTAGATACCACAGCCACTTTTCCATTATGGACAGTGATTTCCCAAGGTTCGCTCCTGCCATTTAACTCAGTTCTGCCCATATGAGACTGTTGCTTTCAGTGTTTATTCCTGTTCACAAGGCCCTGTTGAGTTATTCCTAGTGTCAGAGGGCAAGACAATGAATTTCCATTTACAAAAGATGAACAGTAAGCCTGACTTGTGACTTATAAAAGTCTACTCTGATTACTGAAGAGTTTAGATAACCTTCTGATAGAATTGCTCTGGACCAGTTCCTCATATTACTTCACATGAAAGTACTAGAACACAAAGCATTTCTGTGTTTCTAAAAATATAATTCCTTACTTCTTAGTTAAAATGAGGAAACACCTTGCCAGTTGTCTTCATTTACACAATACATAATCAATTTTTTTCAAAACCCTTTTGCGGACTGTGATGATGCGTTTCCACAGTTATCAACACCACAAATCTGGTAAAAAGTTTTAATATTTTCATTTTTAAAATACTGAATACATACTCTATACTTAAAATAAAAAAAAAAAACGTATTATAGCTGCTGCGAGGGTGTACATGGCTGAAGGAGTGATGGCACATTTGATGTCTTTCTCGCTTCTGACTGCTGTAATCAATCTATATGTTTTCCCTCTTTTGGAAAGTCATGGAAATGCTATTACAGATTTTTTTTATTTTACTTTTAGAGCAAATGCGAATACAAAAATCTCCTCCTGTTCACTGTTATAGAAGTTTACCCAAATATGACAACTTCCGCTTCTAAGAACCCCGGAAATGTAAAAATCCAATTTTGATCAATGCAGAAATATACTAGCATACAACTTACAAACTTCCATCCATCATTAGAAGCTGCACCTCTGTTAGGGTTATAGCTGCTTCAGGCCTTGTTGTAAGCTTAGTGTTTAGACCGGGAAGATAAAAAGAAATATGGTGTTACATTATTTATTTCCTTTCTATCACACTTCATAAAAGACCCACTGACTCCAATGGCTGGAGCTCTGGAAGAACTTGAACCTCTTGCAACATTTGCAGTGAGCAGACATTTAAAACTTTTTAGTGTTTCACCTTTCAGAGGAGATGCCTCAGAAACACTTAACCCTTCACTCCAGGGTAAATGTCTCTATTTGTCATTACTTATTCAGCACTGAGAAGAGGCCACTTTCTGATAACGGAGAGACTGGAGGTAGCTCAATACATTGAGTTCAGAGTAGTTAGGTGCTCTTTCACAGATGACTTGTCACTGCAGTTGTTGAAGGTATTATCAATAACTGCTGAAACAACACCACCTGGGCCTCGGGAATTAGCTTTGTGTTTGTAAAAAGAGGCGTGGAGTTGACGAAGGTTTGGGAGTGCTATGATGTGGGCATTTGTTCATTAAGTGCCACAAATGGTCAGCTGTTAACCATGTTAATCACCAGTGTAATCACTCGTACTGAGTCAGAAAGGACAAGAACCTATTCATACTGGGTAGGAACTTTCTATTCATCAAATAATCCTGAAAAATTGTTTACAAAAAAATATTGATAATAATAAGAAATGTTTCATATTAGCTCATACTTCAATCCAAAGAAATGTACAGTACTTAAACGCCTTAAAAAGAGAAAAATTAAAAAAATTAAATTCTGTCATTATTTACTCAGCCTCGCAACATTCCAGACATCAATTCCTTTCTTCTGCGGGATACAAGAAGATATTTCACAATGTCAATTTTGTGTTTGTGTCTGTATAATGAAATTCATTGTGGTCCCATGTTGTTTTGGATACCATTGACTTTCATTGTACAGACAAGAACAGTTAAAACATTCCTCAAAATATCTTCTTTTATGTTATGCAGAAGAAAGGAAGTCATACAGGTTTGGAAAAACATGAGGGTGAGTAAATGATGACAGAATTCTCATTTTAGGTGAACCATCCCTTTAATTTAAACACGCCTGGCATAAAAACACAGGTTTTTGTTGTTTACTGGCTTTCAAATGTGTTCCACTCAGCCACCATACTAGAAACCACTTGAAAAGTCTGTGGTAAAAGAGAGATAAATTAAACAAGAGAGCATATTTTATACATCTTATTCAGTCTACCTGTGTATTAGAACTCATATCAGTTCATTTTCATAAGCATGAAGTGCTATAGCACTATAGAACGTGGCATCTCATTGACTAAACAACATCAGCTTTCTTAGCTTAAGTAACACCTTATAAGATAATCGACTGCCCACAAACACTTGTGTGCTTTACCTCAGCAAGAATCAGGGCTACGAGGTTGCCATGGCAGCCGGCTACTTGAGGATTCTGCTCTGGGCCACTTTTCCTTTTGTACACGTGACCAAGAAGAGAGATTTGAAAAGTTACATTTACAGCTGAGTGCTAAACTATAAGTGAATCAAATTCTTCTACTGGCAACAAGGGTTATTCCCGCAAATATACTAGAATTATTTTGATTACATGATTCCTTCAAGTGTTTGGATGACATTTCCATTTCCTTTACCAGTTAACATGCCTAAAAATAGATGTATAATTGTACTTGAAAAGGAAACTGCTCTTAGAGCAGCATTTATCGTCTCATGATTTCTTTGTGCCTTTGGGAACAAGTTTCAGGTTCATCAAGTGTTTGGGAGTGTTGCAACTGTTTGTGGACATTATGTTGGTATGTTGTTTACTCACAACAGTTGGTCAAAATATAGTTCCTTAGAGAACTTAAAGTGGGAAACTCCTCTATGGGAGTTGGGTTTCCTCCCATATTGCATAAATCACCAAAAAAAACAAAAAAACAACTGTCATATGAAAACTGTATCCTGGCTATATTTTAAAGAGGCCCTATTGTTTAGGTTGGGATCAGTTTAAGCAGGACATACTTTCAACACAACAAAGTTTGGCAAACTATACAGACACACTTCACACAATTTCCTCAGTTAAAGAGTCATTATTGTACTCAAGATTAAATTTTCTTGGAAAGGAATGCTTGCAAATAGGACTTATGTGGCGACTTTGTATAATTCCATTATATCAAGCAATGAGACAGTGTGCAAGGGAAAAGCCTCAGCTGTTGTTTCTAATTTGTGAAAGTCATTAGTCTCTGTGTTGTGGGGGGCTTACAGAGGAAAGGCCACATTGCTGCTTTTATTTACAAGTAGAACTGAGGAAACTACTCAAACTGTATTTTCCTGGGCAAAAACTGCACCAGTGCACCTCTTAATTAGAAATCACTTAATGCTTGACATGATTGCAATCAAAAAGCTTTAATTAAAATGCAAATTTAGGGTCTGTATAATTGTTGCTAAGAAAGTTTCTGTTTCACTAGAGGATGATTTTTATTTATGGACATTCTCCAGAAATATATGCTCCATGCACTCTTCATAGTTCACACTGTATTGCCACAGTGTGGAAGAATGGGCCCATGTGGATTATTAAAGGCTTTTGTCTCAAAGACAGAAAAAAGCAAATTGCTTCAGGGTTCCATGAATACATTGTCTCTACATTCTCTGTATGCATGCAAAACATATCAACACAACCTTGCAGCTATTGCCATGATAACAGAGGATCGGAGTAAAATACACATAGATAGATAGATTACTCTTTGACTTGATGTTTTCATTTTGAAATAACATGTTTCAATCAAACAGGACTTTCACTTCCCATCACACTTTGCAAAGGAGCTTAATTGTGAGAGGAAGGGCCCTATCGTACACCCGGCGCAATGCGGCACCAGGCGACACAAGTGTTTTTTTGCAAGTTTCAGCCCAACGCAGTTATCATTTTCACGTCCTGCACCATGTTGTTTAAATAGCAAATGCATTTGACCCCATTTGCACGCCCATGGACGTGCTGCTCTGAAAACGAGATGTGTTCAGGTGCATTGTTGGCATGTTACTATTTTGAGGCAACTGAAATAGACTGCACTATTGACCAACCGAAACCTGGTCTACAGTCAATGGCGCAATATTTGTTTTGTTATTTAAAGAGCGCTTTAGTAATATGCTTCATTCAAGTTAAATGAACATCATTGATTCTAGTTAATTTTACATGGTTGATTGTATTTGGATTTACTTGTTTTGGTCACGTGGAACCACTGTCCATGATTGAATCATGTTCAGCCAAAGAGCTATTTTTTTTAGTGTAGATAGATAGATAGATAGATAGATAGATAGATAGATAGATAGATAGATAGATAGATAGATAGATAGATAGATAGATAGATAGATAGATAGATAGATAGATAGATAGATAGATAGATAGATAGAAATACAAAATATTTTCATATATAGTTTTTCTTTGGAAATCTTTTAATCAAAAGATTTCAAATTTTGGTTATCGATGAAGGTGTGCAACCTTTCCCATTGCGATGAAGTGAAGAAGTCCATGAACAGGAAGGCCAGATGGATTCTTGGTTTAAGAGAAGTGGTTCAAGATCAACAGGAAAAAGAAAGCAGAGACTGCTGCCACTTCGACCTCCCTCTCGTATCGTAAACTTCATTGTACTGCACACTAAACTCTGACTGAAGCAGAACACTTTCACACATGCTTTTAAAGACTTTTAAAGGTGCTTTGAACTGCTCAGGTTGTAATTCATCTATGGCTCCACATCGTCATACCTTTGTCTGGGGTTCATTATTAATGAACATTTGAAAGTGGATCTAAAAGCCTTTGCAGGAAATTACTGTTGGTAATCAGACTGGATATATTTGATTGCATTAGTGATCTACATTTTTTGCAATAACAAGATAATGAGACTCTGTCCAGTTGCTAGAGTGTTCCAATGTGTACCTGAAGATTTTGATTTAATTTCATTTAACGAGTATCCAAATTGATGCTCTAAATGGTCATCTAATTGGTAGACTGCTAATCAAAGAAAATAAAAGTGTAATAGAAGAAATCATCAAGTGGTTTAAGTTTACCAAGTAAATATGTTCTGTTGTCTCATTTGGACATATAAAGATATGTGCTTTTTTTCACTGGTAAATTAGTAATAAACTCTATACTAACCACTGTTATAGTTAGGATTGCAACATTTATACAGTGGTTTTATTCAGAATGCAGCATGCTTTTAAATACCATGCAAATAAAGGAAATATAAATAAGGAAGACCCAGAGTGTCCAAAAGATCCCCTTCAAAGGGCGGAAGAAGGAAGCAGCACAATCATGTGATCATGCTTTTATACAACAGTTCAATAAACAAATAAGTTAACGTTGAGCAACTTAGTCAACAAAAATAAATTTTGAAAAAGGCACAGTAGAACTGTCACAACACTAGCCCCATTTCATTTCTGAATGTTTTTTTTTTTTTTTTACAAATCGTTTGAGTGAATAATTCAAATTACTCCTTAATACTCTACTTTTTTTAGTTCCTGAATGAATCAGCATGTCACTTGTCACCACCTATTGGTGCAATGTTAATTTATTGAACAGAACTGAATCAAAACTGATCTGACTTGAGCTAAAAAGGACATTATTGCCTTCTGTAGATCTGTATCATTGGTTTACATCATTGAACAATTATTTCTATTACTGTAAAACTGTTTTAAAACAATCTGTATTATATATAGTGCTATATAAATAAAGGTGACTTGACTTAACATGACTAATGATGTAATCCGCAGAAAGATTTACTGAAAAATCCCCACCACCACCACTAAGGACTGATTCAAACAGAGAAAAAAGTCCCAGTGCTGTTGTGCTGTTAAATGAGCAATCTTGGAACACTTTTCGACCAATCAGATTCAAAGTATAACTGTTAAAAAAATATAAATAATTATCAGATTTTAGGTGAATTTTGTTTTGTGCAGTGAATTATAGCCTATGTCATATTAACAATATAGCATTTTGTTCAGCCTATGAAATGTTGGTGTTGGGACACCACTTGATGTCCTATACAAAATCAGGATCCTGAAGCAAAACCACTGCTCTAAAAGGCCACTCGATTTTCCCCATAGCTCTCATTCTCTGTGGGTCTCTCACCCCCTCTCTCTTTCACTTTTTTCATCAGAACAGTGCTGTCTCTCTCTAACTGGCCCTTCCAATGACCTCCCACCTACATTCATGATGCTTCCTGCATTCACAATGCCTGTTAAACCAATCCACTGAATGAAACTTCCCTAGAAGCTAGACAAAGTTTGCTTTCAGTGTTCCACAGATGGCTTTGGAGTTAATCTGATAACATTATCACCAGTGTAGGTATTGATTTGCAGATACTGCTATTACGCTATGCGTTCTTTCTTTTACAGCCTTGGCTCTAGTGGTCTGAGAAAGTCACAGAAAGCTCATGAGCTTTGCAAAACCGATTCTGCCATGGGCTTTTCATTTTGTACAGCGCCCCTATAGGGACACAGTGATGTGGAAAATAATGAGATGGGAGGATAAATTATATGTCAATGATTTTGCATTCTCTCGCAAATGTTTTGTGTTCCCCCGAGAAACTTTGCATTTGCTCACAAAACTTTCAAGTTCTCATAGCGCAAAGGTTTTGCGAGTGAAAGCAAAGTTTCTCGGGGGAACGCAAAACTTTTGTAAGGGAATGTGACAGCAATGAAATATAATTTTTTCTCTCATCTCATTTGTTTACATCACCATGTTCCTTTAGGGGCTCTGTAGTTTTGTGGAGTGTTACTACAACAAAAAAAGTCAACATATGGTTTGCCTCTAGTGGTTATGTGAAATATATTATTATGCTATAGTTGTATGCTAGCTGTGTATAAATTGGTGAACATGATTTCACCAAGTACATATACCTGGATCAACATATTTGTTGTTCCTGGAACAACATTCCAATCAACCAATTTTTTTGAGGGACAAGTTTACAGTTCATGTCCATTTTAGGCTTAAAACCAGGGTTAGGTGCTTCTACATCAGTGTTATTCATCATTTCTCTCTGATTTTAGGGATAAATTATGGGGTAGGGATAGGGTTAGGACTACATTTTCCAACAAAATATGTTGATCTAAGAATATGTCTTACTTACACTGCAAAATCACGATGACCGTGTGAATTATAGCATTTGAGGTGATCTCAATATGGCCAACATCCTGAGATAAAATAAAATAAATAAAATAAAAAATAGGTTTGTAATGCACTCAATCAAATTGTTATAACTTGTTCTTTCTCTGAAACAAATTTCCTCTTGGGCCAGTCTATTGTATAATAGTCTATCACAAACTCATGCTCTGTTCTGGTATGTAACAGCCATTAAATCAATTGTTTCACTCTGAAATACATCAGATTACGGAAGTAAAATGGGTTGCAATGAGCAATTCATGTTGAAGTTAATAAAGAACTGCACCTTTAAAAGTATTTCTACATGGTTGTGCAGATTGTGTCTCAGAGGAATTCGTAGAAAGGGGTGTCTAGCTGCATGAGTGCTGGTAGAAAACAATTTATCACAGGACCATTACAGAGTTTAGACTTTCTGCTACCCTTGCACACCTATTCCAGCCGCTCACAGATAGGAGAATTTATTGATCATGACATTGATCTCTGTCTGTATAATTCAATGTAAGCGTCTCACTGCAAGACAGAGGGGAAAAACTGTTCTTTCTTCACTGTAAAACCATTTTATGATTGATGCAACCCATGAAACACAACAAGTGAAAAAAGAAACTATCTAATTGAGGGTATAAGTGTGAAAAAGCACAATTCATAAGAAGATGAGTGTTAAGTTTTCGAAGTGAAATTCATGCACATGACAGTATATTATCACAGTTTATCTCACAGGCTTCAATATTTGTGGAAAAAACAATAACAGCAGGGAGTGCATTAACTCCATGCTGATTTCATGTACTTTGCCAAGTGCATATTGTCAAAACCAGATTTACTGGCAGCACAAACAGTGGACTAATATCAATTACCATTTCTTTATTTTATTTTTTTTCATCAGTTGGAGTGAGAAGTAACATAAAATGCTATTAAATAGTGTATTACAGAGAATCATACATTATAGTAGTGCACACAGAACAATTAAGGTCTCTATATAAAAGACTGAATGTTATGTTACAGCACCACTGAGAGGACAAAATTGAAATTACAGCAAAATAAAATTCAGAAAACAGATGTACATATGCTTAAAACATGAATATATGCACATATGTACATATTATAACTTATTTAATAAAAATATATAAATAATATGCATACAGTACAATTAAACTTACAATTTAACTGCTAAAAGAATAACCTGGTTATTTGCTTTAGGCTATTTTTGTGCCAATGCACTCATCTGGCACCGTAGCAGGGGAGCGTTGGCATTGGAACATGGATTCTATAAACCCATTAACTGTGCAGTCTCAACCCACCCACTTAGTCACACACTACAATAAAGCACCGATCAGTGGCCTTCTCTCCCAGGCTAGAAATAATACACCAACCAGCTACATGAGCCATTTCCAGCCAAATGACAACCATTCGACTGCAAATTACAGCGTTTAACCTTCATGAGGTCAAGAGTCTCTTCTAAGACTGGCTAAACTTTTTTTTTTTATAAGGAAACCTCTGGGCATTACACGTGAGTTGCTAAATATGTAAGACAACTCAAAGCTTATGGGATGACTTGAAGCCATAATAATAAGTAAATTCCCTCTGCATTAGATCTATGACAATATAGTTTAATATCTTTCTTATGCCTTCATTGCCCTCTAGGGGTAACTAACAAGCTGGCAAAACAAAGCTTTATTGCAGTGTTTTAATACTATTAGCTGCTCTCATTGATTTTAAAGTGCTTGAGATGTGACAGAGCAGCTCCTTTAGGAGAGCTTGTGTCTGGTTTCTGTCAAGGTCAGGAGTTATCAGTGCTAGACCGTGGCTCCTGTTAGTTGGTCCGGGTGGGAGCTATTGCCCGTTTAATGTTTACTTTCCTTTACGATATTAGAGGAGTTCAGAGTCTGTGCTGGTCCATTAGGATTAGATCTCTCACTCTCTATCTCCGTTTTTTCAATCTTTTCCTTTTTCCTTTCTCCTTGCACCTGTCAGCAGTTTCTACACAGGACGGCTAATCCCAGCCCCAGAGAAACTGTCACTAATGGCTTCAGGTACCACCACCAGGGTCTAAATAGAGCTAAGACCTCACAACCATTCACACGTATACATAAACCCCTTAGCTATATTCTTTAATCTCCCCTCTTGGAACAAACCCCCATCGTCATCGCCATTCGCTCCCATTCGCTAGCCCGTCTTGATGGTTATGGCCTCGGGTCTCTGTGGAGAATGGAAGTGCAATCACAGCCTTTCTGAAGGTTATTACCCAGACCTCACAGGCTTTTCATGGCCCCTCGGACGCGGGTTGGGAAATGACAATGGTCAGCTCTGCCGAGTCAGAGAAATGGTTGCGGTAGAACAAGCGCTTCACGCGTGGAGAAGCCGGAATTGCAGAGCAATAAAGGAGGGAGATGACTCTTTCCCTCATTTCGGAGCTGTATAGGTGCATCTGCCAGCACATCTTCGGTGGAACACAACAAAAACGGCGGAGGAGAATGTGTCAAGCCAGGACTTGAAGAATTGTGATGGAGTGCTTTCATTAAGGCGCAGAGGAGACTAAATCAGCATGACCTGTGAGATGAACAGGGATGTTTTGCTCACATAATGGCTGATGACACAATTTAAAGCTCACAAGACAGCTGGTCTAAATAAGGGGTTTTCAAACTAAAATATAAAAGCTAAAATTTTCATGTACTGTATACATGTCTTGTTTGAACAAATCAAATTGACAAATACTATATGATTATTAGAGTAGATAAAGTAGATAAATTATATGTATTATATCACTTATCATGTTTAAAATTTAATTGAATGGAGCTTTTTACACCAAATACCATTTCAAATCATTTACACAGTTAATTCTGACAGGCCTAAAATATATTTATTATTTAATTTTAAAAATATATACACTACTGCTATACTATGCTCATTACGGCTGCATGTATTTGATTAAAAATACAAAAACAATAATATTGTGAAATATTACAATTTAAAGGGTTAGTTCACCCAAAAATGAAAATGATGTCATTTATTTCTCACCCTCATGTCGTTCCACACCCGTAAGACCTTCTTTCATCTTCGGAACACAAATTAAGATATTTTTGATAAAATCCGATGGCTCAGTGAGGCCTCCATTGCCAGCAAGATAATTAACACTTTCAGATGCCCAGAAAGGTACTAAAAACATATTTAAAACAGTTCATGTAAGTACAAGTGGTTCAACCTTAATATTATAAAGCAATGAGAATACTTTTTGTGTGCCAAAAAAACAAAATAACAACTTTTCAACAATATCTAGTGATGGCCGATTTCAAAACACTGCTTCAAAGCTTTACAAATCATTTGTTTTGAATCAGTGTTTCGGATCGTGTATCAAACGTTACGTGAACTATTGAAATTTCGAAACACTTATGATGTAGCGAAGCCTTGTTTCCTGAGATCATGTGACTTTGGCGCTCCAAACCACTGATTCGAAACAAAAGATTCGCAAAGCTTCGAAGCTTCATAAAGCAGTGTTTTGAAATCGACCATCATTAGATATTGTTGAAAAGCCGCTATTTTGTGTTTTTGGCGCACAAAAAGTATTCTCGTCACTTCATAACATTAGGGTTGAACCACTGTAGTCTCATGAACTGTTTTAAATACGTCTTTAGTAGCTTTCTGGGCATTGAAACATTGTTAATTGTCTTGAAACATTGTTAATGCAGGCCTCACTGAGCCTTTAGATTTTATCAAAAATATCTTAATTTGTGTTCCGAAGATGAATGAAGGTCTTACGGGTGTGGAACGACATGAGGGTGAGTAATTAATGACAGAATTTTCATTTTTGGGTGAACTAACCCTTTAACATAACTATTTTCTATTTTAGGCTAAGTGTAATTTATTCCTGTGATGGCAAAGCTGAATTTTCAGTAGTGATTACTCTAGTCTTCAATGTCACATGATCCGGCAAAGTGGGCAGGCAGGCATGCAAAACCAAAAGTAGAACACAAAGCAAAGCAGAATATAACAATTTATTATTACCTTCCTGCAGCACAGCACCTTGGGGGTCCCAGGATCATGGTTTTGTAAACCCCTAGCCTTTAAACGGACCATAATCATGCTTTTTTTTAAGAAGCAAAAACTCACATAGCAGACCCGGGAAAATAGTCCCTCAGTTGTCCAGACATAATGTATCTCATCTAAATGTTTTTTTTTTTTTATGCCATTTCTGCCATTGCACCAGTGAAGGAAATGAATGATAATAGCAGGAGCAGAGAGAGGCGGCGGACTGCTACCCCTGGCTCAGAGCATTGAGGCAATAACTCAACCTAAATTTACATACCGAAAAAAAAAATATCTTACCAGACACTTAGAACTGAAGCCAAGCAGCTCCCAGTTTCACAGCCTCCACCAAACATCAATTATTACATTTTTGTTTGGATCAAGCTTTCAAAAGCCACCCAGATGAGAGGAAACGGCAAAGGGAGGGGCCTGATTCAGTCCACCCCAACTACCTATTACTTTTATCAGCCACACTAAGAAAAGCACAGACGATCAACGTTTCACATCCAACTGAAGCGGGGTGGAAAATCAATATTTGACGTGCAGCGTTGGGGGTGGGGGGGGGGGGGGGGTAAAAGTTAAAAATTATCCTCCCACCAACCAGTGTTTGTTTGTGAACTCGATGCATAAACACAAGAGACGACGAGCGAGCAGAGGGGGAGCCCCTGCCGAGCTTCTGACATCTGCAAACTTAGAAGTGAGAATCTGTGCTGAATTATAAATAAAGGCTGCAGGCAGTAAACATGGGATTATGAGGTAAAATATACGGAAAAGAAATTACGCCCGCGATATTGGAAAGCAAACCAAAGTGCAACCAGAGCTCTTGATGCATACTAGATAATTAACATTTTCTAAATGACTTCATCCATTGACAGCTGGATGCTTTTGTTATTACGCAGACGAGAATTTTTTGCCCCCACAGACTTGTAATCATCCTGTGGAGATGTCTGAACTGAGAAATCTAGCTTTGATTAATATATATGACCAAGATCATTGTCGGGTATTGATTTGTGTTCCCTTATGCAATTAATGCCTTCATGATCAGTTCAGAAGGGGGAAATTCAGCTCCGACACATGAGAAAGCAATAACGTGAGAGCACGAGAGACAGAGGAAGAGCAAGAGAGACCTGACAGGGGCCATAATGGAGCAGCTGCCTATCCATAAATTCACCTTTGAACACAACATCTGACTTACAGCCTATCTGCTAGAAAGATTCATTTTATCAAACACAATAACCTGGCAAATCAATGGAAATGAATTCACCCCTATTATTGTGCTTGTCATATCAGTGCCTTTGAAATATGTAATCGCCTGGTTTCACCAGTCAGTCTTCTAGAAAATAAATAAATAAATAAATAAATAAATAATGTCACCTTTACACAACGAGTTTGCCTAGGTTTATTTAGATGAACTAAGGACACGCTTACAGTAAAGGGTTAGTTCACCCAAAAATGAAAATTCTGTCATTAATTACTCACCCTCATGTCGTTCCAAACACAAATTAAGATATTTTTGATGAAATCCGATGGCTCAGTGAGGCCTCCATTGCCAGCAAGATAATTAACTCTTTCAGATGCCCAGAAAGTTAAAGACATATTTAAACAGTTCATGTGACTACAGTGATTCAACCTTAATGTTATAAAGTGACGAGAATATGTTTGTGCGCCAAAAAAAAAAAAAAAAAACAAATAACGACTTTATTCAACAATATCTAGTGATGGACGATTTCAAAACACTGCTTTGTGAAGCTTTGAAGCTTTACAAATCTTTTGTTTTGAATCAGTGGTTTGGAGCGCGTATCAAACTGCCAAAGTCACGCCCCCCAGTGGTGAACCACTGAAATTTCAAAACACATGACGTAACGAAGCCTCGTTTACTGAAATCATGTGACTTTCACGCTAAAAGTATTTAAATCACTTCATAACATTAAGGTTGAACCATTTTAGTCACATGAACTGTTTTAAATATGTCTTTAACTTTCTGGGCATCTGAAAGTGTTCATTATCTTGCTGGCAATAGAGGCCTCACTGAGCCATCAGATTTTATCAAAAATATCTTAATTTGTGTTACGAAGATGAACGAAGGACTTACGGGTGTGAACTAGCCCTTTAACAGACAGATGTGCAGGTAATTTAACATTATGTATTTAATTATAAATATAATCTTATAAAAACAAATCAAATATATATTTTAATATCGTTATTATTATACTATATTATTATATTATTAATATTACATTATATTATGAAAACTGGCACCATGGCCAACACGGCAATACTTCTAAAAGACTGCATAGAATGTGTGCACTGAAATATGTAATTTTAAGCAATGAAAGAGAATTAGAACCAGTATTATGTTTGACATCTCTAAAACTTTCTTGTCATTTATGTTCTGCTCAAGAGGTCCTTAAAATCAAGGTCATCTCTGCTGGTCGCCATTTCTCTTTATTTGTAAAAATCAATATAATCTATTTCTTAGTCCATTAAAAACCTAAGATGACAACTTTTTTGATGTGTGTGAAACAGTGTTGTTTCAACTCTGATTCAAGATGAGACTTGTTTAAACAGCCTTGAAATGATGTATTTGCAGCTCTGTTTTCACAGTTAATCTGTTATGTACTGTGAATAGGGCCTTGTCCTTGTGCAGCAACACACTAGAGACCTCTCATACACAGGCTGCATTTAATCAAAAGAGAGATAAATAATTTTCTTGATGTTTGAAGGTTTTCTGATTTGCATGTCTTGAATCAATTTAGAGATGTGGAGAAAGTTTTAAATCGCATGCATTTTGAAAGCACTTTCCAAGAATATTGTACAAAAGGCCTAAAACTATTACAAAAACAAGTTTATGTTTTTTAAAACAAACAGTCACTGAAAGGAGCTGCTTAATGTTGAAATTATAATTGTCAAATTTAGTATGGCTCAAACTAAATTTTATGAAATTTTTATTTTCATTTTCATTTTCATTTTATATGGGGTTTGTTATTTGAAGTAGCCTAACAGGGTAACATGAAGCAACAGGGTGCATACAAAATGCAGGACATATCAAAACATGACATTTTTGATCATTGAAATGAGCAAAATTAATATTCCAAAGATTGTCAAAATTAAGACATATGATTTTAATTGCATGGATACAGCCAAATGTCTCACAAAAACATGTGATTTGTGCCTCTAATGAGACAGCAAAGTGTACAGTTTTCATGGTATGTGTCAGTTTTACTAATTTTATTTATCAAGCCATAATTAGCAGTGCTTTTCTGACAGGTTTTCTATAATTATATGCAATACTTGTTTTATTCCTGTCTTTAAATGTAGTAATGAATGTAGTAATAAACAAGCTGAATGGCTTTCATTTGGTATATTAGAAAAGAGAACTAAAGTTTACTTCGGTGATTATATAAAGCTGGTGAACAAACACACACACACACACACACACAAAAGTCTTCTTATATCTTCTCCAGCTCTCAGAACAAGTGGACAGACAGAAAAAAAAAAAAAAAAAAAAATGAAATAAGGCTGATTTTTGTGTCACAGTGCCATCTAGTGGTTTCCTGACAAAAAAAAAATGAGATTTTCCCATGTAGTCTACGTGAATCTTTAACAAATCCTTCAGTATCTCTATAGTTCAGGTTAATTGCAAGCCATTGCTGTGTGGAGGGCCTGTGTACATTTTCTCTGAAGCACACCAATAAGCAAGTTACCAGTACAGTAGCCTATATACATGTATCCCCAATTATAATTTATTAGCGTTGCATATAAAAAAAAATGCATAAACTAAACTCTAAATGAAAATAAGGTAGGTCAAAAGGTGACTGCGGAGCTTATATGACATAACATGAGAAGCCGGCACATCCAAAAATGTATGAAATGTAGGTGCATGACCAAAAAAGGCCATAAAAATGAATATATATATATATATATATATATATATATATATATATATATATATATATATATATATATATATATATATATATATATATATAGGAGGGTAAATAAAACTTTTTGTAAAATCAAGCCAAGCTAACAAAGATGTCAGTGTTCAATATGGAGACACACACACACACACACACACACACACACACACACACACACACACACACACACACACACACACACACACACACACACACCATCATTTCAATAAATAATTAAAATAATTTCAAGGCCAGAATCTGAGCTTGGGTTCTGTGATGGTTTAAAGTATGTCATGGGTCAAACACCAAAGGACAATGACAATATGGTGGATATGTCGATCTACATACCTGCACACCTAAAGAATATACTTTATACATTAATAGTCAAGAAGTAGAAGTAAGTGGTTCCTCAAATTCATTACTATGAAAGCACATACAATTGAAAGCAGCTGGCAGAAACAAGTTTATGCAGGCAGCAAACATACAGAAGTGGTTCATCAATAAAGCAACTCAATTACAAACTCTTTCGCATGTGCCACCACTAGATGGCAGACTTTCTATTATTATCACACAGAATGAAAACTCAGGAAGAACAATAATGTATATATATCAAGGTGATATAATGTGCCATATATATATAAGCAATGTTTGAGATTTTGTCTACATATTAAAATAATAATAATGATAAAAAAATGCTTCAATCTTTAATTTTCCAGTGTGCTCTCTCTCATTTTTGGCATGTTTTAGCTATTACTAGCAACACTTCGGTCTGGCAATGGATGTTTTATTGCTAACAGTGCAGTGGTGCCAGACTCAACACAAGGGAGGTAATCACAACAAAGCAAATGTTTGAAACAGACCTCTGATTTGAATCAAGACTGCTCATTTAAAAAAAAAAAAAAAATTCTGGGTAGATTCATAATTTGTAACTGTTAAAAGTGTAAATGTGGCACATATGAAGCATTAATCAGTGATTGATGGGCTGGCAGGACATGAGCATCTCTGTTGTTGTTTCACATGGGCTGAGACAACTGGCTCTGTTATACTGGGAAGCTCTAACATCCATCTGTCCTATTTTCTGCATATGAATGCCAGAGACATACTCTTGAGATTCCAGAGAGGAAAAACCAGTTCCACACACCTGCCATCACATCCTGGTGGTACCAAACATCAGAGACAGGCACTGTGTAAGACCCATCCATGCTCACCGACTCCAAAATACCTAAAATAAGGGAATAAAACAAGTTTAAAGCTTTAACGGTAACACTTTACATTAAGGTTCCCTTTGTAAAGGGTTTATAAAGGTGTGTTAAGGAGTAATAAGTTGTTACAAATGCATTATAAATCATTAATAATGCAGTTATAACTGCATGAATAAAAAGGGCGACTTTAATGCAATACCTGCCAAATAGTGAGCTGTTTTTAACTCACATGTTATAAATGCTTAATAAATGTATTTATTAACACTTATTAAACTCAAAACCAGATTTCTGGATTATTTCATGATGCAGCAAAAATTTACTATCATAATTAGACTGAAGGGTGTTGTATTTGTGCTTTTCTTATTAATATCTCATGACTGCCACTTTTCTTACTATGTTGCTTACCAGAAGTTTCTGTCTTACCCATGATACTCTCCAAAAAGGTCATGATGCCTATCCACAGCAGTGTATAAAAACTGATTTCTTGTTTTTTAAAGATGAAATTCCAACTTTATTTTGAAAATAAAACAAAAGATAATAACCATAACTTGACAAGATATTAATAATGAAAAATTTAATTCCAGTTTTAGTTACCTGTGAACCTTAATGTAAAAACCTGTCAACCATTTATTGAGTTATAAACATTAAAGATGCCATCGAACGTTTTTTTACAAGAAGTAATATAAGTCTAAGGTGTCCCCTGAATGTGTCTGTGAAGTTTCAGCTCAAAATACCCCATAGATTTTTTTTAAATAATTTTTTTTAACTGCCTATTTTGGGGCATAATTATAAATGTGCCGATTTCAGGGCTGCGGCCCCTTTAATTGCTCCTGCTCCCCGCCCCCTCCCGAGCTCTCGACTCTATCATTGCATAAACAAAGTTTACACAGCTAATATAACCCTCAAAATGGATCTTTACAAAGTGTTTGTCATGCAGCATGTCTAATCGCGTAAGTACAGTGTTTATTTGGATGTTTACATTTGATTCTGAATGAGTTTGATAGTGTTCTGTGGCTAACGGCTAATGCTACACTGTTGGAGAGATTTATAAAGAATGAAGTTGTGTTTATGCATTATACAGACTGCAAGTGTTTAAAAAATGAAAATAGCGACGGCTCTTGTCTCCGTGAATACAGTAATAAACGATGGTAACTTTAACCACATTTAACAGTACATTAGCAACATGCTAACGAAACATTTAGAAAGACAATTTACAAATATCACTAAAATATCATGATATCATGGATCATGTCAGTTATTATTGCTCCATCTGCCGTTTTTCGCTGTTGTTATTGCTTGCTTACCTAGTCTGATGATTCGGCTGTGCACATCCAAACATTAATACTGGCTGCCCTTGTGTAATGCCTCGATCATGGGCTGGCATATGCAAATATTGGGGGCGTACACCTTGTTGAGATTCGCCTGTTCTTCAGAGGTCTTTTAAACAAATGAGATTTATATAAGAAGGAGGAAACAATGGAGTTTGAGACTCACTGTATGTCATTTCCATGTACTGAACTCTTGTTATTCAACTATGCCGAGGTAAATTCAATTTTCAATTCGATGGCACCTTTAATAACCTATGAAAGTGAACCTTAATGTAAAGTGGAAACCTGTGAACCATTTATTAATGAGTTATAAACATTAATAACCAATGGAAGTACAGGTTCACTTTCACAGGTGATTAATGTTTATAACTCATTAATAAATGGTTCACAGGTAACTAATACTGGAATAAAATTTTTCATCATTAATATCTCATCAAGTTATGGTTATTATCTTATATTTTATTTTCAAAATAAATAATTTCATCTTTAAAAAACAAGAAATCAGTTTTTATACACTGCTGTGGATAGGCATCATGACCTTTTTGGAGAGTATCATGGGTAAGACAGAAACTTCTGGTAAGCAACATAGTAAGAAAAGTGGCAGTCATGAGATATTAATAAGAAAAGCACAAATACAACACCCTTCAGTCTAATTATGAAAGTCAATTTTTGCTGCATCTTGATATAAACCAGGAATCTTGTTTTCAGTTAAATAAGTGTTAAAAATACATTTATTAAGCATTTATAACATGTGAGTTAAAAACGGCTCACTATTTGGCAGGTATTGCATTAAAGTCGCCCTTTTTATTCATGCAGTTATAACTGCATTATTAATGATTTATAATGCATTTGTAAATGACTTATTACTCCTTAACAAACACCTTTATAAACCCTTTACAAAGGGAACCTTAATGTAAAGTGTTTTAACAGTGATAATGTACAAATTCTTTGCACGTATACAAAGGGAAAAAAAGAGATGGTATGTTAATAAATCTTTTAAGAGTTCAGGGACATGTATTCTTGGTCACAGAGAGCTTGGAACAATCACAAAAGACACACTTTCATTTAGCCTGGCCTATTTTCCTGTGGAGGGACTTTACATGACTATGAGTCACATCACGGTTCAATTCCTTCATTTCTGTGACACAGTGACCACCTAGCATACCCCCCACTTCCACATCCTCATTTTTTATAACAGATGTCTCTGTTTATGTTTTTTTCAATTGGGCAGAGGATGGGGCAAAAGTCAAAGAACAGCTCTGCTGTGTGCCTTTTATTGTGGGGCACTAATGAGACAATAACAAAGCACAAGTGTTTCCATTCTGATTAAAATAGATGCTTTACATGGTCCTCTAGAAATGTTCTCATTTAGAAAACAAGATGGAGGTTTCGTTTTGGCATATACCTTATGAGCTACCGCTGAAATATTTCCATTGGGGGAAAAAACAAACAAAACAACAACAATACAGCCCAAGTGCTGGGCTTTCAAGGCTGGCTGAATCGAGACAGTTCGATTTGATCATTATAGAAAAGCCTAATGTACAATACTCACATTAAGCAGCCCACAGTCCTAGAATATTGATTTCCTTCACTGCAGAGAGCAACTTTAAAATTATTACAATTCATCATATGCTTTTTACATCACCACAGTCATCTAGAATTTCTTTCTAATAATTTGCTCAATTTTTTTGCTGTACAAATGAACTTCTCCTCGCTTCCATCAGTAGTAGAATGAGACTGCGACCTGAACATATGCAGATACAGTGAAAAACAGACACAGGCTTTACACATTCAAAGCAATGCAATACATAACTTGCAATACATTATATTTTATTCAGCGGCTATTATTACTGGAAACTTACATTTGCGAGTCAATTTGCCATGAACGTCCAATCATTTTTATAGCACAAATGGCAGGTGCCTTTAGGAAGTGCTTGGATTGCTTTTCTTATTGGTGGGGGCACATAATTCTCACAGATGGTCATTATATCTACTTCCTCTCCTCTGCAATAATGTAGCCTCTAGGAGTAGCGCAGGGGTTACTGCTGGTTATTAGGCAGTTCGTGGCTGACATATTTAACAGGCCAATGAGAAGAAAGAGATAACGTTTTTTTAGATTTGAGAATAGCTAGCCAGCTGAGGTCATACATTTGTTTGCCTGTAGAGGGCTCAGCTGCTTTAAAATAGTTTAACTGTGCATTTTCTCTCTGCTGTTCACACCAGAGCCATTCAGCTTCATATTACTTTGCTCCACCAGCATAAAATGTGCATGCTTACAGGAACACTAATCTCTACAATGGTAACTTTAAACAACACATTATCTTTCGAAATATGAATCAATTAAGCGGAGTGGCTGGGCGAGGCTTACCTTCCCCTGACCAGCAGACTTCAGACTATATAGTTATGGGTTATATAGCCTACTTTTCTCACTCAAACCAATGCCTACTGCTGCTGCTTTTGATTGCTTTTAGAGGGAAAAGCTGTGCGTAAACTACTGCTCTAGAATCAGTTTTCACTGTAATATTAGCATAATGGCAAAATATTTTGCAATCAAGCCAGTGCATATCTGTGCATATTTGCGCTCTGAAGAACGACAAGCTTTACAACATGTTTGTACAACACTGAGCAATGTAGCCAATCACAAACATACCTGCTGATTTCTTGAACACAATGACCAATCAGAGGTGTTTAAGTTAGCACTGAATAATAACTCTGGCGTTTAGAGAGGCGAGTGGATTCTGAGTTCTGCATGCTGGCAAATATCCCTTCATTATAACAAACAAATATGTAAATAAGAGAATCAGTGTGCAGCCAGTTTAATTTATTGTTCCAGAACTGTAGCAATAAATGTGATGAAATAAGATGAGTGACATTTTTAGTGCTCGCTTTCTGTCATGCCAAATCTTGCGTAACGTTTCACTTGTAACGTTACGTAATCTGTTAAAATTAACAGTGGTTTGTGAACATAGATGCTTTATTGACAAATAATTTATCCGTAGTGTTTATGTTGGGATTTTTAGGTTGTGCAGTGGCAAGAAACTTGAAACTATTTCAAGGAAATCTATTTAAATGTCTTTTTAAATGGGAAGCTTAGACTTTCCGTGGAGTCTCTCTTGTTACACATCAATGCAACATATGTTGGCTAGCCTAGCCTGTTTGTATTGCTATTTGGTATCATTTTTATTACTGTGTTGTTCTATGAATTGAAAAGCTTTGTGAAGTATATAGGCATAAATGCAAAAGAGTTTCATTTTTGGTGTAGCTTGGTCTAATTATGGACTAGCCTATTGGTGTTAATAGAACTTTGTCAATTTCAGTAATAATATGGGATGTTATTGTTTTGGTGAAAGTCTGTTTCTCAGATCATAAAAATGTGTGCCTCCCTATGAAAACAAAATGCCCCCCATTCAATAGCTGTGTTCTGGCGACGGCCCTGTGGCGATGTCACTTTGTAAAGAAACATTACACCTGCGCATGACGTCACTGTTTTCAGAATTTCGCATTTTTGTAGTTTACACCGAGACTACAATGGTAGCGTATTCAAAAACTTGTACTTTCAAACCTGTTTTCAAAAGTTTGCATTTTCAGGCCCCCAAAACGCAGCTGTCATGTAAATGAATGACCAAAACGTATAAAAAAATTTTCTGTTTTTAGTTGAAAACGTTGTGTTGTGTAAATGCCCCTAAATTTTATTGTGGCATTTAAGTTGATTTTAGTTTTTAGCATATTATTTTAATTTGTTTAATCAAAAAAAAAAAAAAAAAAAAAAAAATATATATATATATATATATATATATATATATATATATATATATATATATATATATACACACACATATATATGTCATATATATATGTACACATATACATATACATATATATACATATATTTAAAATAAAAGCTTTAATTACTTAATTAATGTGGCGGCTCAAAAATTTGACTAAAAGCTTGATTCAGTCTGTGGGCAGTCATACTTCATGCTTGGTGAAAGGTGGAATCCATTGTATTCATAACTTTTGTTTGCAATGAACATTCGCTAATCAGTTTTGCCGTTATGAAAGTGTAAGTGATCAACTGAGTCCTTGCAGTGCAACTGTTCCAAGTTCATTCTTAAGGTAAAGATGAGTAAAAAGTGAAAAAAAAAATTACTATGACATTATTAAACATTATTATAATTAGGGATACACTATTAAAAAATATGGCTACAGATAAGCAGATAATTATTTTCAATGTATGACTGTTAACCTATAAATTGCAGATATTGAAATTCTATAAATATCTATCTATCTATCTATCTATCTATCTATCTATCTATCTATATATATATATATATATATACAGAGAGAGAGAGAGAGAGAGAGAGAGAGAGAGAGAGAGAGAGAGAATCTCCAATTTATCAGTTATCAGGGCATGAAAATAATTATCTGCTTATCGGTATTGGCCACACTTTTAATATTGGTGCATTGCTAATTATAAATTTTATAATTTTAGCTGGAAATAAAGAAAGAATGATGTCTTACCCTATCTGGTTGTCTCTATCCCATAAATAGTTTGGCAGGCATATACAGTAGAAACAGCAGTGGTCATGGGGGAATCTCTGAATGTTTCTCCGCTCTGTATATTCTTATCTGGAAAAAGGCCTGCCTCTCACTTGCCAGTGTTTGCATCCCATGTGCCTCCCTGGCCTGGTAAAGGTTACACAACAAACAGCACTTGCTTTCTCTGCATATAAATGGGCAAAATGAGCTGGAGAGTTTCCAAAGTCACATTTGGAGATTCAAAACTGGCTAACACATTTCCCCGACACATCCCACTGCAGATTATTCATTCACAATGCATTTCCACAGCAATATGATGAGATAAAAATACTATGTGAAATGTGAAAAGGCCACAGTGAAACAGACCACAAGACGGTTGAAGGACTTTGCTGGTAAATACAAAGGTTGCTTTCATTAAAAGTACCTTTGAGAGACATATAGGAGGCAGCGGGTCACATGCACAACACTGACAGCATGACAATCTGTCTTAGGTTTAGCTAAAGTCCTGTAGCCGAAACAACTAAACAACACTGCAAGTGACTTAGTACACTGTTACAGAGCAAAACAAGTGCTGCCAAAACTCATGTGATGAATGATTTTCCTTTCTCAGATTCTCCCATCTCCCCTGTATTGTTTGTAGTGCGGAGATCAATATCTTGTCCTTTTTTCTTTTTTTATCTGTCTCTTTGCTGCCTCTGTGTACTCTTTAAAGGCCAACATGGGACCCCCGATCTTCAGCCCTGAGGTTCCTCCCCAATTATGAAGGCACTTTAATGAGAATATTCTTTTATCTCCTGGGGCTGGTCATGGGAAAGAGCTGAGCTGAAGCTTTTGGTCCAAGGGGTTTTTTGGCATATCTCTGATATATTCCAAGGAGAGCGTTGACTAAACTGTTTTACGCATTTTACTCATCTTAACCTTGAGAATGACACTGGAACAGGTGCACTGCAAGGACTCAATTGATCATATTCACTTTTATAATGCCTGTTCACACCAAGATCAAATAAATAGTGAATGTTCATTGTAAACAAGAGTTATTCCTACACTGTTAAATATTATTGTTGGTTTAACTTTAAAAAAAGTAAGTTACCTGGTTGCCTTAAAATTTCTAGTTCATTGAAATTAAACATTTGAGTTAATACAATGAAGGAGATTGGTTTGACAAATTGAAACTCAAAATATTCTATCTGAATCACATTAATTATCTAAGTTGATTTGACAAGAGATGAAAAGTTGTGATAACAAATCACGAAAATAATTGTATGGACCTATTCACATCAGACACGAAAATATGTGTGCCGACAGATTGATATGGTCATGATTTTGGTCACGTTTTATTGCATGATATCCCAGTAAAAATGGCAATAAACAAATGTTATGTAAGCTGTTTAATACATGGATACTTGTGGACATGAAATAATTGTTTTATAATTTTACTTGTACAGTCTCTTAAAGTTTCCTCTAAGAAAAAATAGTCATTGGACACACACAATGAATAAAAAATCAGCCTAGCAACAAATTGAACACTGCACCACTAATATTAAAACTGAAATCCTCTACGGTCATTTTCACTGCAATCAATAACTGAGACGCAAGATGACAGCATTTGCGTTTTTATAAAACAAGTGAGAATGAGTCAGTGTACAAGATATGAAACCAGTAGAGCCTGTTTCAGTTAACAGGGTGAGTGCGGTCTGATTTAATGTTGCCATGGACAACATCAATTATTTGGAAATATCCTTATAATAAGTAGTCGTATTCAAGACATTTCAAGTAAAGCATTTCTGACAGTACATACAGTTGTTTGTTTACATGTCTATTTAATTAGGTTTATGTATATTGTGTAATTTCCAGGTAAAAGGTCAATGAACAATAACACTGCATTTGCATGTCATTTTGACAGTGTGTGCATGTATGCGTCTTCTTTCTTAGCGTTCCTTCGGAGTTCTCTAATGGATTAGGCTTTTGTTAACAGGAGATGAGATAGAGAAACACATCCCCTACAGACCAGAAACCCTGAGGCCTCTGTGTGTTTGTCTAACAGCAGGGATAAATCCCTCATATTCTTCTGTACAAAAACAAGTCAAACTCAGGAAGTTTGCCCTGCAGGCCTTGTCATAAGGAACATCAGAAAAAAAACACTGAGAAGGAAAGAGAGAGAGAGAGATTTTTTTTTATTATTTTTTTTTAAAAATGCTCACACGGTTGACTAGCATCTACACTGGTAAAAAAAAAATACATACAAGTGGAATATGGTCATAAAAATAGCTCAAAAGACACAATGCTTCAGCTCAAATACCTTATTTATTGAAGCCAGAAATCAACTGTTATGGTCCTTTTTATATGGTTCACTCTACAATCATAACTCTAATCCTCTTATGATACAATACTTGCTGCTCATGCATTTATGAATGCAAGACTCAACACCGGCTATTCATGTTAGCTAGGAACATACAAATAACATAGATAACAATAAACAAGTGTCAGTATTTGGCCCACTATTGAGGAATGAGGGAGATGCTTTGCATTATGAAGGCTTATTTACGGTCGGTGCCATCAGAAAGCAATAAATATAGTGAATGAGTCATTTTAGGCGCACAATAACAGCTCCATTATAATCCACTAACTGCTGTCTGAAGGAACAATTTAGCTTTGATACATACAGTAAATCTCCGCAGGAAAAATGTATTCAGGTTGGACATGTGTTTACGCTGAAAGCTGTTGGAAATCAGCTCGGGTGTATAGGCAATGTGGCTTATTATATATCTCTATTGATCTCCTCAGTCAAAATTAGACTAGGAATGGGAAGTGGTTAAAAACTGTTTTGAAACAGGGGGACAGTATAGGATTTTGATCAGTTGTAGGGTCTACCATGCTGCGGCAATTATTTTAATTGAAGTTGCAGAGCCAATGACACTTAAATGTCATATATAGCTTCGAATAATGATGTATACAGTGCCACATTGTTTAAAGTCGGCGGACATGCAAAGAAAGAATCCTAGTTAAAATCCTAGTGTTTAGTCCATTAAAGGGATAGTTCACCCAAAAATGAAAATTCTGTCATGTACTCACCCTCATGTTGTTCCAAACCTATTTGAATTTCTGAACACAAATGAAGATATTTTTAAGAATGTCAGTAACCAAACAGATCTCGCCCCCATTTACTATCATAGTAGGAATAATAAATACTATGTAGTAAATGGGGACGAGATCTATTTGGTTACAAAAATCTTTCTTTGTGTACAGCAGAACAAAGAAATTCAAGTAGGTTTGGAACTGCTTGAGGGGGAGTAAATCATGACAGAATTTACATTTTTGGGTGAACTATCCCTTTAAAGGTGCCCAAGAATGCTTTTTCACAAGATGTAATATAAGTCTAAGGTGTCCCCTGAATGTGTCTGTGAAGTTTCAGCTCAAAATATCCCATAGATTTTTTTTTAATTAATTTTTTTAACTGCCTATTTTGGGGCATCATTAACTATGCACTGATTTTTTCAGCGCGCCGCCCCTTTAATTCGCGTGCTCCCTGCCACACGAGCTCTAGATTATATTACAGCACATTTACAAAGTTCACACAGCTAATATAACCCTCAAATGGATCTTTACAAGATGTTCGTCATGCATGCTGTATGCATGCTTCGAATTATGTGAGTAAAGTATTTATTTTGATGTTTATATTTGATTCTCTATGAGTTTGAGGCTGTGCTCCGTGGCTAACGGCTAATGCTACACTGTTGGAGAGATTTATAAAGAATGAAGTTGCGTTTATGAATTATACAAACTGCAAGTGTTTAAAAATAAAAATAGCGACGGCTCTCTTATCTCTGTGAATTCAGTAAGAAACGATGGTAACTTTAACCTCATTTAACAGTACATTAGCAACATGTTAACGAAACATTTAGAAAGACAATTTACAAATATCACTAAAAATATCATGCTATCATGGATCATGTCAGTTATTATTGCTCCATCTGCCATTTTCGCTGTTGTCCTTGCTTACCTAGTCTGTTGATTCACCTGTGCAGATCCAGACGTTACTGGCTGCCCTTGTCTAATGCCTTTCATAATGTTGGGAACATGGGCTGGCATATGCAAATATTGGGGCGTACACCCCGACTGTTACGTAACAGTCTGTGTTATGTTGAGATCCGCGTGTTTTCTGGAAGTCTTTTAAACAAATGAGATTTACATAAGAAAGAGAAAGCAATGGAGTTTGAAACTCAATGTATGTCTTTTCCATGTACTGAACTCTTGTTATTTAACTATGCCGAGGTCAATTAAAATTTTGAATCTAGGGCGCCTTTAATGCTGGATAAATGGAATCAAATGCATTTGATTCCATTTGCAAACCTAAACAGGCCCAGTGCAGGCTTGCCCAAGTGGGGCCCACAGCTTAGGGCTCTCTGTGAGCAGTCCACACTAGCAGATTGCCCACATTAAGCCCATGATGGCCCAGTGTGAGCCAGCCCGTTCGGGCCCAGAGCAAGTTTTGTAACTTTGGGCCCATGCAGGTTTTGTGTAGGCAGCTAACAGATCTGTCTAGATCTCAGCATCTTTACTTATTATAATCCAGTTTGACTATTTCTTTCATACAAAACTTTTAGATGTTGATGTTTTATTGAAAATAGTACATTTTATGGAGCTTTAGTTGGGCTCTTGACCCTTGACTTTTCAGCATCAGTTGTGCTCTGGCTGTTGTAACTCTGATTTTATGAAGTATATTTGTTTCAGCAAAAATTGCAAGAGAAATCCTAGTTAGATGAAGATGATTACTTATTGATGATTCAATCATCATGTAGTGGTCAGAATCAAAAGGGTTTACATTTTACAAAGTATTTAAGTAGCATGTGCCCCTGCCAGTCATTGACCATTTCTTTTTCTTTTTCTTTTTTTATTGATCTTCACCCAAAAAGGGCCAATGTTTTTGCCAATGATCAAATTCTCAGGGGCCCTGCGCAGGCAGCTTGCTGGGGGCCCTTACGCAAGCCCTAAGTGGGCCCGTAAAGGGCCAGTGAAGGCTTGTTTGCAGGGTCCACACTCTGACAACTAGCTTTGACATGACCATGCATGACCAACATTGTGAAAGTATTTTCTAAACAACCTGAAATACCACAAGGAGGAAATTTCTAGTATTTCTGCATGCATTTGTAACATGAAAAAATAGAAAGTCACAAAACCAAATCAATGAAGGGAAAAGGAAAATCAGCTTTAATTGGCTTTTAAGGAAAGCAGTGAATCACATTAGATCTAGTGTCAGCTCCCACCAGGCTGTTGCTGATAACAGCAGAAGGACTTCATGGCTCTAAACTCCTCTGATTGCTCTAACACCCAGAGTATTTACCATTTAGATCTATCAAGCCTTTCCTTGTCCAAAAGACAGAGAGGGACACAGAGGAGAAAGAGACGTGGCATGTGACAGAAGAGGACTTCTTCTCTCTATTCTTAAAGCACAGAGGGTCAAGTCAAGCAGAAGAGCATGCTAACATAACGGACAATCCTTTATGACCACAGCAAACCATGTTTATACCAATACAAGCATTAAAGAAGATGCTGCATGCTCGCATTTACAAGTCCTGAAAACATGATTTCAATTTTTCAATTTCCTATAGTGCAGCAGAGCAGTAGTGTTTCATCACAGCAGAATATTGAGCTCATGATGAAAGAATTGTGATTGCATTTATAAGGAATTATAAGGGTTTGTTTTGTTAAAGTTATTTACATGCATCACACTAATAAGTAATCAAAGAGTGATCAAAGCATATAACCTATGTATATTGTACTGTATATTAAAAGCACACTGTAAAATGACAAGAGCAACACTGAGGTTACTCCCTATAGGAGCTGAATAACTACAATAATCAATCATGCAGTGGCCCTTATCAGCACTATATAAAGGTAGAAAGAGGGACGCATCTGGTCATGGTCATAACACAACCATAAAAAGACCAATCAAACTATGTTACAGCCTGAAAAACATGTGGCTGACAATTTGTCAAATCCCAAGCAAACAGAGAAATCGACTGCGAGCAGCACCGCTCTGCCATGTATAAGCTTTGCCTGTAATGCTGTGCAGAAAATTAAATGTTTTTCAATGTTTTCGAACTGTTGTGGTATGGAGCACTCTGGGAGCACTCTCAGTGCATTCTGTCATCAAAAAAATAGTAGCCAGTTTTAATGACCAATTAAGTGTGTTTTTTGCTATCAAAGTCAGGACTTGCTGAACCACTGCTGCACTGTCATGAGATATGTCAGTACTATTTTGTTTAAGATATAATTTTAACATTACTTATTTGTAATCTTTATTTAAATATTCATGAATTCTATGATAGTAAATAAATAAATAAATAAATAAATAAATAAATAATACGATCCAAGGAGAAGGATCTCTCTGAAGTAATTCTTCAGGAAGTAATGAAAAACCACTATAGCAAAAGAGAACAATGTACATCTCAAAAGTTGGTAATTCTTATAAAATTACTACAAATGAAAAAAGAACTGATTACATTAAAATTAGACATTTGAGAGTTACATTTGATTATAAAACAAATGTTTCCAGGGTGCCATTATTCTCTGTGATATGGTCCAGTGCTGATTGCCAGTGAATGTATAAATTTGCAATTATGTATTTAAATCCCTTTGCTAATCCTGACCATTAATGCTGTTCCCCAGGGATAAAAAGCCCATTAGTGAGGTTCAGTTTTTTTTTTTTTTACAATACTTTCTTTTTCACCTTTTAAATTCTTTCTTTTCTCATTTTCCCAATATATTAAGATCACATGAAACAATAAATGAATGAAGTTCAATCTAAGTAAAAAAAAAAAACAAAAACAAAAAAAAAACACTGTGTACTGTACTGGTGTTAACTAAATGTGGATCATTGGGTAATACGTTACATCTCACTGACCTACATACCACTAGTGATTCTTCACTTGCTCTGTGTCTTCCACCAATTTGCTTTGCTCAACAGTGTGGAAATAAGAAACGATGGGCCCTAATAAGTGTCCAGTCTCAAAGCAGCCGTTTCAACCGCCATCTTTTACATGCACACTGGCTATTTATAGTTGATGAACATGGTGGATTAACGAGGATCCCAAGAGTCCAGTTGGAAGAAATTACTTTTAGGGTTTTGGCAAGGTCCAGTAGTCCATTTCAATGTTCACAGCCCAGCTGAGCATCAGGGTTGGGTTTAACATTGTTAACGCTGACTATATATAGACAGACACCATCTGATCGTGACTCTATGAGAACGAAAAGTACTGATAGAAGTCGACAGTAAAAATCAGCAAGAGGGAGTCCAGGTCTGGATTCTAGATTCTAAGTTTGATGGATTGTTTTGTGTTATGTCTGACAGCACCTATTGCATCAGCAATGTCAGTGCATTGTCTGGCGTAACACCTATTCAGTCTTGCATGGAATTGCACAGCAGTCCCTGAGACTGCTTTTAAGCATTCCAGGGCAGTGTAAGCCTGGAGAATTAGCTGGAACAGAGAAGTGCTCGGAGGACAGAGGGCAACCCTGATGTTTTAGGCAGCTTCGAGCCCTCATCATTAGCCCTGATGACTGTCTATGGCATGATCCCATGGTTGAAGTTTTTTTTACTTTTTTTTTTTTTTTTCATTTGTAATAACTAAAGAAGAGAATACTAGTTAGTAGGGATGCAACAATGCAGTTAGCCCACGGTTCAATACATACCTCGGTTTTTTAACCACGGTTTTCGGTTCGGTTCGGTTCAGTTCAGTTTGTTATTCTATGCTTAGGCAATAGGAACAGTAAGAGGTTAGTAGAAAAAGTAAAAACGATTTATTGCAATACTCCTTTATTTTATTTAAAAGCAAAGAAAAGTCCACTAGTTTCTAGTGTATTGTATAATATAAAATAATTTTTTATTTTAAAATTAACACTGACATCTCACAGCTGTTGGTAGCCCATGTACAAACTGTACAAACAAATTCTCCAAAGCTGTTTACCAAGCTTTCGATTAAATTTAATATTTGAAATCACCAATAAAATCTGACAACAACTGCCTCATTTTATTTTATTTTTTTTTCTCAAACGCTGGAATCATGACAAAAAATCTGTACTTTTCAGGCTGGATCAAGCTAATGCGCATGCGCAGACCTAAATGCGCGTCTCTTGTGCCTCATTTCGGAGACACTCGTCTGGCTGTTTCTATAGAAACCGGTGCTTCTAATGGCCGCTGCAGTGACGCGATGACTTTATCAGTCAGCGATTGGCTCTTATTTAGAAGGCGGGACTTATTCCACCATATTGCGCGTTTCACTTTCTCCCATTCAAAACAATACGAGTGACGCGTCTTGTGTTATTCTATAGTCTTTGATTATACTCAACGGCAAAACCGAAATGTCTCCACACTTTGAAAGACGCCGGCGCTTCCTCGTACTGTAGCCTCACTTCCCCGCCGCTCGCCATGTTAAAGTGTGGAATGATGGTTCAGCGCCCCCTAACTTTAGAGCATAGTGATTGAATATTTACTCGCGGGGAGGAGTACTCGTAGACTTACAGGCACACACAAACAGTCAATTCGGAGAGAAATAAAACGCACATAAATTATTTAAACGTAAAACCGAAAAAAACGCAATTCACAAGCGCGTATTGAACCGTGGATGTCGTACCGAACGGTTCAATATTATATTGAGAATTGTGGCATCCCTACTAGTTAGTCAGAACTGGGGAGCTATAAGTAATATAATAGTTATGTTCTGTTTCACTGTCTTATTTAGTTTATAGTCGTGCCTGTGTTCAAGTCATTCATTAGTTACATTAGTTATCCCTGTTCTGTTGATCATCATCCTGTTGTGTACATTGTCCCTCTGTTCCTTCAGTTCATTGTCTTGTGTTAACGTTATGTGGTTTTACTTACAATGATAGAATATAATTCTGCAAATTATAATTCACAACTCTGCATTCAACCATAAGGCCATTTTGTCATGAGCATTAAAAAGCGAATGTGAACAGTATAAGACAAACTGCAGGCTCTCTAATATTTAAAATTGTATTAATATAAAAAAAATCAAAACACCTTCAAGTGTTGCGCATCTGAACACAGAGTAGTTTTTAATGATTAAAAATGTACAGTATTGTTGAACAAATCATTAAAGTGAATGATTAAGTGATTCACTCATAAAGACATTGGCTGCATCCAAAATTGCTTACTCTTTTGAAACAAGTACTTACTTTGCGGGCGCTAAAAAAAGTATGTTCTTTTCATTATGAATGTGTGTAGAATGAAATTCGGACATACTACATTCGCCATGTTGTCATTATTATGTGACCTACCAGCATCACTTGTGTCACTGCCATTCACAATTCTTCTTCATGGTCTCATTGGATTGTAGTGTCCATCATATGCACACACTTTTCGTCAGAAAGAGTAGGTCATCCTGGTACTTTCTGCATACTCTTTTATGAGTACTGTGAATTAGGACATACTTCTTTTTTTTTCCATCTACTATATAGTAGGAAAGTATGCGATTTTGGACTCAGCCACCCACTTGATTCCTTCCTGAATGAATCAGTGTTGGTGAATGAATCGGTTGAATAAATGATCACTTGTCGCCAGGGCTCGATTTGAGGGGGGATGGCATCAATCCCCACTGTAAAGCCACCATCCCCCCTTACCATCCCCTTTAGATTAACAGGGTTATGTATTATGTAAATCTTATCATGTAAACGAAATGTTAAAATTCTTTCTATGATAATAAACAAACTATAACAGTGATTGACCAATCAGAACTCAGTATTGTAACGCACTGTGCGCAGTCTCGCCAGAGCTCTGATTCAAGCCAAAGTCCCTTTCAAGGAAAGTCTGTTCACTCGGCGGCCATATTTGCAACGCCTCCGGGCAGTTATTTCAGGCATCCAAGATAAAGTCCTATCTATTTGAATGGGAGAATCCTGAACTCTCAAAAACTGCTTGGCGAACATATTTCAAATCAGCAACAAAATCTACAATGAACTGAAATGTTGTTTCTTATGAGGAAAATAAAGTGAGTTGAATCCAAGCAACTCTAAAAGTTTTTAGAAAAGTTATAGAATAATCTGGCATCCTTCTGGAGGCACCAGTAAAATCCACAGAGTTAAATCAACTCTGCTCAGATAACATTTGGTCCCTCTCTGAATAGTGTTAAAATAACACTGAAGCAGAGTTAAAGTTAATGAGATAATTAAGCTATTAATTCAGGGATGATTGAAGATTAATGATGAACACCTGCTGTTAACAAGCAGAATAACTGAAGAAAAGAGAAACACAAGAACTACAAGTGACTTCAGCCAAAACCATTTAATTGAAATCAACTGAAGGTAGAAGACATTAAATCTCTCAAGATCTGATTAAAAGATCTGATTTACTTATTACTAACCAAATGGTTTTGGCTTCAGTTATTCTGCTTGTTAACAGCAGGTGTTCATCATTAATCTTCAATCATCCCTGAATTAATAGCTTAATTATCTCATTAACTTTAACTCTGCTTCAGTGTTATTTTAACACTATTCAGAGAGGGACCAAATGTTATCTGGGCAGAGTTGATTTAACTCTGTGGATTTTACTGTGCACCTGCACTTGAAGTATTGAGTGGTGTTGAATGCTCTGTTGATAATTTAAACATGTTAATTACACAAATAAAAGCTACTCAAATTTTCATCCAGATGATGAAAAAATTAAGCGTACGAAACCCTAAACGACCATGGAAATCAAGATACAAAAAATAACAATCCATGGCCTTAAGAAAATAACTTGCAATCACAAGAAAACAAGATAGAAAAAAATTATAATAATCCATGGCCTTTTAGGGCTTCCATACTAAACTACAATGATAAACACAGATATGAGCAATCAGCGTATGAATCTCAACAATGGTGACAACAAAATATTCAGACAATCAGATCAAAAAACAGAACAAAAACCACAGAAAAAAAAATAAAAGCAAATAGTTAGAATTAAAGAAAATAATAGGACAATTCAGCTGCATAATTTATTCATGCTGTGATGCATGCTGGGAGTTTTGTACTACGGTTCCCAGCATGCATTGTGGTATGACACTTTTGATTGTCACCTTTGTTGAGATCCATATGCTGATTCTTGATGTCTTTGTGTGTCATCTTAAAATAATTTTTGTGCTTTTTAATTTTCTGATCGATTTTGTTCCATTATATCATTTCAGTGATGTTCAGTTTTGTTCGGTTGTGAAATCTCAGTCGGTTTTATTTTGCTACGAGATTGCAATGATGGTCACTTTGTTCCTTTACGAAATCTCAATAGCAGTTTCGTTCCTTTACGAGATTTCAATGACGTGTTTTATTCAGTTATGAGATCACAGTATGTTTTGTTCTTTTATGAGATTTTAATGATAATTGGTTTTGTTCCATTAACAGAGTTCAATGATGGTTGGATTTATTCTGTTGCAATATTTCAATAACGGTTGTTTTATTCGGTTATGAGATTTCAATAACGATCAGTTTTTCTGTATTTTTGATCAAATAAATGCAAAACAACTAAAAATAGTAATGAAAAAATAGAGTGCTTCTACTATATCATTTTTGATGTGAAACTAGCAAACTAACTACCTGCATGGTATGTGATGTAATGTAGGGATTATTTTTGGCCCAGGGTTACACCCCTTATTTTCTGGGGTTTATTTTAACCCTTTATTCAGTACAGTTTATGGCAACTGTACTGGGGTATTGGGCAGTATGTGATGTATGGAGTGTTTTACACCAGGGTTACACCCTTTATACCGTACAGCTTACTGCAACTATACTGGGACATTAGGACCCACTCAGGCGACAGGTTGATCAGACCTGCTGGCCCCTCTAACACCTCTTCCCGCACTTAGTCTTCTATCCAGACAAAGACTGGGCTCAACCCTGCTTAGCTTCAGCAGGTATGAAGGTGAAAGCTTCATGTTGACTGCTACAGAGCTTCTCAAGCATTTTTCCAACCAGAGACCCTCTTACGTAGAAATATAAATTTCAACAATGGTGACATGCTTCAGACCACTAGATGATGACAACCTCTTCATCATCATGCCACAATGCATGCTGGGAACATAGTACAAAACTCCCAGCATGCATCACAGCATGAATAAATTATGCAGCTGAATTGCCCTTTTATTTTCTTTAATTCTAAATATTTGCTTTTATTTTTTGCTGTGGTTTTTGTTGTCTTTTAGTAGCTTTTTGTGATGTCCAGAGTTGATCTTGTCTGAATATTTTGTTGTCAACATTGTTGAAATTCATACGCTGATTGCTCATTTCTGTGTTTGTCATTGTAGATTATTATTTTTTGCTCATCTTCTAAATGATTTTTACAATACAGTGTGATCTCATGTTTCAGTAAAACAGGGTTTGTAATTTAAATGTATTAAGGTCAAAACACAATTATTACATTTCAAATGACATCAGTAATTCATGCTATTTTGCAATGATTATTATAAGGGCTAAGAGCCCAACTAATAGAAACACCAATCACCATTATGGTGACTACAAATGAAACAAATATGAGTGTTAACTTCTGTTAATTTTCAATAAGAACTTCTGTAGATGAATGACAGAAATAAAGTCAGACTAGTTAATAATATGTGAAGCTGGAATGCTGTTTGTGGAGTTGTTTAATCCTCTTTAGCTGAGATCTGTGGCCTCATTTATAAAATGTTGCACAGAAACCATCCTAAATTTGATCTTACGATCATTTCTCAGATGTACGTATGTGTGATTCATAGAATGAAAATACACACAGAAAACTAGCGTACGCCTTTCTTTCAGATCTGAAATCTATAAATCGCGAATGATCTTAAACTTGCGTGCAGCTGGTTTCAGTTCTCCGCGTTGTAAACAACACCTAATTAATGCCATTTACATATAAAAGATCACCAGTCATCATCCAAATCCTTTAATTTAGAATGACGAGCAAGAATAGCTTAGATTTCCAAAACCTGCAGTAGCTTAGATTTCCAAAACCTGACAAGGAAAGGTGCTTGTCGCCACCTACTGGCAAAATTATGTAACCTACTAAAAGAACAGGAAAACATTAACACAGACCAGCAAAGTGAAACATCCCAATGCTGTTGGACTGTAGCGTATCACCTCCTCTTCTATAGTTCTGCACTTTGACAAGAAGCAACAAAGAATTTTTTTAAATCGCTATGGGAAAAAATACCTGGGGCATTAATGCATTCTATAAAATCAGATGGCATGTGACCTGTTAGATTCAATAACTTACCCAATTTCCTTCTTGGTTGATGCTGTCATCCAGATGTATTGCTTATAATTGCTGGGGTTGAAATGCTTTCAAATGCTTTGGCTTTCTGCATCAAATTACGCTCAGAGGCCTCATTTATAAAGCGTGCATATGCACAGTACGCTTAAAGGTGCTAAAGAGGATCTTTTCGTCGACTGAGAAACCAAAGACTGTTACTGAGTTTTTGAAATGAGCGCATGCGTAAGAATTTTGAGGGAACGCCTCCCAAAACTCGTGCACGCGTATTGGAACATGAGGGTTTACCACCGGCATTCGCTGTGTCGTGTTAGTGGATTCATTATGTCGGACTCACCGCAGGTAACTCATAATCAGCAGTTGTTACTCCTGTCTCCTGACAAAAACATTGCATGCGGTGCCTGTGGAGTGTGGAAAATTACTGGAGCGCGCAGTTGCGCTCGTCTCTCACAAGGAACGTCATGGCAGTGATTGACAAGCCAGAGGGCCAATCCACGCACGTCTCTCACAAGGAACGTCATGGCAGTGATTGACAAGCCAGAGGGCCAATCGTTTAGGCGATGATCGCGTAAACGATTGGCTGATGTTTTTAAGGCCCTACCTCATGCACAGATGATGTATATTAATATTATTACTTTCAGTGCACCTAATAAATAGTCTTTTATCAGTTAGTAAAGACAGTTTCACGTAATATTGCAAAAATGTATAAAGCAAAACATCCTCTTTAGCACCTTTAAATCCACACCAATGCTCATATTTATGAAAACGGTCTTTGACGTAGAAAAGTGCTTAGTGCCACGTCAGGGTCTGTCTGAGCAGATGTACGCACCTTTCCTTGCCAGATTATTGCAGGTTTTTGGAAATTTATGTTCTTGCATCTCACCATTCTAAATTAAAGGATTTGGACGATGACTGGTGATCTTTTATATCTAAATGACATTAATCAGGTGTCGTTTACAACGTGGATTAATTAAACGATTCAGCTGCGCGCAAGTTCAAGATCATTTACGATTTATAGATTTCAGATCTGAAAGAGAGGCGTACACTTGTTTTTTTGTGTGTACGTTCATTCTATGAATCACACATATGCACATCTGAGAAATAATCTTAAGATCAAATTTAGGACGGTTTGTGTGCAACATTTTATAAATGAGGCCCCTGGTGTAGGTCTTTGCCAATTAACTCCAGCTTTTCTTTTTCTTGAAAATGGTGTGGATAATAAATTAGCAGCGATGTCCTCCTCACTTCGATTTTCCCCACAGCTGGCAGAACTTTTCATAAAGTTGGTGATAACAAGCCCACCCAGTTAGAGAGACCATATGATTGGTCAATTTTAAATTAGTCTCTCATTGGCTTGCTATTGCTTGACCCTCTGTAATTTCAAAGCTGGACCACCAATCAGAGAACTGAACGCGTTAGGCGGAAAAATTGTAATATGTCTACACAACACAACACAAAGTAAATAGGCAGTTTTGAAGGGTTTATTTTAGATTTAGAATTTATGATTTCCTAAAAAAACATTAGAACTGACAACTTTTTAAACTATTATTTAAAAGTTTGTGAATATTATTTTTTTACAATGGTTTAGGGCCTCTCTGATTGCCTAGGGCCCTGGCGGTTCCCCTCTGCTAGACTTCCTCTTTGTGGACAGGTTATGCTGCCCTTGTGTTTTGTCCTTTCACTTGAGAGGACTGATACAGTGACCAGCCATGCAAAACAGTCCATTCGCATCCAGGGACTGAGGTGATATTTTATATTTATCAGCTATTCACTGAAGATGCTGGGCTTGCTATACAGTCATGGCCTAGGGTAAAACACTGAGAGGTCTCTGGAAAGACTACTTTTACAAACAAGACTTTAAAGGTCAGTTTTTGAATATAAACATTACATTTTTCAGGCATTTACTAACAGATAATTAACCATGCGGACCAATATCTGAAGGGAAAACATTCAATACCAAACCTCTAAAAGAGGGTTATCAGACAGAAATCTCAGAAATCATTACAAAAAAATGTAATGAAAAATTAGATGCCAGCCACAAACAGTGGGAGGTGAAATTTTAATATATAGAAATCTATAAAGAAAAAGAGTCAAAAGCTGAATGCAAATCCAATGCATGAATTAATGCAGTTCCGTGCAGCAACGGATGTACTTTTAGTATTTATATGCTGTATATTGTGGAAGGACATATACCTGTATTATGCAAGGGCACGCATACACCTTGAAATATAGACTTGCAATTCCCATCCGTCCCTGTTGGGATCAGTCTGTCTGGAATCTGATCTGTAATAAGCTGCTGGTGGGACAAAGGGGCAAAAGGAACAATGTTCAAACGCAAGCATGTGAACATTAGCCTGTAGTAGGACAGTGTAACATAACACTTTATCTCCAGAGACTGTTCTTCTGAAGGGATGCTCAGGCAGCATTAAAAGCAGAGCCATTCTCTCTTGGTGCTTAAGCATTCACCTCTTTCATCTCATTGTCTTTGGATCGTACCCCGTGCCTCTGGCATTGTTTCAATTAGCTCTAAAAGGGCATCCCTTTGAGGAGTACACCAGGTCACATGCTGCCACCTCCGTTTCAATGTTTAATGGTGGCTGGCGAAGCACAAGGTCGAAGCAAAAGCCACCAGAAAGTTCAGACAGCTATTAAGATTATTTCCTGGCTCATTTTCTCCCGTATGGCAGTCTCCCCCTCCCTTCTGTTTAAAAAATGTCTTCATTTTGTTACTGCTTCCTCCTCAATCCATCTTTTCAGAGCAGCAGATTAACAAGGCAGAGCCGAATCTGCTGGCTGTGTGCATTTTCTTTGAGTACAGGGGTAGAGAGTCCTTATTGTGGGCTTATACAAGCTGTTCCTCCATGCATGAGCCGTGCTCCATAACTATGGAGACATTAAATATGCAGTAAAATGTGGCTTCAGGTACAGGAATATTCAGAAACATGTTGATTATTCAGGCTTGATGTCTACATGATGCACAGCTCTAATGATGTGTACTGTACCTCAGAGTTACTATATGGATTCTGAATGGAAATATTGAAGCGAGAGGTCAAGATTTGGTTGGTTGGTGTGGTCCAGATAGATCCTGCTGGTAGATACTACATCATGTCTTCCCATTTATTCTGACCAGAGGTCATGTTAACCGAATATTTTCTGAATTTATTTAGCAGTGATGGAAAAATCTGAAGGCCGTCCATCATTTTGACACTGAGATGATCTATTGTCAACCTGGTCTCATGGAAACACATACCTGTGGGAACGGGTTGTTTCCAACAGAAATGAACACTAGAGGCAGGGTCAGATTATGGATTAATAAAGACTTGTTTTTACGTCTCTTTGCACAATATTATGTTATGACTTCAAAATGCTTTTTACCAAAGTGCACAATTTGTAAACTAATATATTTTGGACTTTGCATCGCTTAACCAGCTCCATATGTTTCGCTTTTCTGACATAACAAATTTGCTCGATGGCTCAGCTGATACGGAGTTGTAGGCTATTTAGGACGAGAAAGCCTTGGGTATGAATCCGGGGAAAAGCGAGTCACAGTAAAAGAGCTCAAAGATGAGAGATCAAAACAAGCTAAAACGGCATGATTACGGATGCTTTTTATGTAACATTTGCTTTTGTTAACACTATTGGGTAGATTTAGGCGTAGTGTTGGTGGTATGTTATTTTAAAACGTAATGGAGCATTACACTTTTAGCGCCACTCACCAGACAAATTTCAAATCAGAACTGCGGTGATTCGTGTAAAAACCAACATCATAAAAACATACCATATTCATAACACGCTTTTAGCGCCACTCAGTGGACATTTCACAATGAAACTGCAGTGATATATACGTATTGGTACGTATTTTGCGACTCACAAAACCGTTCCCACAGGTACGTTTTTCTAACGAGACCAGGCTCTCTATTGTAACGTATAACTGCAATTCCCACCTCTGTCCAGTTGGTGGCGAGTGCGCTCTATTGTGGCAGCAAAGTGCGGGTTCAGCCTCCAGAACAAAATTAAATCTTCCACAAGAAGTCATCTGTCTGAGGTAAAGATGCAAAATCTAATGGCAATTGCCTCTGCATCAGTCTCACTTGATGCATTTGATTGCGCTCAGTCGAGCATCCAGTTTAAGTCGATACGGACCAGAGGAAAGATTTGAGTTAAAGGTGTAGTGTGTAAATTTTAGAGGATTCTAGCGGTGAAGTTGCGAATTGCTCAGTCCACCGCTCACCCCTCCCTTTCGAAGCACACAGAGAAGTTACGGTGGCCAACCCAGGACAAAGATGTTGTCTTCTGAGACAGCAGAGAGTAGCCAGTCAAGCAATGAGGTTTCTTCTTACTTCTAACAAAGAACAGTCTAGCTTCTAATAAACCAGACGACTGCTACTAGTACTTCTTCTTCGTGCGTATTCAACATAGTGACGATGCAAGCCGCCTCTAAAAACACCAACGAATAGGTGACAAAACAGAAACGGTGACGAAACGCGCTCTGTAGAGCAGTTTGTCCGTTTAGGGCTACTGTAGAAACATGTTGGCGCAAAATTCTAAGGTAATAAAAACATAACGGTTCATTATGTAAGGTCTTTATACACCACTGAAAACATAGTTATGTATAATATATTGCATTTCTGTCAGTAGATCCTCCTAAAATTTACACACTGCACCTTTAAGGCAGATTCAGAGCATCAATTGAGTTTAGTTCAGGGTTGTTGTTTTTGTTTACGTTTTGTTCGTATTATAATCTGAATTGTATTTCGTAATTTATTGTGTTCAATTCAGGCACAAAAGGTCGTGTTTATGGTACGTTTACATGACATAGATGTACTAAAAATGGTTTTCCGTCTTTAGTTGAAAATGGTGTTGTGTTAACAGCCCCTTAGTGGCCTCCTCTGTCACTGTAGAAAAACAAACACACAAACATTTATCTGCTTTGTGTGGTGTTGAATATGAAATGTGACGCAGTCTCTCTGATCATCTGTTCTCTTCATAAATAAATAAATGCATAATCTAGTTTATATGCTCGTGTTTTAGGTTCATGATTAAAAATGAAAACATGAACAAAAACAAAAGCTATTAATGCATCCTTGTTGAATAAAAGTGCAGATTTCTTTAAAAAAATAAAAAAATCTCGATCATAAAATATGTATTTTTAGCTGTAGTCTTTCTACTGCTTTTACTTTAAGTCAAAACTCACTCCTAGAACTTCTAGTTCTCCTGGGCCCTTGCACACAAACTTAAAACTTAAAATAAAAAAGCATAATTTGTATTCACATTATCTGAACAGTCTGCAAAGAGAAAAATAATATGACTCATCTTCTACAGAGTGTAAAGCTGTGCAGGATGGATTGGCAGAATAAGTACAAATGTCTTATCAACTCAAATACATTCGAGTTGGGAAGAATTGAGATTAGACAATGGAAATATGCATTAGAGACTCCATAACGTGTCGCAGAATCAAACCACTTGGAATCACAAACAACAGAACTGCAGTGGGTGCCATATTGTGACCCCATACTGATAAAATTGCACTGCAAAACCACTATCCAAAGTACTGATGCAAGAAGTAGGAGAAAACTTCTCTCTCCTTCACATATGTAAATATGGAGGCAAATAAGCCAGTCCATTGGTTGCGTTTCTCACTGTGTTCAATTCATTCCTCCCTGGAGCTATTTGCTGCATTGAATGAAAGGGGCCCTCAATGCTGTAAAATGTAATTTCTTCACCAGCCCGCCTGCAGCATGCACAGAAACACATTTCAATTTAGAAAGGCCTAAACAGCTTCATCAATTACACACTATACAGGTAACTCGGAGCATGCAAGGTCATCATTTATGTAATCAGAAAAACAATTCAAAATGAACATGTATATCTTATCCTGTTTTTTTTTTTTTTCTTCACACAGTGAAGGTGTTCATAACAAAACAAAGGTTTCACAAAGAACAATATGTGCAATCATTTCGAAAATGTCTAAGTTTAGGTAATGTTAAGGTTATTTTTCCTCAAAGGAAGACAAACTGAGCTGCATATTGTAATACTGTATAGGTATCTTTGTTGTTTAAAGTCATTTTTATACACATTTTATATTCAGTTTGGCTTTAAAGTAATGGTTAATCCCTAAAAATAAATTGTCATAATTTACTCACCTTTTAGTTGATCCAAAACCTTATGTGGAACAAAAAAAAAAAGAAGAAAAAAGTCAGTCAAGTCAAGTCACCTTTATTCATATGGCGCTTTTTACAATGACGATTGTTTCAAAGCAGCTTTACAGTGATAGCAGGAAAATTATGTAAAAATTTAGAAGCAAATAGTGTCATTGTCCAGCTTAAGTAAGCTCAGTATTGATTCATTTCCATTGTAAAAATTATTAGTTATTAATTTATTTAAAGGATTAGTTCACTTTCAAATTAAAATTTCCTGATAATTTACTCACCTTCATGTCATCCAAGATGTTCATGTCTTTCTCTCTTCATTCAAAAAGAAATCAAGGTTTTTGATGAAAACATTCGAGGATTATTCTCCTTATGGTGGACTTCAATGGACTCCACTGTTAAAGGTCAAAATTACAGTTTACAGCGATCCCAGATGAGAAATATGGGTCTTATCTACAGAAACCATTGCTCGTTTTCTTTAAAAAAATAAATAAAAATTATACGTTTTAACCATAAATGCTCATCTTGAACTAGCTCTCTTCTTCTTCTCTATTTGAATTCCAGCAGTGTAGACGCTGATAAGTGTATTACTGACTAAATTGTCTAAATTACTAAAATAATGCTAGCAATTGTATATTATATAACAATTAGTTATTGTTAAACTCTTTTTATTTTTTTTTATTTTTTTTGGGTGACCTATTCCCTAAATCTTCTATTCTCCAAACCATCATATTCATTTGCCACACATGAAATGTCAATATGCCAAAAGTACAGGGATCAGCTGATTTATTTAGCTCATGATTCATTCTTATACATCATAAAGAGAATATGGCAAAAACATAATGATGATTTCATACTGTAGGCAAAAGTACATACCTCATCTTTCCAGCTCATATAATTTCCAAATGGTTGCATCAATACAGTGTTTATCATTTATCGTTCATCATGCATTGTGGAATATTGATTGCCAGCATCTCTTCATATAAAATGCTAATGAAACAGTCATCAGGCATGAGTCAATTTCCACTGCGATGTAAAAACGGGCCCTTTTTTCCAATTTTAAACTCAGTCAATAAGTTCATAGTGCTGTGAGATGTTGTGTCTTAATGTGGATGTAGAACACTTCCACTTGGATGAACACTAAGCCCGGTGTGATGGCTTTCTCAGTCAATTGGTTCACAGCACCGTAAAAAGACCAAATCAATGTCCACAGACTTGGGCTGAAGTGCGTTTTATTGAGGTACAGACACAGTGGTGTGTCTGCTGATTGTCAATTTTTCAGGGCTAATTTCCCAGCATGCTTTTATACCCGAATCAAGGCTTTGATAAGGTAACAAGAGTGATAAGAATGATGTCACTGCCGAACTGTTCATTCAACTATAGTCGCATCATTATGGTGCACATTTGCAGTAAGCTGCTCTCTTCCAGTTTTGCTCTATATCAAATATGTGTTTTTCAAAGTTTGCAAATAGGTATAAACTTTTGGTTGTTGTGTATTATTAACTGTAGATGTCTCAACACTTATGGACAGCCTCATTACATATACAAAGCTAAGGAAAAAAGCTGATGAAAATGTATTTCATCAGCACAGATGTTTAGGTCTTGATTAATAAGGTAAGGTATTGTCTGATAGATAACTGTGCTTTGTCCCATTGCTCTCATTTTAGTTGCTTGCCTATAAGCTGATTAGTAAAACAGTGTTGGTAAGCGTGATGACTTGGGTTAATAGAATAATGCAACACAGGGCGTAGCAGCCTGAGAAAACATTATGCAAATATTTACCTTTTCACTTCAGCAGAGCAAGGCAGAGGAAATCTGCATCACATTTACATCACAATGCCTGGAGTTCAGGACCAACTGTTTCGAGCCAACAACAAAAAGTGTAAAATTAATATTTAAATAAATAAACAAAGCTGTTTTTTACTGTTAAGCCAACATTGCACATTTTAAAAAATACTGGGGGATTAACCATCCAGAGTTTTTAATTATTTTAAAGTCACCCTGAAATGATTAAGTCTCTAGGTTCAGGGCTCATTAATTGTTCATAATTTAACCCTCATTACATTATTGATGTTTAATGTATTTATCAGATACATTTTATGCCAGTATAACCTCTCAACACAGAAGCATCATGCCCAATGATTGAATTCAACTTTCTTATATATATATATATATATATATATATATATATATATATATATATATATATATATATATATATATATATGGGCATGATGCAAAACCCGCCCAATTGCGTTTCATGGGGGCTCCCACAGTATAAATTGTTTTCCGGGAGATAAAATCCACATTTTTGGTGGTTTTCCCTGGTAAAATTCACATTCCAGGGGTTAAATATTATGTTATTTGGGGTCGCTTCAACCTGTGGACATGAAAACCATCCCACAGCAACAGTGTAAAAGTAGCCACTGGCATGATGCTTCTGTGTTGAGAAGTTATAATGGCATAAAATGTATCTGATTAATACACTAACAACACTTCAATGACACAAGGTTTCTTCCTCATATACGTAAAGGGTTAGTTCACCCAAAAATGAAAATAATGTCATTTATTACTCACCCTCATGCCATTCCACACCCGTAAGACCTTTGGTAATCTTCAAAACGCAAATTAAGATATTTTTGTTGAAATCCGATGCTTCAGTGAGGCCTGCATAGCCAGCAATGACATTTCCTCTCTCAAGATCCATTAATGTACTAAAAACATATTCAAGACAGTTAATGTGAGTACAATGGTTCAATATTAATATTATAAAGCGACAAGAATATTTTTGGTGCTCCAAAAAAACAAAATAACGACTTATATAGTGATGACCGATTTCAAAACACTACTTCATGAAGCTTCGGAGCGTTATGAATCAGCGTGCCGAATCAGCGGTTTGACACTCGATCCGAATCATGATTCGACACGCTGATTCATAATGCTCCGATGCTTCCTGAAGAAGTGTTTTGAAATCATTATTTTGTTTTTTTGGCACACCAAAAATATTCTCGTCGCTTTATAATATTAATATGTTTTTAGTAATGGATCTTGAGAGGAAATGTCATTGCTGGCTATGCAGACCTCACTGAGCCATCGGATTTCAACAAAAATATCTTAATTTGTTTTCTGAAGATGAACGAAGGTGACGGATGACGTAATAAATGACATTATTTTCATTTTGGGGTGAGCTAACCCTTTAAACATATTAGGCATTTCTTTGCAAACATTATTTATAGTGAGAAGTACCATACATATAAACTGAATTGAAATTAAATTGAATTGAAAACCTTTGCTGAAGGTTTCCACAAGGCTGACACAGCCTGTCTATCCTTTATTGACATGCACCACAAGTCTATTGCTGTGGCATTCCTCCACTCAATGTCACTTTGAATCAAATTAGAACTCTTATAGAATGTCAATAAATGACCCTTGTTTGGAGCCAAATAAAAATAAATATCATACCATTAGGAGGCAGAAAGGCTGGGTGAGGATGAGGTGCTTTTAGAGGCTTGCATTACCTCATCCCATACAAATTACAATGATTTTTATCACTCGTTTTTCTTCCTTTGTGTTCCCGTGGGACTTTGACAAGGACTATGGACAAAGGGATCTACATCTCAGGAACCATTTAAGACTAGCTAACTACATTTTTCACTTTTGTGGGAAAAAAATGCTGTCCATTGCTCCCCAGTCTGCTGAGGATACATTGATATGGGAAGTCATTTGTTAAATCTAGTGGGGGAAGCTTAATGAACTCTCTCAGCAGCCTGTCAGATGAGTTTTGAGACAACTGCATTTCTGAAGTACACAGGAGCCATCAACTCGAACAATAATAAACCAGGTCCATCTTTTATCAGCGATTCAAAATGAAAAATGCAGAAATTAACTGGGGGGTTTGGCTGAGGTGTAACTGATGATGTGACACTTCAAGCTATTTGAATACAAACACATACGCAAAGGGGGTTCTCAATCTACACAACACCTGCAATGTTTTCATGTCTAAATTTGCTTATGCAGAATTTTATAATCTCCTTCCTGTCAAGTTATGCCTCACTTTTCTTTGATGCAAACCTAAAATGATGATTTAGCTCAAGCAAATGACTAGTTTGCAAGAAAACAGCTAGGTTTTGGATGCGAGGCATTTTATTGTTTTTTTGGCCTCCTTTTCTGAAAGCTTTCAAGTCTCCGCAGGAAATTTCTACATGTCTGAAGATCAAACGGAAAGGGCAGGAAATGCTGGTGTTCACATGCCCTTTATAATATACCTCTTCAGGCCATGATGTACGCAATCAGCCCTGCTCATTCACTTTGATCAGAGAGAGAGATCTATGTTACTCAGACATGGCAGCAGAGTTACATTGCAACACTCATTTTCTTCTGTGAGGTAGAGAATATGAGCACTGAACAAAGAAAGAAGAAGTGCTGGGAAATATAAGATAATCACAGCCAATGGCAAATCCTGTGGTAAGAAACACGACCAACACAAACTTAAAGCATTTTTATAATGTACATTCAACTTATTATACAGTATTATCAATAACACCTTTCCATCCCACAGCAATATGCTTAAGCTGCAAGGAACGATCAAGCTTTGAAGTGCAAAAATATGTAAGGAAAATATGCAAATGATTATTTTTAACTTTAGTCACAGCTATCCTACTAAACTTTTAACCCTAGTTTCTTAGCCAGACATTTGATTTGTGCATAAAATTTGGGCATCACAGTGGCGTATTTAGTCTTTTATATACTGTAGAGCGCGCCTGACTGACATGTAAAGCATCTAAAGTCAATTTGTTGTGTTTTTATGTAACGTTTTGGGTCGGGTTTATCTGGAATAGATTACACCAAAGAAGTCTGTAATACCTGGAGAAAGCTATCTGGTAGCATTCCCATTCATATCAATGGCAGTTTCTTGGCTGAAAAGTGAATTTGGAAATATGTGATTTCAGCCATTGCTTGCCATTTTTGTGTGCAATATGCATTCAGTGGTCAACGCCATTCATATGAACATCAAAGTCATACAGAATCAAAGTTTTATTCTATATGACTAGAATCAAAGTCGGTGTAAGTAACTACTTGCGCTTCTCACCGGCATTAGCAGCTTACTTCGATCATTTTCCAGTCTACATTTATAACTTCTCCTCACATCCAGTTATTAATATGCACAGGATAAACTAGTGTTGACCTAGTTTATTTCCAAGTGAGAATGTCACTCACGTCACCCCTAATATGCTCACTGTGGTACATTCCACATAAAGATGGACGTTAAGGTCGTATATCACTGAAATGGGAGACTATGAAATATGACTATTGATTGCTGAGGGGTGACAGCAGTCTTGAAGGCCTTATTAATCCTCAGAGAGCATTCAGTCGAGCAGGGCTTTTGAAACCCTGAGAAATGGGTCGTCATTACCGCTCAATTACCTCGAAGAACAATTTAGCATGTAATTACTAAAAGGGTTCATTTAACGTTGATAATATACATTTTAGAACAAAGGCATGTGCTAGTGATTAAACAACTATATCAAATTGGAGATAATTAAATGATTACAGAAATGAAATGGTGTTTCCAGGGGGTAAAAGTATTTGTTAAACTGTTAGTAGGCAGTAATTCATTTATCAGAGCACTTCATCAAACACACTTTGCTCAATACATTCCTCATATGAGATTATAAAGCAGTCAGAACTGTAAGATACAAAGTCACATTGAGATTTAAAATCAAAATAGTAAGATTTAAAGTCAAAATTTAATTTCAAGTCACAAATGTGAGATATAATAAAGCCACATTGTGAAATTTAAAGTCATATTGTGATATTTAAAGACACATTCTGAGATTTAAAATCACATTGTGCAATATAAAGTCAATTATATTGCAGTTATAACTTTATATTGCACAGTGTGATTTTAAATCTGATTTTAAATCAAAAGATGTAATAAGTCTAAGGTGTCCCCTGAATGTGTCTTTAAAGGCATCATTAACTATGCCGTAGTACATCTTTTCAAAAGCATAAACAAATGCTAATATAACCCTAATGGATCTTTACAACACTCAAAAAAATGAAGTCAGTTTATTTAAATAAAATAAGGAACCAACACAAATCTTTGTTTTTTACTTAATTCCCCAATTGTATTATGTTAAATGAAATTAAATTTGAATGTGTCTGTGAAGTTTCAGCTCAAAATACCCCATGTGTTTTTATAAAGGGAAATTTTTTTTATTAATTTTTTTAGTTTGTTACGATTTTTTTTGAGGTTACCATTATGCTGAAGTGTAGACCTTTGGGCATGGGTGGCTCATTAACTATGTTGTTCTCAACAAGCTTTAACTGTGCTAAAGCAGTGATGAGAAGTTCTTTACCTGATCATTACTTGCATGCTATAAATGTTACTTAGCATATGAAAAAGTGATATTTTAGTTTAGTTTTTATAGAAATATAAATAAATTAGTTTGAGGGCCAGCACATAATTTACACAGTCTACATATGGTCATCAGATTTATCCCTCTCAATGGTCATGAAACATGTATGTCTGTGTACAATATATATTTTTTTATATATATATATATATACGCTACAAACCTTTTAAATGTTCAAAATAACTAAACATTAAACACTTAAACACTAACAGGTCTTTCCATTTCTTAAAAGTGCAGAAAACTTGAGCAACACTGCACAAGGGCACCAGTCTGAATTGCAATGCACTGGTTGGATCAACAAGAATGAATTATGTTCAGGAAACATTCACAGAATATGTCAAATGAAACTGGTGTGATCTCATTCAAACAGAATTTTACTCATCATACAATAACCTATCTTAAGTTCAAATAAATCAGTTCAACTGTGTGGAAATAGGTGTCATAATTGAATTAAGTTAGACCAACAAGTTATTTTTTTGAGTGAAGATGTTCGTCATGCATACTGCGTGCATGCGTCGGATCATGTGAGTATAGTATTTTTTTGGATGCTTACATTTGATTCTGAATGAGTTTGAGGCTGTGCTCATGGCTAAAGCTAACATTACACACTGTTGGAGAGATTTATAAAGAATGAAGATGTTTATGCATTATACAGACTGCAAGTGTTTAAAAATGAAAATAGCGACGGCTCTTGTCTCCGCGAATACAGTAATAAACGATGGTAACTTTAACCACATTTAACAGTACATTAGCAACATGCTAACGAAACATTTAGAAAGATAATTTACAAATATCACTAAAAATATAATGTAATCATGGATCATGTCAGTTATTATTGCTCCTTCTGCCATTTTTCGCTATTGTTCTTGCTTGCTTACCTAGTCTGATGATTCAGCTGTGCACATCCAGATGTCCTGCCCTTGTGTAATGCCTTGAACATGGGCTGGCATATGCAAATATGAACTCTTGTTATTCAACTATGCCAAGGAAAATTCAATTTTTGATTCTAGGGTACCTTTAAATATCACAATATGACTTTAAATAGTCAAATACTCGAATATGAATACAAGAAATAAGGGGCTTATCTAATGAAGCAATTGTTCATTTTCTAAAAAAAAAAAAAAAAAAAAAAAAAATTATATTTTTTAACCACAAATGCTCGTCTTGCGCTAGCTCTGCGGTGCACCATGCATTACGTAATCACGTTGGATAGGTCACATGTGACGTAGGCGGTACTGCGGTAAGGGCGAAAAACTCCAACTTCAAAATCGTCCAACATCATTGTTTTACCTTTTTTTGTAAAGGCCGTTTGACTTTGCACGATTGCTTTGTAAAGACTTGCTTGGTACTTCCGTCTACGTCACGTGTTACCTTTCCGACGTGATTACATAATGCATGGCGCATCACAGAGCTAGTGCAAGACGAGCATTTGGTTAAAAAGTATGTAATTTTTATCTTTTTTTTTTTTTTAGAAAATGACCGATCGTTTCTCTAGATAAGACCCTTATTCTTTAGCTGGGATCGCGTAGAGCCCTTTGAAGCTGCAATGAAACTGCAATTTGGACCTTCAATCCATTGGTAACTGTTGAAGTCCACTATATGGAGAAAAATCCTGGAATGTTTTCCTCAAAAACCTTAATTTTTTGACTGAGGAAATCAAGACAAAAACATCTTGGATGACATTGGAGTGAGTAAATTATCAAGAAATTTTAATTCTGAAGTGAACTAATCCTTTAATGTTAAAATAATAATAACATTACAGTGTCCACACAGCAGTGGAACCGCAACCATAGGCACCACCTGACAGTGTCTCTTTTTAACCCAAAGGAGATATGTGGCACTGGAGTTCATGATGGATCCCACCAGTAAGCCACCAGATCCACCACATTACACCTTAATCCCCCCACCCACACAGCAACAGATGTATTTAACTCTCTTAATGTTTGTGAAAAAGAGAACGGATAAGACCTTGACATTCACATTCCCTATAATGTTTCATCCTCACCTACATATACATGTATTCACACATAAACTGCCGCTTATCTCACACAAGAGAGCTGCTACCTGTCTGAGCCTCCTGGGGCTCCGGCGTTGATTAATGACACAATCGACTCACTAATTAACACCTGCACTCAGAGTTTCTAAAATAAGCCAAAAGAAGAGCGGAGGGCCAGGTTATCGATTTCCTCTCGCTCCTCGCAGCCGGCAACACCTCCGAAGTTGATTCCAAGCAAGACAGCAAGGATGTAATTATTGTACTCTTTTACAATCACAAGTCTGTTGTTGTTCTAAGGTAGCATTTATCTCTGTGCTCTCTCCATCATGGTGCAATCGGTCAAGCAGAGCACATTGATAAACGATGCTATACCTTTAAATATGAGACATGCAGCAGATAACCACAATCTGTCGTACTATACAGCATCACTCCACTGTTGTGATTCAGAGACCTGAATTGGCTCTTTAAAGATGCCAAAATGTTGAAGAAAGTGTCAACTATCTGTCTAGATATGTGTGGATGCTTATATCTGCCACAAAATAAAGATAATTACCAATTCTGACCTTTTTTTCCCCCTCGCAGTTCTGAGAAAAAAGAGAGAGTTAAGTCATTATTACCTTTTTTTAATTCCGTTGCAGAAAAAAAAACAGGAGTGTGAGATGTAAACTCAGAATTCAGAGGAAAACAATCTTGTATCTCAATCTTGCAAGATGTAAATTTAGAATTCTGAGGGGATTGAAAATATGTACTCACAATTGTGAGAAAAAAAGTCAGAATTGTGAGAATGAGAGTTTTTATTTTGTGATAGAATCAATATTTGATAAATTATTACAGTAAAGCCATGATCTCTAGAAACAATGTTTCTTTTAATCAGAATTCTACTTGCTTTATATTTATTTGTGAACAAGATGAAATCTTTAATGAGCCTAATTTATAAATAAAGGAGGCACTGACAAAATGCAAATGACTTTTTTTTTAATTTTTTTTTTTATATTTCTAAAACGCAGGCTTTGCACTGAAATACTTTGTGCAAAAGTAGCACAAATACAGTTCTGTCATGAAACTAGATGGCGCAGACTTATCGGTCCTTAAATCCATATGAATCGAGTGGTTTAGTCCAAATTTTCTGGAGACTCAATTGCTTTTTATGATGAACATATTTAATTTAGGCTTTTACTCATATATATATAAACATTGATCAGTGAACAAACCTCTTCTAGAAGCTCAAATGTGCTGTGTAACACACGAGAATGAACCTCTATTGATTTGAATTTGAGCTTCCGGAAGAGGTTTGTTCTTGTGTGTCATCTTGTCGTTTATGTTCGCTGATAAAGGTTTATATGTAAAAGCCTAAATTAAATCTGTTCATCATAACAAGCGATCGGGTCTCTTCAGAAAATTTGGACTCGATTCATATGGATTCGTTTTACGATCTCTTTATGAACTTTTTGAAGCGTCAAAGTTTCAGTTGCAGAGGTAGTCCATATGGAAGGAAATCTGACAGCATTCTCATCAAAAAGATCTTCATTTGTGTTCCGAAGACGAACAAAAGTCTTACAGGTTTGAAACGACACGAGGGTGAGTAATTAATGACAAAATTTTCATTTTGGGCTGAACTAACCCTTTAACTCAATCTGATTGCATTCACATCATTCTCTATTGGGCACATGCTGATTGGTTCCTGCTGTATCCAATGAGTAGCCAATGAGCTTGCTACTCAACCTTCAAATACATGGTCAGCATTTGCTATAGCAGTGCAGAGTGCTTTCAGAAACCCTCCACCTTCCCCAGGTCCACTTGTATAGATCTGCTACAGGTAATTCATGTATGCTATATTGGTAACACTTTAGAATACTGATCCTTCATTAATGAGTAACTACACAGGAACAAATGAATAATGCATTATTAACACTCTAGTAACTACTATTAACTAACAATAAACTCTGATTAATGAATTAGTAAGTAATTGTACTCAGTTGTAGGTGGTAGTTCACTATTAACTAATCAGTAACTACTTATTTTTTTCATTCCTCCCAAAGAACTACTAAGAACTACTATATACAGGTTCATAATTAACATGAATGATGCATAATGTATAATTAATTCTAAAGTAAAGGCCTTGGTAACCCACTAGTAATGACTGAAGTATTACTAAATACATAAGGAATTACTAATTATTTGGATCAGTATTCTAAAGTGAAAAGCATGATAACTCTCTAGTAACTACTGAAGTCATTGTAAACTTTTGAGGTTTTTGTAAAGTATTGGATAGTAATAACTCAAGAGTTACTATATAACTCTAAAGTAACTACTTCTTATTAATTTAACTACTGAAGTCTTTGTAAACTTTTGAGGTTTTTGTATGTTTTTGTACAGTAATTCCTTATGATATATTTGGTAACACTTAAGTAATTACTAGTGGGTTACCATGATCTTCACTTTAGAATACTGATCCAAATAAATAGTAGTTCCTTTATAAGGATGTAGTAACACTTAAGTAATTACTAGTGGGTTACTATGATCTTCACTTTAGAATACTGATCCAAATAAAAAGTAGTTACTTTAGAGTTATATAGTAACTCTTGAGTTATTACTATCCAATACTTTACAAAAACCTCAAAAGTTTACAATGACTTCAGTAGTTACTAGAGAGTTATCATGCTTTTCACTTTAGAATACTGATCCAAATAATTAGTAATTCCTTCTTAAGTATTTAGTAATACTTCAGTCATTACTAGTGGGTTACCAAGGCCTTTACTCTAGAATTAATTATACATTATTCATTATTCACATTAATTACGAACATGTATATAGTAGTTCTTAGTAGTTCTCTGGGAGGTATGAAAAAAACAGTAGTTACTGATTAGCTAATAGTGAACTACCACCTTTAACTGAGCACTATTACTTACTAATTCATTCATCAGAGTTACTTGTTAGTTAATAGTAGTTACTAGAGTGTTAATAATGCATTACTCATTTGTTCCTGTGTAGTTATTCATTAATGAAGGATCAGTATTCTAAAGTGTTACCGCTATATTGTCTTATTTGCTCACAGCAGCATGTCATGTATGTATTGGCTCAAGTCCCATATATGCTCTGCAGCAGCAGCAATAACCAACCACAGCAGCAATAGCAGCATAGCAGATCTATTCCACCAAGAACAAATATCAGCTTTGTCATATTCAATACCATGCCGAACACTGAGAGTTGTCATGACAGAACTTTATAGAATTTGCCCCTCAGTCTTGTACTCATTAGTCCTGTTCTCATTAGAGGAAAAGCGTGATTAATGTTTTGGTTGACATAATTGAGAGACTGTTGCATAGAAAATGTCTGTGTAAACAGCAGAAAACTGTTGTTTAGAGATCCATTAGCATTGAGCTAAAGGCAGAGCAGACTTATTCATCATACTGTCACAGGTATAGATCATGGGTCAGAGTTCATCCTCTCTCTTCTGAACCTCATCACCTCAACTCCCTGGGGAGAGAATCTCCTCTATTCCTCCGTAATGAGATTGAGAACGAGGGCCGAGGGACACAGTCTCCAGTAATCCTGTATCATATGTTCGCTTTGCTCTGGAGCGAGGATATAAATGCTTTTCTAGACATGGAATAAAAAGGTAGGCAGATTTGAGGGAATCCAAGAGAAAAAGATCAGATTAAGGATACGCAACATGCAGTGCAATATTACACATTATGCTTAAAGGGATAGTTCACCCAAAAATGAAAATTTTATGTTTATCTGCTTACCCCCAGCGCATCCAAGATGTAGGTGACTTTGTTTCTTCAGTAGAACACAAATGATGATTTTTTTAACTCCAACCGCTGCTGTCTGTCAGTCAAATAATGGGAGTGAATGTTAACACAATCAATAAGAGTCGAAAAAACGTGCATAGACAAATTTTTGTCTAAACTATTTCTTTAAAGATGGTGAAAGGATTTATCAATTGCTAAATATGTATAGAAGAAGAGCATTTAATAAAGCAGGAGAGCTTACCAAAAGGATCTATAGTATGAAGTGTAAAGAAAAAAAGGTATTTATATTATATATCATAGTTACTAAGAAACATACTGTACGGATCTATAACAAAGCCTTAAACAAGACATCAAACTGCAATGTAAAAGGGTCTTTTGCAGCTCTAGGCAACTGAAAAAATGCCTAATTAGGAAGTGAAAGACATTACATTTCCAACACTCAAGCAAAAGAGAAACGTTTGATATACAAAAAAACAAAGCTGCCATAGGGATTTTCAAGAGCTGCAAACACAAACACAGGGCTGATGATTAAAACATTCAAAGCAATGTCCTTTTTTAATCATATTTTCCCACTGCTAAAGGCCCTTCATGAAAAATATACCAAAGTGAGATGTCAAACAACTTCAAACATGCAGGAACAGTCAAGCTTTGAATGTCTGATTAATTCATTTTGATTATGGAAACAGCGAGTTGTCACAAGTACAGCACATAAGAGTCTTGCTCAGTGTCTTCTGGCCTCAGACAAACTAATCAAACACCTTCTGTCCCCTGACCTAATATGCTCTCAGTCCTACAGCTGACATTAGTTTGCTCTTCTAAAGCAGATAGGTGGCAGAGGACCAAGATATAATTAAACTTAATTAACGTCAGCCTCTCCACTCTTTGGTTTTGTTAGTGACTTTATTACCGGGGGCACACAAGGAAGAACTCAGTTAGAGAAGCTTGTAAAGACAGAAATAGGCCAAACGTGGAAGTACTCTAATTTTGTTAACTGCATTGCCCACAGACAAATCTGGCACAGTATAAGCTGTGAAAATTTGCTAACTTTTCCTCATAGATGAAGTTATACGTCCTCATTCAAGCAACTAAAAATTGCCAAGCATCAAACCAATGACTTTGTATTGCAACAAATGCTATTTTCTTGCAATAGGTATTTTTGTGCTTCTTAAAACAAGAGTGCATAACAAAATTGCACAAGATTTGTTTTAATCTTGAATTATGTTAATTTTTCTTACCCTGTTGCAAATCTGTTTTAAGCATAAACTTCATAAAATTTTGCTAAATTTATGCTGAAAATAAACAAACTAACAACTTGCTTAATGGTCTAAGTGCCTCAAAAGAAAAACAAACTCACTCTGAAAAGATTCTTTGAAAGCAGGCCTCACTATCACACGCAATTTTGCTTCTTAGAGGATAGTTTACCCAAAAATGAAAATTCTGTCATCATTTACTCACCCCCATGTAATTCCAAACTCAGGGTACATTTACATGACAACGATATGCTTAAAACGGAGAAGTTTTTCCTTTGAGTTTTTCGCGTACAGACGACACCATTCTCAAAACGGTTCTGTCACGGGAAATAAAGAGGGATGCAAGTGCAAGTCAAAATATCTCATTTATTTGAGCTTCACGCCAGAAAGTCAGATGACAAACACACAGACAGCAGGAGAGCGGCGACACAGGGACCTTGGTGGGCCGCGGTGAGATGATCGTGGTGAAGTCCGTGGGAGTGAATCAGAAGTGAAGAATCCAACGATGAAACAGTAATCCAGAGTGAAGACACGACGAAACAACTCCAAACGGAAGCACACACGAGGAAACCAGGAAACAGAACAGGGAACTCCAACAACGATCTGACAAACACGAGACGAAAGACAAGGGAATAAATAGGCAGTCCAGATTGAACACAGCTGCCGCTGATCGGCAATCAGCGGCGACGCCCACATGAAACAATTAACGTGACAGCACAACATAAACACAGACCACAGAACGAGACTGCAGATCTTCAACCGTGACAGTACCCCCCCTCCTAGGAACGCCTCTCGGCGTTCCCAGGAGCACCTACCTGCCGATTGTAATCATCGATAAGGGAGTGATCCAGGATGTCCCTCGCAGGAACCCAACTTCTCTCCTCCGGACCGTAACCTTCCCAGTCCACCAAGTACTGAAATCCTCGTCCCCTCCTTCTCGAGTCCAGAATGCGATTAACCGAATTGGTGGGTTCCCCGTCTACGGATATACGGGAGGCTTCGACCGGTGGCGATCAGTCTTAGCCTTGGTGCGCGCCCCCACTTGGAGAAGAGTCTCACGGGCTCTCGTCCAAGTGCGGTGACACCTCTGGACAAAGGCGTGAGCGGAGGGGACCGCGACTTCGGATTCCAGACTGGGAAAGATAGGTGGCTGGTAACCTAAACTACATTCAAACGGTGAGAGGCCCGTGGAAGACACTGGTAACGAATTATGTGCGTACTCAATCATAGAGAGTTGCTGGCTCCAGGATGAAGGATTCTTGGAAACCAAACATCGCAACATTCTTTCCAAATCTTGGTTAGCTCTCTCGGTTTGACCATTGGACTGGGGATGGAACCCAGAAGAAAGACTAACAGTCGCCCCAGCAACTTACAAAACTCTTGCCAAAATTTGGACACAAATTGGGGCCCCTGTCGGAGACCACATCCATCGGGAGGCCATGTAACCGAAAGACGTGATCAACGACAGTTACCGCTGTCTCCTTAGCAGAGGGTAATTTAGGTAAAGGGATGAAATGCGCCGCCTTCGAGAACCGGTCCACCACGGTCAAAACAACCGTGTTCCCCTGGGAGGGTGGGAGGGCGGTGACAAAATCTAGCGCAATGTGGGACCAGGGTCTCGAAGGGACAGACAGCAGTTGGAGCAACCCATCTGGGGGACGATTGGAGGTCTTACCAGTGGCACAAATCGCGCAAGCCAAAACAAAACTGCGAATTTCACGAGCCATGGCAGGCCACCAGAATCGTTGCTTGACCAAAAAACTGGTGCGATTAACCCCTGGATGACAGGCTACGTTGGAACAATGCCCCCACTTGATAACACTGGACCTTAACCTCTCCGGCACAAATAAACGGTTCGGTGGGCATCTCGGCGGAGGCGTTACCCCTTCTAAGGCCGACTTGACCTTCGATTCGACCTCCCATGTCAGAGTGGAGACCACTAATGTCTCAGGAAGAATACACTCGGGAGTAGACGGGCGTTCGGAAGGATCAAAAATACGAGAAAGAGAATCGGGTTTGATGTTTTTAGAACCCGGGCGGTACGAGAGAGAAAAATCAAAACGTCCGAAAAAAAGTGCCCACCGAGCTTGCCTGGAGTTTAGTCTTTTAGCCGTTCTGATATACTTTAAGTTCTTATGGTCAGTCCAAACAATGAAAGGTACGCCCGAACCCTCCAACCAATGACGCCATTCTTCCAACGCTAACTTGACTGCCAGCAACTCTCTGTTACCAATGTCATAATTGCGTTCGGCTGGAGATAAACGATGAGAAAAAAACGCGCAGGGGTGGATCTTGTCGTCTGAAGGAGATCGCTGGGATAGAACTGCACCTACCCCCACCTCTGACGCAGCGACCTTCACCACGAACTGACGTGAAGGATCAGGGGCACTGAGGATGGGAGCCGAAACAAAGCGGCCTTTCAGTTTGGCGAATGCAGCCTCAGCTGCATCGGACCACCTGAACGCCGTTCTGGGGGAGGTCAAGGCTGTCAGAGGCGCGGCTAGTTGGCTGAAGTTGCGAATGAACCGCCGGTAAAAATTAGCGAAGCCCAGAAACCTCTGTAGGGCCTTACGGGAATCCGGGCTTGGCCAATCCACCACAGCCTTAACCTTGTCAGGATCCATGCGAATTCCCTCAGACGAGACGATGTACCCTAGGAAAGAAACAGACTGTGCATGAAAATCGCATTTCTCCGCCTTGACAAAAAGCCCATTCTCTAGCAGCCGCTGAAGCACTCGTCGGACGTGTTGAACATGTTCCTGGAGAGACGAGGAGAAAATCAATATGTCGTCCAGGTAGACATATATGAACTGGTCCACCATGTCTCTCAACACGTCATTGACGAGTGCCTGGAAGACCGCCGGGGAGTTGGAAAGCCCGAAGGGCATGACCAAGTATTCAAAGTGCCCCCTAGGGGTGTTAAAAGCGGTCTTCCATTCATCCCCCTCCCTAATGCGGACCAAATGATAAGCGTTCCTTAAATCCAATTTCGTGAAGACGGACGCTCCTTGCAACCTCTCGAAGGCTGAAGACATCAACGGCAAAGGATAAGTATTCTTTACCGTGATGTTATTCAACCCCCGGTAATCAATGCAAGGTCGCAAGGAACCATCCTTCTTTCCAACAAAAAAGAACCCCGCCCCCGCCGGAGAAGAGGAAGGGCGAATGAACTTAGCTGCTAGAGAATCAGAAATATATTTCTCCATGGCCTCCCTCTCGGGAACGGACAGAGAGTACAACTTGCCTTTAGGCGGAGACTTACCAGGAACTAAATCTATAGCACAGTCATAGGGACGATGCGGAGGAAGAGAAGCAGCTCGGGACTTACTGAACACTTCCTTCAGGTCTAGATACTCCGCGGGCACGTTTGACAGATCCGCAGCCTTTTCCTGTAACACAGAAGCAGACACAGAAGAACAAGCAGACACAAGACAAGACTTATGACACTGAGTGCTCCATTCCAAGACAGTGTGCTGACGCCAGTCCACCTTGGGGTTGTGTTGTGTGAGCCAGGGGTGTCCGAGAACAATGGGGGCCAGGGGTGAATCCATGAGAAGGAATGGAATAGACTCAGTATGATTGCCAGAAGTGATGAGGGTAATGGATGTGGTGGTGAGTGTTATGTTGGGTAGATCCTGGCCATTGAGAGCGTTGACGGAAATCTGTTTCGTGAGAGGAATGATGGGTAACTGAAAGCGATGTGCAAACTGTGTGTCCATGAAATTACCTTCAGCCCCCGAATCCAGTAGAGCGTGACAGGTGAGCGTGTGTGTGGCCCACCTCAGTCTAACCGGGAGAAGAGTGGATGGTGAGGACTTTTCAGCGGAGATCCCACCCGATAGTAGCCTCAACGTTACTACCGGGCTCGATCTTTTACCGGGCAGTTGTTCAAGAAGTGCCCAGCCCCTCCACAGTAAATGCACAGTCCTTGGGATCTCCGCGGCTCTCTCTCCTCCCGGGAAAGTCGAGCTCTCCCCACCTGCATGGGTTCCGGATCGAAAGCGGGGCCGACCGTGTCTCTGTTGTTGACTCCTCGAGCCTCTGCACCCCGGGATGCGAAGTCGGAACGAGGAAGATTCTCCAGACGGTTGATACGGGCATCCACCCGTAGTGCAAGATCAATCAGTCCATTAAGACTCTGAGGTAAATCCAAAACGTAGATCTCCTTTTGTACACGGTCGGCCAACCCATGCAGGAAGACGTCCCACTGCGCCTCCTCGTTCCAGTTGCACTCCGCCGCCAGTGTTCGGAACTCGATGGAATAATCTGCCACCGTGCGATCTCCTTGCTTGAGTCCCGTCAAACGTCGGGCTGCGTCCTTTCCTGTGACCGCACGGTCAAACACTCTCTTCATTTCGGCGGCGAGTGTCTGGAACGAGGAACAGCAAGGATCTTGATTCTCCACACCGCCGTTCCCCACAAAGCTGCCTGCCCGGTGAGCAAGGTTAAAACAAACGCCACCTTGGACTCCTCCCTTTCGAAGGTGCGTGGCTGTAGAGAAAAATACAGTGAACACTTGCGGGGGTTGTGGTGGGGGAACGGGCGGTGTGGGCGGCGCAGCGGGACCTCGAAGTTCTTGTAGCTGTTGGGAGAGCTCGGACACCTGTGTCACCAATGCCTGCACGGCGCGTCCGGTAGAGGAAATGCTCTCCTGCAGTTGATCCATCCGTGCAATGCTGTGGTTGATAAACTCCGTTAATGCTGCTGAACTTGCTGCATCCATGTTGTTGGTCAGATCGTTCTGTCATGGGAAATAAAGAGGGATGCAAGTGCAAGTCAAAATATCTCATTTATTTGAGCTTCACGCCAGAAAGTCAGATGACAAACACACAGACAGCAGGAGAGCGGCGACACAGGGACCTTGGTGGGCCGCGGTGAGATGATCGTGGTGAAGTCCGTGGGAGTGAATCAGAAGTGAAGAATCCAACGATGAAACAGTAATCCAGAGTGAAGACACGACAAACAACTCCAAACGGAAGCACACACGAGGAAACCAGGAAACAGAACAGGGAACTCCAACAACGATCTGACAAACACGAGACGAAAGACAAGGGAATAAATAGGCAGTCCAGATTGAACACAGCTGCCGCTGATCGGCAATCAGCGGCGACGCCCACATGAAACAATTAACGTGACAGCACAACATAAACACAGACCACAGAATGAGACTGCGGATCTTCAACCGTGACAGTTTCATTCCATTCATACGAATCTGTGAAAATGACTAAAAACGCTGTATTCTGCTGGCAGGCTATTAGATGGCGATGAAACACTTTAGACTGAACATGTAATACGCATGTGCATTCACGTTTTTGTTGTTTACATGGAGACCGTTTTCAAAAACTTGCACTTTGAAACCCATTTTCAAAAGTTTGCATTTTCAGGCCACCAAATCGCCGTTGTCGTGTAAATGAACGGCCAAAACACATAAAAAGTTTTCAGTTTTTAGTTGAAAACAGTGTCATGTAAACGGCCCCAAGTTTCCTTCTTCTGTGAAAAACAACAAGAGAAATTTTGAAGAACTGTAATTGGAATTGGCTGATTCAAGCTGTCCTAATGATTGATTCGTAAATTGGACTGATCAACTTGAATTTTGCCCTGTTTATCATACCAACTTATTATATGGTTTCAGAAGACTTGGAAAACAGTGTGCAAGTTATACAGGTGCTGGTCATATAATTAGAATATCATCAAAAAGTTGATTTATTTCACTAATTCCATTTAAAAAGTGAAACTTGTATATTATATGCATTCATTACACACAGACTGATATATTTCAAATGTTTATTTCTTTTAATTTTGATCATTATAACTGACAACTAGGGAAAATCCCAAATTCAGTATCTCAGAAAATTAGAATATTACTTAAGACCAATACAAAGGAAGGATTTTTAGAAATCTTGGCCAACTGAAAAGTATGAACATGAAAAGTATGAGCATGTACAGCACTCAATACTTAGTTGGGGCTCCTTTTGCCTGAATTACTGCAGAAATGCGGCATGGCATGGAGTCAATCAGTCTGTGGCACTGCTCAGGTGTTATGAGAGCCCAGGTTGCTCTGATAGTGGCCTTCAGCTCTTCTGCATTGTTGGGTCTGGCATATCACATCTTCCTCTTCACAATACCCCATAGATTTTCTATGGGGTTAAGGACAGGCAAGTTTGCTGGCCAATTAAGAACAGGGATACCAGGTACTGGTAGCTTTGGCACTGTGTGCAGGTGCCAAGTCCTGTTGGAAAATGAAATCTGCATCTCCATAAAGTTGGTCAGCAGCAGGAAGCATGAAGTGCTCTAAGACCTCCTGGTATACGGCTGCGTTGACCTTGGACCTCAGAAAACACAGTGGACCAACACCAGCAGATGACATAGCACCCCAAACCATCACTGACTGGAAACTTTACACTGGACCTCAAGCAACGTGGATTGTGTGCCTCTCCTCTCTTCCTCCAGACTCTGGGACCCTGACTTCCAAAGGAAACGCAAAATTTACTTTCATCAGAGAACATAACTTTGGACCACTCAGCAGCAGTCCAGTCCTTTTTGTCTTTAGCCCAGGTGAGACGCTTCTGACGCTGTCTGTTGTTCAAGAGTGGCTTGACTCAAGGAATGCGACAGCTGAAACCCATGTCTTGCATACGTCTGTGCGTGGTGGTTCTTGAAGCACTGACTCCAGCTGCAGTCCACTCTTTGTGAATCTCCCCCACATTTTTGAATGGGTTTTATTTCACAATCCTCTCCAGGGTGCGGTTATCCCTATTGCTTGTACACTTTTTTCTACCACATCTTTTCCTTCCCTTTGCCTCTCTATTAATTTGCTTGGACACAGAGCTCTGTGAACAGCCAGCCTCTTTTGCAATGACCTTTTGTGTCTTGCCCTCCTTGTGCAAGGTGTCAATGGTCGTCTTTTGGACAACTGTCAAGTCAGCAGTCTTCCCCATGATTGTGTAGCCTACAGAACTAGACTGAGAGACCATTTAAAGGCCTTTGCAGGTGTTTTGAGCTAATCAGCTGATTAGAGTGTGGCACCAGGTGCCTTCAATATTTTTCCTTTTCACAATATTCTAATTTTCTGAGATACTGAATTTGGGATTTTTCCTTAGTTGTCAGTTATAATCATCAAAATTAAAAGAAATAAACAATTGAAATATATCAGTCTGTGTGTAATGAATGAATATGATATACAAGTTTCACTTTTTGAATGGAATTAGTGAAATAAATCAACTTTTTGATGATATTCTAATTATATGACCAGCACCTGTATGTTACTTATGGTGCTTTTGTCCTTTTGAAAAGTTTAAAGTTTCAAAGAAATTGCACAGAAAAGAGCAAGCATTTCTTCAAAACCTTCCCTTACTGTATGTCATCCAAAATAAAAAGCCATACAGATTATGAACAACATAAGGTGGAATAAATTATGACAGAACTTTCATTTTTCTGTGAATTAAGTTTTTTTTTAATGCCAAAAAGCAAGATGCTCACCTTTGATTATGTCTCCCTTTTTTTGTTCTTCATTGCAAGTCTGTGCTGGAAATCTCTGTGCTCCTGTTCCTAAAAAAGGAATTGAGTTATATTGTTTTGATGGCATGACATCATGAACTTACGCATGAAATCACCCCCTGGACTTAAGAAATCAATGTTTTGAGAAAATAAAAAATCCTGCACAGCATATAGTTGCAACTTGCCTTTCCATTCATCTAGATATGGTGCAGAGCATCCTAAGCAAGAAAACATAGAATATTTATCATCACATTTAAAATTGACCCCCCTAGATTTGGTTTACTCAAAAATGTGATTCACTCCACAGAATATTAAACACATAGAATAGTATTTCACTTGCAGCAGACCACAATCCCAGCACTTCGAGAGAGTGAAGACAGTGATGTCTACACTAATTCACACTATATTAATCATTTGCTGCATCCTGGTATATTTGACACCTCCTCAGTATATGTGAAGGTGTCTTATTGAAAGTCAAAACGACAAATGGGTCTGACAGCCAGGGCTCCCTCTGCGTATGGTGAGACCTTGATAAAAATCGTTTTTTTTCTTCTTCTTCTTTTTTTTTTTTAACTGAATCTGAGATGAAACTGTTTTACACCAATTGATTACAGCAGGTTACGTTTTTTTCTCAAAACCTCACAAGAATCAAAGAATGAAACAGAAGCTTTCTACGTTATGCTATAGATCTTTCATGGATATTAGCACTGTGCTAATTAAAGGGACATGTTTTCAAACCATTTAAGGTGAGCCTCATGGGAAATCAAGAGCCCTAACTTAAACTGAGCAAGCAGTGGGGGTATTTGAGTGTTTACATGCCTGTCCTGCAGTGAAGGGGACCTAAGAACTAACAAAGCAAAAGGTATTCATCCGTGTATTCATGCTCAGCTCCACCTACAATTTGACTTCATCTAAAACAAAGTTTATGTTCTCTTGGATAAACTTTGGAAAAAGCAAAGTTATCTGCTGTTTAATGATTATTTCTCTTTATCTGTAAGTTTATTTAAGCATTTCTATTGCAACAATCATTGTCTCTATCTGCTTCACTCCAGCCTGCATACAGTGATGGATACATTTCATCTTATTTCCTGTCAACCATCTCAGCTCCAGAGATAATAAACCAAAGCAGCAAAATGATTTTCTCCAAAAAAGGGCTTGTAATAAATTGGTTACATAAACTGATACATAACTCATTGTTTTCACTGCATGTCTGGCAAAGGCAAGGCATATCTTTCTCTGTTAGGCAGAAAAATCAATGTTTGCCCTTCACAATATGATGAAAATCTAACAAGTAATAAAGCAGACTTTCCACAGTTTATGTGCATAGAAACACAGTTGACACAATTCTTCTCTTTTTAGTGAACAAAATAATCTATCTATCTATCTATCTATCTATCTATCTATCTATCTATCTATCTATCTATCTATCTATCTATCTATCTATCTATCTATCTATCTATCTATCTATCTATCTATCTATCATCTATCTGTGGCTCAGTGGCTTTTCTCAACCTTTATAATCAGAGTGGACAAGAACAGAGAGAAAAAAGAGACTGTACTCATCTATTAGGATGTCCCTGATAGAATCCATTCTGAGAGTCAATGAAAGAAGTTGATGAGCTGTTAGAAATCCAGTCCTGATGAAACCTTCGTAAACTCAGTCTTCAGCTTTAGGGCAGGTGTTTGCACTACAATAGTCCTTCTTTGGGTTCAATCTGTTGGGCTAAAAGTCTATCATTATATATCATTATACAAGCTAAACAAATGGCAGAGCTTGCAACCTGTCTTTAACCATGTGAGCAATATGAGACATTTAAATTGACCAATGAGCAATTAGGCAACTACAGATGGTTCCTACTGCACTACAGATGTTATGTGAGTGGGGAGACCACTGAGAAACAAACAGATCACCCCAGACAGCAGCTTTGTAAGCCTACAGATTCAAAATAGCCTTCTTGATGTGAAGGCAGAAGTGGTGCCGAATAAGTGAATCCTTTTATTATAGTTTCCCTGGCATACTTACTATTGATGGTATTAATTTACACACAATTCCAAGGACCATTCTCTCTCTCTCTCTCTCTCTCTCTCTCTCTCTCTCTCTTTTTTTAAATTTTTTTTTTTGGCCCAATAGTACTGATTTTCCCCTATAGAACAAAAGGACAAAACATGACAACAGTGCAACATCATCCATCAAACAATGGTAAGACATAAAAATGGAAATTAAAAGGGCCTGAAGGGTGAAGGTAAAAATATACCTAAAAAGTGAGCTGCCTGACGTTTTTGAAAATATTATGGACAATTACCTGCATGTCTGCACATTTCAGACAGTTACGAACACTTATTCAATAGCTTGTATCATGGTACACATTGCATGCTAATATGTTTTATTAGGAACTTTGTATATTTTGCTAATCAAATGGTTGTGTCATATATTGTACTGTATGTACTTAAAATATATAAATATATATACTTAAAATATGCATCATAAATAATGTTCAGTTTAGACTGCAGGAGGGAAAAAGCATTTTATGCAATCTATGTAGTTTGCTGGTTTTTAGTTGGTTTAGCCAGTCAGCAAACTGGTTTCCCTGATAAGTGCCCAAAACTCCTTTAAAACTAGCTAAATAGACCACCTAATCAGCTTAGGCTGGTTAGCACTATTTATTTTTTTCAGCAGGCTAAATAAATCTAGCATATATAGTTTATTTCTTGATTTTCATTACCATTTCTATTCATCTCTACCGCTCTGCTACTTTTTGTCTGTTCATGACTCTCACATTTGTGGCTTTCCTCGTCAAAACAATCCAATGTTAATTCCCCAAACTACAGAAATTTTATATAGGAAATGCTGGCACATGTGAATTGAGAACTCTCTAATCATGATGAGCTCTGGGAATTTTGGGAATTAACAGGTCCATGTTGAATTAATCCTTAGAGCTGTTGGTAAATGTCCAAGTGAATGTCTGTCCCCTCCTCACCTTTCCTGTCCCTTCCTCACCTCTCAAGGGCAAAGCTTTATCAGCATGGACCAGCTCTCTCACTTCGGCCGCTTATGCCCCAATCTACTGCTGAGTTATAGGGTACATCTTTCTGGCACCCTTCAAAGGGCAACGTGGTGTAGAGGCAGGGCCCAAGCCGATAGCCGGAGACACACCCCATCTGTCAATGTCAGACCCCACTCTACTTCTCCATCGCACCATTCTCCAGCTAGATGCCGCTTTCATTTACATGCATCTGAGCTGGTTGACACCCCATAATCCTGTCAGGAAAAAAGGTCTCTCCATTTGCTCTGGTATCGTTACGCAATAATAATTGCACAAACAGATACACTCCCATGATATTTCCCTGAATATAAAGAGCAGAAATCAATTAAAAAGAAAAGGTATGATTCAGACAATCAAGACAATTATTTTTAGAATCTGATTTCGATAACATATTAGACCTTTTCACAGTTAAAGTGTAAATTATACGTTTTCATCCCATTATAGGTGGAATAATGACTTCAGACTCCCAATCTTAGTAATGTATGAATGAAGAGACAGGCTCTGGAGATTATTATCTGTTTCTTAATTGAAATCCCAGTTCACTCACAGGCTTATCATATTCTCATCAACACCATAAGGCATCGGGGGTGTTGAGAATGGCATATACATTTCCAAAGCTGGGTAAAATATCCCAATTAAGAGAGATTTTTTTACCGAGACACTCTGCGGTGGGTGTTAATTAACTTCTTGCTGTATTCCGTGAATTAATTAATTAATTAAATAAATAAATAAATGGAGAAAAAAAGTTGGTTGTGAGATCCTGTGTGTCTTCTATTACCTTGCTCAAGTATAAAACCAGGTAAAAATAAACTATTCCTGTTCTGTTTATGTCAGGGTGTGAATAATGTGAGTTTTGTGGTGTTTGAATCAATTAATTAAGGCTTGAACCCCTCCAAATAAAGTCAAACAAAAGTTTGAGAGTCTTAAAAGTATTTTTTTTCTTTTTTTAATGTTTAAATTGGGGTGTAAATCAGGACTCTGAACCGGTTCACGGAACTATAAAAAACAAAAACTGGAAACGAACAAAATTTTAACAGGAATAAAAACTAAATCAAGTTTAAAGATATAATTAATATAATAAATTATTTTATCTTAAGTTTAATGTTTTAATTTGGCAGTCAACAAATTATAAATTCAAATAGTACAGCCTATTTAATGTTACATTGACGCATCCATCGTGAGTGAAATGCCCAAGCTCAGTTGTCAAGTCATCATAAATCGCAAAGGCAAAGGACTGGCATTAGCTTTTGGATCTCCGGAGTTAACCAACCATTAAAGCATTACATTTAAGTGAAAATGAATAGCAGGTAATATCCAGCATGGTGTGTGTTCTGAAACCAGCAAAAATTGCAGGTTAGTGTAGAATTGCTAATCAGGAAATAAAAAAACTCATTGTTTTAGCAAGGGTGAACGGCAAAAAAAAAATCAAATGCTATTTTTTAAACCTGTTTCAATCTATATTCATAAGTGGTTTGAAATGCTATTCAAAGCACATTTCTGGAAATCTGTTTCAGTCTGACTCTGATCTGATTTTGTGTGGTTTATGTGACTTTTTCATGGCACGTAAAATAAACATTTAAATCAGACGTTGTTATTAGGAAACATGCTGAAAGTTGCTGCAGAAACAAGGCTGTGTTGTTGCAAAGTGCCAGAGCAGAAAATTACAATATAATGGCAGTTGTGGCCTAATGATTACAGAGTCAGACCGATAACCCAAAGGTTGCGGGTTCGATTCTCAGTACCAGCAGAAAATGACACCAGGCGCCACAGCAAATGGCTGCCTACTGCTCTGGGTGTGGGTCCATGGTTTGCAGTGTGTGTGTGTGTGTTCACTATTCACTTCTCCTAATGTGGGTGTGTACTAACTTGGATGGGTTAAATGCAGAGGACAAATTCCAAGTGTGGGTTACCATAATTGGCCTTCATATGTCACTTTCACATTTTTTTTAACTTTCATATAATGGAGACATGTTTTCAAACCAGTGGAGATGACAGCATGGACTAAAGTCACACATCCCAGCCTCCTACCTTTCTGCCGCTGCCTCAGAAGATGCAGTGTCCAGCTCGGTGGCTACATATTGTCATGTTGTGAATAGGACAACATCTGTATTGCATATGGGCACAAGTGGATTGTATTGTGTCATATTGGCTACGACTAGACAGCAAATACCAGACACTCTTCTCCACTCCTCAAATACATGAGTCATTCAACGAAACGGGTGCCATTTGGGTCCGCAACGTTTGATCAGATGCATAAGGCACAAAAAATGTCCCAAAGTCTGTTTCCAAAGCTTAAAGTTATTAATTCAAGTGTTCTTTCTAACATGATATATAATAAAATGCTTTTTTTGAAGATTATTACATTTCAATTTTACATGATTTGTGCGCGTCCCTCAGTTTGACTTACCACCCCGTCACACTAACTTAAATAATGCACTGTTCCTTTAAATAACATCACAAAGCCTAAAGCCCCGTTCACACCGCCAGCGACTTTTTCGCTGCATGTCGCTAGTCTCCTACTGTGAAGTCGCTTGTGGGCGTTCCTAGTGCTGTCGCTCTAATGTCATTGGTAGACTGCACATCTGATCATATCTATAGAAAATGCAGTCACAAATGATATATAAAACTAAGAAATCATTCTAATTGGACAAGGAATTAGGTTTAAAATAATTAAAAGTAACATTCTGCTGTTGTAGAGTGTTGTGACTGCAGCTCGGTGCATTAAATAATTAACTAGATTAACGATCGGTCTATCAACAAATTAAACTCACTCATACTGTCAAAAATACTAAAATGTCATTCGAATTTGACAAATAATAAATTTTCTTGTCCCTAATAATCAACACAATGCAGGGGAAACTGTAATATGAACTGCAGCAGTGCTAAATTGCTCACAGCATCATATAATAACAACACAAAATGTATGAATCAAACTCACAAGACTGCCGACCGTTTCTTTTCCACGCATCATTTAATTATATCCATGTATGTACAGTCAAATCATATAAAACAGTGAAATCGCTCCGGAACTATCCCTGTCTGTCTTGCCTGCACTCGAGACGGTGACGTGAGCTCCAGAGAGCTTCATTCCTATTGGCTGTCGCTCGCGAAATTCGCTCCTGATTTGCATAAAGTTGAAATCTGAACTTTTGTCGCTTGTCTCTCGTCGCTTGCCACGCCTACATTCCGTCGCCAACGGTCACTGTCGCTCTTGTCGCCGGAAGTCGCCAGCGCTCCATTGAAATGAATGGGATCCTGTCGCTTTGTCGCTGCTTGTCGCCATAGACAGTAAAAGAAATGGACACAGCGACCCCATTGGAACTCTATTGAGTCAAGTGAAGCCCATTTTTAGCGTTTTTTAGCACTTCCGTTTCTGACGCGCAGACTCAAACTAAGCTTGATGACGTCAGCAACCTGTCTGACAGATGTAAATCTTCTAGTAGCTGTGCGTGCAAACTGCCATCGTTAATCTTGCAGAGACGGCGAGCTTGAGCGGGGAGTTCTTTGGCGTGAGTGAGCAGGAGCAAGTATTCTGATTAATTAGTTTGTATAGTATTTTAAAATGTAACGCCAGTACGCCAAATTAAGATAATCTCCCCGATTGCCTGCGAGCTTCTCCTCCTGTCTGTACGGTAATTTCTCTACTGTGCGACAGAGAGTCGAGTGGTTATGACGCAATCGTTAGCTTATTTTTACAAAAACTGTTTCTACGGGGCCATAATGTAACATAGAAGATAATGGAGCCCTTTATACATTGTCGTGTATCTTTGGAAATAAATAATGGACAAATGGAGTCTTTAAACGCCCCAGATGTAAAGTTATTCGCTGTCAAAGTGACGCCAAAATGAATGGGAGTCAATGGGATGCTAACGCAAGTGAAGTTCTGCTACAAGATGGCAGCACGCGGCCGACTTCAACTTCCGGTCGACTTCCTTGGGCACTGCTTGTCGCTGGCGGTGTGAACGGGGCTTAAGTGACATCATTTGAGCCTTATTGCCACCAAGAACAAAAGCAGGCAACTATGTTCATTTTTTTTTTTATTTGTTGCTTTTTCATGTTAGGCAGGGCCCGTCAAACTTAAACCTACCACCCCATCACGCAAAATAGATAGGGAAAACTGTTTTTTATTCATTTTTTTTACATTATTAATACAAAGAAAATTATATTTCAGATTGAATGCATGTATGCTAGGTGAAAAACTTGACCACATGGGAGATTTGTGGACATTTTTTTTTTTTTTTTTTGGCAGGGTTCCCTTGCTAAAATGTGCGTTCCAAGGGCTAAATACCATGTTATTTGGGCTCGCTTCAACCCGTGGACATGAAAAACAACCCGAGGCAACAGTGTAAAAGTAGCCCAATTACCTTATGTAGCCCCGCCCCTTTTCAGCGCTGCGCTCGTTGTCTTTTGACTTCCGGTTTGTATTTCCACAGCGATCTTACGTATTTATGAATGAAATGCTCATTTTAAAATCTTCCCAGTCTACTAACATTTGTTAAGACGTCTGCTTTAAACATACAATACTCATGATAACTTTTGTTAACTCTACAATAAGTAAATCCACTACACCAGCTAGTTATTCTTTGAAAGCAATGCCATAGAAATATACTAAGCTACCGCGAAAACGGAAGTTCAAAGACAATATTATAAAGATGGCGGCGCACTTGTTTCTCAGGTGAATAAGGTCTATAGGCTATTTTTTCCCAATTTCCACACAAACAACGCTTCAGCTCTTCAGTTACAGACTTCTGTGTGCTTGTTACTAGATTATTATATTTTGTGGCAGCCCACGAGTCATTTCTTTCTCCCACTTCCTGTGCACATTTCAGTATCTTCCCTCCCGCATCCGTACTCAGCAAATTTTAAAATTGTCCCGTACCATGGGATTGCAGATTTAAATGGTTTAAAAAGATTCAAACACCAGAAGCTGAATATTGTGAACAGAAATCATAGTTGCCTTTATGGGGCCAGTTGCCACAAACAAAAATAAATAAATTTAAAACATAATAATAATTAAAAATGCAAAATCTTGTTCTTATTTTTCATTGCATGATTTATTATTTATTATATAGTTCATTAATATTATTTACAAATTTAAATATACTAATTATTTTATTTCATGATTATTTATTGTATTTCAATGAAAATTGTATTTATTACCTAACCTGAGGAAGTAACCATAGCAACAACAGAGTGGTTGAACACTTTAACATCACCATTAGATGAAGCACTGAAAAAAACATAAACATTGCCATTATCATTTTCTTCTAGATCTAAAAAATTACAAACATACCATAAGATCTTTAAAATAGTTTACAAAAATGTGCCTCACCTGAAAGACATTTCCATTCAAACACTGGTTGTTGATGTACACTTTCTATGCTTCTCATAAGGAGAATAAACCAAAAGCTTTTCAATCCACTGATTGGTATGCTAGCAGGAGTGCAGGCTGTCTGGATTGCCGACATGTGAGGACGATTTCCTCATGCAATGTCACAGATTATCCTAAATAAGCCTGTCTAAGCCCATCATACCTGGCCAACCCACAAAGCCAATCAGTGCGGGTCTACGGCAGGTTTTTTCAGCTGGAAAAGACGCCCATTTTGGAAGCAAACATAGTCATCTACATTTCTTTGAAGTCTGATATTCACCTCTCCAGCAAATGCATGCTTATGAAGATTACAACAAGCATAACTTCAGGATATAGTCGTCACTGCGAAGATATGTCAATTTGCAAGCAAAGAAAATTGCATTAAAGGCTTTTCACGTACGCAGAGAGACACCTACACTTGTTCATAGCCTCAGATTCCCTGAGACCTGCCTGCTAACCTGCTGATTTGGGAAAGAGACACTTAAATGACTTAAATTCTCTAGGAAGTCAATTATGAGTTGCGTAATGGAGAGGTCAGGTCTGTGCTGACCAGCCAATTTTAAATTAGATATGGGGAAAAGGAACATGTCAAGGAGAGAAGAATAGAGAGAAAACGGGAGGGGGAGAGAGGTGACTGTGGAGGATACGCACCATGGAAGAAGTGCTGCGGGCACAAAGGCGGCAATAGAAATGGAATCGCACCTCTATCAGACCTCGGGCCCGTTCCAAGCGTGTTACCGTGTCACTCAGAGCCCTGTCAGACACTGAGACCTTGACACCATTAGCACTGTAAAAGAGAACGCAGGGTGCGTTTTAAAGACCTCACACAAACCTATTTCTAACAGTTATGGACTTTTTATGTGAAGACGTCCATGACATATGTGAGGTGATGCACTGTTGAAGTCTTTCTCACTGCATATTAACAAAACCAGTGGAATGGGCTCTTTAGGTGAACCTGTAAATTGTGACAGCAGGAAACTTGTGAAAGCTTTCGGGAGATAGTAGCAGCTATCCGACAATTTTAAGATGCGCGAATTGGTTGAGCTAGGCCCGAGGTGACATAGAAAAGCACTAAACAAATAAGTCCAATCACAAGGTGGAACTTTGAAGTTCTACTTTGCATACTGAATATATCACTCCTGCCTGAAATTGAGTCATCTTCATAAAAAATATTCAAAGAAATGCAGCTGTCATAGTTAGGGTGCATAAGCACGGTACATCTAAGAGTGCATACATAATAAACCGGCACCCAACTTCCATTAAATTGTCAAGAATGTTGGTATGTCGACCAACGATGAATCACATTAGCTACTTTTTAATTCTGCAACTTAGATCGTATTACGCTAAAGTATAAATTTTCACAACCTTACTAAGAACAGTTAGAGGTTCGATTTATTGGGTTAGAGCAATTTCATTCATGACATTTAACCAGATTTGCAGTCAAATTTCAATCACAAGAACATGAATGCACATGCATCACTTAAGATTAAGATGCCGTTTGACCTTATCTCATACATTTATTGTAGGCACAGTTCCCCTTTTTATGTAAAGGTTTATAGCATGTTTTTATTAAACATCCATCTCAGAGATAGTTCCATCCTGCTTTCTAAAGAGCAAAAGAAGAGCGAGCAGCACTGAAATATGGCTTATGATTGCATCTTTCTATCAGCTGCTGGCAAGGATTCTCCTGTTCTGAAGAGATTGAGAAAGGCAGATCTACACTGTTTGCCTATCTTCTGCTCTTAATAAATCTAGGCAAAGCCTGACAGGTAGATCCCCAATTCACATAAACACATGTGGCAAATCTCTTTGGGTTCTCCAAGCATGTGTGGGAGCTCTGTTCAAAAGAGAATTCAAGAGTATTTATTTACTCTTCACATGGTTGCCAAAAATTTGAATTCAAGAACTGTCTTGAAAAGGCCACATCATAAGGATGCTGAAGTGGGATATGAATTGGAGTGACAGGAAGGGGATTTACTGATGGAATCTTCCAACCCGCTTAACGTTGTTTGGCTACATTTTGAAGAGTTTGAAATTTTAAAGAGCATTCTGGATCATGGTGCAAAAAAACCCCAAATGTATTAAATACAACTAAATATTTAAACAAAATTTTTATACTTAAATTCAAATTACAAATTGGAATTAAAATTTTTTTTTGGAATTCTTCATAATTTAAAGGTGCCCTAGAATTAAATATTGAATTTACATTGGCATAGTTGAATAACAAGAGTTCAGTACATGGAAAAGACATACACTGAGTTTCAAACTCCATTGTTTCCTCCTTCTTATATAAATCTAATTTGTTTAAAAGACCTCCGAAGAACAGGCGAATCTCAACATAACACCGACTGTTACGTAACAGTCGGGATCATTAATATGTACACCCCCAATATTTGCATATGCCAGCCCATGATCAAGCCATTAGACAAGGGCAGAACGTCTGGATGTGCACAGCTGAATCATCAGACTAGGTAAGCAAGCAAGAACAATAGCGAAAAATGGCAGATGGAGCAATAATAACTGACATGATCCATGATAACATGATATTTTTAGTGATTTTTGTGAATTGTCTTTCTAAATGTTTCGTTAGCATTTTGCTAATGTACTGTTAAATGTGGTTAAAGTTACCATCGTTTATTACTGTATTCATGGAGACAAGAGAGCCGTCGCTATTTTCATTTTTAAACACTTGCAGTCTGTATAATGCATAAACACAACTTCATTCTTTATAAATCTCTCCAACAGTGTGTAATGTTAGCTTTAGCCACGCAGCATAGCCTCAAACTCATTCAGAATGAAATACATAATACATAATACATCCAAATAAATACTATACTTACATGATCCGATGTATGCAAGCAGCATGCATGACGAACATCTTGTAAAGATCCATTTTGAGGGTTATATTAGCTGTGTAAACTGTGTTTATGCTGTTCAAGGCAAGCGCGAGCTCCGGGGGAGCACAAGAATTAAAGGGGCCGCAACCTATATATCGGTGCATAGTTAATGATGCCCCAAAATAGGCAGTTAAAAAAAATAAATAAAAAAAAATCTATGGGGTATTTTAAGCTGAAACTTCACAGACACATTCAGGGGACACCTTAGACTTATATTACATCTTTTAAAAAGAAGTTCTAGGGCACCTTTAAGTCTCCAGTTTCCCGCATACTGATATAGTGAAAGTTGTTTAAGAGATGAAAAGTCACGAGGGCCTATTTGTTCTGTCTGATCAAAGATCATTGCATGTGTCTAAAATGTTTTGACCTTGTAGTCATGAGCTCAGATGAAGAAAAAAATTGTCTGTGTGTTTGTGTGCAGCTGTTGACAGCAGCCAGCCTAAGATCAAACAAGCAGTCAAACTGTCAACTCATTTCCCTTTTTGCCAAATACGGTACTGTAAGTCAACACTGTGTGACATGCCTGTTGTTTGGAGAATGCCTCTCCAGCTACCCTCATACCACAGATGCACATCGCAATGAATGGCAGAGCAAACAAGCATTCTCACACTGCACTATAAATAATGCTTGGAATTCAAACAGAAATTGAATTTAAAAATACTACAGTCAAACACGTTTAGTTAATAGATAAGAATATATATTTTTTTATAATATAAATTATATATACTATAATTATAATCTAATATAGTTTAAATACAATAATATTTTTTAAATGTGCCCTAGAACCAGTTTTTACAAGATGTAATATAAGTCTAAGGTGTCCCCTGAATGTGTCTGTGAAGTTTCAGCTCAAAATACCCCATAGATTTTTTTTTATTAATTTTTTTAACTGCCTATTTTGGGGCATCATTAACTTTGCACCTATTCAGGCTGCGGCCCCTTTAAATCTCACGCTCCCTGCCCCCCTGAGCTCTCGACTATAATACAGTGCATTTACAAAGTTAACACAGCTAATATAACCCTCAAATGGATCTTTACAAGATGTTCGTCATGCATGCTGCATGCATGCGTCGGATCATGTGAGTATAGTATTTATTTGGATGTTTACATTTGATTCTGAATGAGTTTGATAGTGCTCCGTGGCTAACGGCTAATGCTACACTTTTGGAGAGATTTATAAAGAATGAAGTTGTGTTTATGCATTATACAGACTGCAAGTGTTTAAAAAGGAAAATAGCGACGACTCTCTTGTCTCCGTGAAACGATGGTAACTTTAACCACATTTAACAGTACCTTAGCAACATGCTAACGAAACATTTAGAAAGACAATTCACAAATATCACTAAAAATATCATGAATCATGGATCATGTCAGTTATTATCGCTCCATCTGACATTTTTTGCTATTGCTATTGTTGCTTGCTTACCTAGTCTGATGATTCAGCTGTGCACAGATCCAGACGTTAATACTGCCTGCCCTTGTGTAATGCCTTAAACATGGGCTGGCATATGCAAATATTGGGGTCATACATATTAATGATCCCAACTGTTACATAACAGTCAGTGTTATGTTGAGATTCGCCTGTTTTTCGGAGGTCTTTTAAAAAAATGAGATTTACATAAGGAGGAAGCAGTGGAGTTTGAAACTCAATGTATGTCTTTTCCATGTACTGAACCCTTGTTATACAACTATGCCAAGGTAAATTCATTTTTTGATTCTAGGGCACCTTTAAAAAAAATTGATCCAAGAAGTATACCATTGTCACAGTTATTTCCTGTTTAGTTGTTTCTGTCATGTCTGTATTAGATTTCATTAGTTGTTATGGTGTCTAATAATCTCTGTCCAGCTGTTCCTGTTTAGTCTCCACATTTATATGGCCCTGTCCCATATGGCAGCCTAAACCCTCACAGTCTTCTGAGTCCGCACTTTCGTGACGTAATGCTGCTTTGACTGCCAGGTAGAAGTCGTCTGCGTAGCTCGCAGACTTGTGAGCTCAGCAGAAGTGCGCCTCAAGGGCACATAGTGGCTCGTGAGCACCCTTCTGAAAGCTAAATTGATGAATGGGACACCCTTCTGTCTCGTGGACTTAATGGACATGCGTATGCAGCAGCCATTTTAAGTCCACAAGACCGAAAGTGCACATGAAGTGTGCCATTTGGGACAGGGCCTATGTGTATTTATACTCCGTCCTTTGCTCAGTCCTCATCTGTTATTGTTTGCGTCTATGGGCTGTTTAGTTTGCCTTTGGCTCTACCTGTGTTTGCTTTGCTTTATTAAAGACTGTTGCTACTTAATCTTTCTTCATCTTCATTGGAACTAAACCATGACAGAATAACCAACCATCAAAAAAGACCAGAAAGTTTCTGGGGTATTTGGCCTGGATGCTCCAGGATGGCAGCCTCTCCCTCACAGCCAGTGACCCCGAGGCACCCACCGAGGTCATTTCGGAATCAGAGCCGGATTACATCAAAGCACAGAGCCAGGAATGGACCTAGACCTGATAGATCTGTGGTCCGCGGATCCAGTTCTTCTGCCAGTGCTCCTGCCTGATTCCCTGGTCCCATCTCGACCAGTCCCGACCAGTCCCCTGGATCTGTTGGCACCACTGGTGTTTGTCCAGCTCCTTGGCTCTGTTCCCGCCGCTAGCTCTGTGCGACTCATCTACCTCGCCTCGGGCTTCCCCTCCACTATCTCGGTATGAGGCTGAGTCCCTGGCTGCACCTCGGGCCTCCAGGCCCATGTCTCCACCTTGGCCGATCAGCCACTGGGCTCCCTCTTCACTCCAGGTCAGTGTCCGGTGAGCGATGTCCAGCTTCCACCATGGACTTCCGGGATTGCGGCGGTACCTACACCCTCCACCCCTACGGTGTCATTGGGCTTCTCCCCTCCTTTCTGCTCTGCCAGATCCTCCACTCACCCAGGATCCGCCAGCGTTGATCAGCTCCCGGATGCCGCCCAGCCCTTCAGCCGAAGCTCCACCCTGGCTCCTCCAACCGTCGGCACCACCATGGTGTTTCTCGCTGACTCCTCTGGGTCATCCCTGGCCATCACCAGCTTCATGCCCTTCACCAAAGCTCCCTCACTCCTCAGCTGGACAGTAATGTGCCTTTCCGAGACATGTTTCTGTCATGTCTGTATTAGTTTTCATTAGTTGCTATGGTGTCTTATTAGTTAATCTCTGTCCAGCTTTTCCTGTTTATTGTCCTCATTTGCTTTGTGTATTTATACTCCCTACTTTGTTCAGTATTCATCGGTTATTGTTTGTGTCTCTGTGATGTTTAATTGGATCCTTTGGATCTTCCTATGTTTGCTTTGCTTTATTAAAGACTGTTGCTTCTTCGTCTTCATTGTAACTAAACTGTGACAACCATACAGAAAATCTGCATTATATTTAACAAGAAAATCATATACTATAAAAATCATAAACTTTTGTAGAAAAATCTTGTGAAAAATGCTTTGTGATAAAAGGACATTCCCAGAAGTCACATAACATCAAGATCAAGATTATTTAAATAATGCTGGTATGAGTATATTGAAAATCTGCCAGTATTTTTTATGTATGTGTTTTTTTTTTTTTTTTTTTTTTTGCTGTTTTTTTTTTTTTTACAGTGTGTAATTTACGTTTACCAATACATAATCTACAGGCAGTTATATATTCTTCAGCACAAGTAATTTAGTCAAAAAAAAAATAAATAAAAAAATACTAAAACGTCTGTCACCCTAACTTCACACTGCAGTAAAAGATCAATACAAAAGCAGTAATGGAAAAATTATATATGCTATAACCTGTGGGGTAAAGTAGAGCTCTATTTTGGGGAACACATAGTAAGAATTAACAGCCTCATAAACCATAGAGATCACCCTAGTCCTTATGTGCAGCTTCTTCTAGGATCACATCTGGGGCCCACATCCTTCAGTGTCACACACACAGCTGTAAATCAATCAGTCAGTAACATTCAACCTCATGTTCTCCACACACGTCCATCACCTCAACAGCCACACAGCTGTGGGTGAAATTCCACTCCTCGCAGAGCGTGCTATGGTTACAGTTGCCATAGTGATACAGAGGGCAGGAAATAGCTAAAACAGTTGCAAAGAAAGAAATTTGAAGCTGTGCCTCAAATTATATACATTGCATGCTTTCAGTAAACACTATGTACTCAGCCATTTAATGTATGTATGTACAAAGGGTAGTATCGTCTCTAATGGAACACATTTTTTAATAACAAGTTTTTACAGCAAGTTGGCCAAGTATATAAATAAAAATAAGTGCCCCAAAATGGCATTTTACATATAGTACCTATTACAAAAATATTGAAAAACAACATGGGGTGATGATGATAAAGCATTCAACTTACATTTGTAAAGCATTGTCTTCTCCATATAAGTTTCAGTAGTTGCCACTTCTGACGACTTTAAAATAACTTGCCCTCTGCAACGTAGCAAAAACAGTGGACGTTAAGTACATAAAGTGTCCAAAATTACACATTTCATTTTTTCAAGTGAACAAACATAATCTGGGTACTCTTGGTATATTACATCTCATTGCATTTTAGTCACGCTACTTAAATTAGAATAGAACAAAAAGATGCAAAATGAGAGACCTTGAGTTCTTTTTGGTGGCCATCTACCCACCCACTCTTTATAGATGCAAACAATCATGAGCCAGTGCACAAATAACAAGCAATTTAATCATCTTTAAACAGTTTCCACTCTTCTGATGGATCCCTCAGCTGTCATACTCAGTCTTCCTCTTATTGAAGTGTTTTACCCTGGGTTGGCATGTTCACCCATTAGCCATATTTATTGAGGCAATATCTCACTCTGGAGACACAAGGAATGATAGTGTGGCCCCCAGCTGCTTTGCAATCAGGCCATTAGTCTAAATGTGTTTGTAGAAATGTGTAGAGCTCACACAAAAGTTATTACCGCCAGCCACAATTGCTTTATAATTTAGGCACATTCACTCATAATGAATGGTTTGGGGAATTTTTGGAACCTCGTCTTGGGAAAATTCACAACAATAATCTAATGTTAATATTCACATTCGTTAGAAAATAGCTGATGATACTGTTATGATTACTGTGATAATGGATTAATTGCTGGGATTAAGACAAACCTTTGTGAATGGGATTTTATCTCTCTTTCCCTGCCTTTTAAAACATATACACACAGCTTGTCCCAAATCCTACCTAATGAAGTCTACATCAATTAGGTTATTTCATGCTTGTGTGAAAGGATTATGTGACTTCAAATTGGGATGGTAAGCAGTACCTTCTCCTTGCCTGCAAATCAATTACAGATCCATCATTTGCATGTTTATCTGCTACCCAAATGGACACTGAATGCCACATTCTTCCAGCCAGAGCAGGGTGGTACGTGGACATTCTGTCTAATAAAAAAGATTAGATCCATCTGGAACAAAACTTGTTTAATTCTGCTTATTGAAATTTACTTTGCTTTTTTTCCCTGTTTTATTCAAATTTACTCTGCAGTTTATTTATTATTTAATAGGTTGAGAGGGTAAAGTAATTTGGTAAAAAACAAGGACACACAAGTGTTTTTGTGCATGGATATATAAAATAACTTTTCTTTAGCCAAAAGATATATACTGTAAATAAATAAGCTGTTCAATATTTTTTATCCACAGGGCATTAGGTAGCAAGAGTGTGTAATGGCAGTATCAAAAATTCTCTCTGAGGTGAACATGGTTTGCTCAGGTGAAGTGAGGAACGTGTCTCAAGGGGAGTGCTCATGGTGTGTTGAGGGATCTGGCAATGCTGTGACAGCTGTGGGAGTAAAGTGAGTGAAAGTGTGAAAGAGAGTCTTCTGAGGTGTTTTCTACCTTTCTAGGATGTCCCAGTGGCTCAACGGCCTGAAAGTGAGATGAAAGTGGAAAGTTTGAAAAGCTTGGACAAGAAGAGAAAATATTCAGGAATTCTATGTGGATACATGTCTTTGTGAGTACAACAACTTCTAAAATGAAGGAAAGAATATTCCAGGTTTTGTTCTATGAATATTAATTAGACCTCAGAAACAGTCTCCTGAGACAAAGGACTGCTGAAGTAATAAGACACACTGTTATGTTAAACAAATCAAATGCACTTCAGCAAGCAGAGAGCTCTCGATGGCTTTTCTTCATCAGTTTTTTACTGTACACCACAGTTTCAAACACACACACAACATGATCTCATTTAAGTATTGGTAGATATTCTCAAGTAACATTTATGCATACATTTTTGTATGTTTAAATATAAAATGTACACATATTGACAGCACCTAACACATAAAACTTAAGCTGTGCACGCATATCCATAATGTATATTATGAATGAACAGCTTTAGAAAGGTAAAGACCTTTTATATTTATCTTTTATATTATACATTTATTTGTATACATTTACATATTAATATATTTTATTAGATGACTGATTGATTGATTGATTGACCTTCGCAACAAGATTGTTGCACTATATACAAACCCGATTCCAAAAAAGTTGGGACACTGTACAAATTGTGAATAAAAAAGGAATGCAATAATTTACAAATCTCATAAACTTATATTTTATTCACAATAGAATATAGATAACATATCAAATGTTGAAAGTGAGACATTTTGAAATGTCATGCCAAATATTGGCTCATTTTGGATTTCATGAGAGCTACACATTCCAAAAATAGTTGGGACAGGTAGCAATAAGAGGCCGGAAACTGCAACTTGCAACTTATTAGGTCAATTGGCAACATGATTGGTTATAAAAAGAGCCTCTCAGAGTGGCAGTGTCTCTCAGAAGTCAAGATGGGCAGAGGATCACCAATTCCTCCAATGCTACGGTGAAAACTAGTGGAGCAATATCAGAAAGGAGTTTCTCAGAGAAAAATTGCAAAGAGTTTGAAGTTATCATCATCTACAGTGCATAATATCATCCAAAGATTCAGAGAATCTGGAACAATCTCTGTGCGTAAGGGTCAAGGCCGGAAAACCATACTGGATGCCCGTGATCTTCGGGCCCTTAGACGGCACTGCATCACATACAGGAATGCTACTGTAATGGAAATCACAACATGGGTTCAGGAATACTTCCAGAAAACATTGTCAGTGAACACAATCCACTGTGCCATTCGCCGCTGCTGGCTAAAACTCTATAGGTCTAAAAAGAAGCCATATCTAAACATGATCCAGAATCGCAGGCGTTTTCTCTGGGCCAAGGCTCATTTAAAATGGACTGTGGCAAAGTGGAAAACTGTTCTGTGGTCAGACGAATCAAAATTTGAAGTTCTTTTTGGAAAACTGGGACTAAAGAGGACAAGGACAACCCAAGTTGTTATCAGCGCTCAGTTCAGAAGCCTGCATCTCTGATGGTATGGGGTTGCATGACTGCGTGTGGCATGGGCAGCTTACACATCTGGAAAGGCACCATCAATGCTGAAAGGTATATCCAAGTTCTAGAACAGGGGTAGGCAAGTTCGGTCCTAGAGAGCCACTGTCCTGCAGAGTTTAGCTCCAACTCTGAAAACAACCTTCAGCTGCCTATAGCCTTAGTAATCCTGAAGAGCTTGATTAGCTTGTTCAGGTGTGTTTGATTAAGGTTGGAGCTAAACTCAGCAGGACAGCGGCTCTCTAGGACCGAACTTGCCTACCCCTGTTCTAGAACAACATATGCTCCCATCCAGACGTTGTCTCTTTCAGGAAAGACCTTGCATTTTCCAACATGACAATGCCAGACCACATACTGCATCAATTACAACATCATGGCTGCGTAGAAGAAGGATCCGGGTACTGAAATGGCCAGCCTGCAGTCCAGATCTTTCACCCATAGAAAACATTTGGTGCATCATTAACAGGAAGATGCAACAAAGAAGACCTAGGACAGCTGAGCAACTAGAAGCCTGTATTAGACAAGAATGGGACAACATTCCTATTCCTAAACTTGAGCAACTTGTCTCCTCAGTCCCCAGATGTTTGCAGACTGTTATAAAAAGAAGAGGGGATGCCATGGCCTTGGTAAACATGGCGTTGTCCCAACTTTTTTGAGATGTGTTGATGCCATGAAATTTAAAATCAACTTATTTTTCCCTTAAAATGATCCCAAGAACCAAGGACCACTCACAAAGAGCTCCAGAAAGACTTGGAGGCAGCAAAAATAAAAATAAAAAATACACACACACACACACACACACAATAGGCAATGCGCTCTACTGCCATGGCCTCCATGCATGCTCACCTCGGAAGGCTCCATTATTAAAGAAAAAGCATGATGAAGCTCATTTGAAGTTTGCTACATAACTTGGAAAAACCTGTGAATTAATGTAATCTGTAGTCTGGTCAGATGACACACAAAAAAAAAAAACTTTTTGGCAATAATACCACACAACCATGTTTAGAGGAGAAATGGCTCTGCATATGACTTTAAAATACCATACCAACAGTGAAATTTGGAGGTGGAAGCATCGTGGTATAGGACTGTTTTTTTTCTTCTCATGGTACTGGCAGAATCCATATTATTGAAGCGAAAATTAATGGAGCCATGTACGAATAAATGTACTTAGATTAATCTGTTGCCATCCACCAGGATGATGAGGATGAGATATGAGTTGACCGTCCAGGAGGACAACGATCCAAAGCATACTGCAAAGTAAACTCTGAATTAGTTCCAGATGAAAAATTTAAGTTGTTGGAATGGTCCAGTCTTAATCCCAGGGCCCCCCAGAATATTCAAGATTTAAAGACAGTTTGTTTGGAAGAATGGACCTAAATTGCACCAGAGTACTATGAGTGATTTGTTTATTCATACAGAAATAATTTTGAAGCTGTATTAAAGTATTAAATACAATTTTCAGCTAGCGTGTTCAAAACATTTTTTCCTGCATCATTTCATTTTTTAAAACATTTTTATGGATTTTAATATTATGATTTAACTGTGTCATTTTCTTGAGTTAATACCAATGTCTGGTCAAAATTTCATGTGAATTGCTGAATCGGGAGTGTGTTTAATTTAAAAAAAAAAATGATGTTGAATACTTATTTCCCCCATTGTGAGTGTGTGGGTAGGTAGATAAAGCATCATTTGCATTTCCAGGTGCAGATGGCACCTGGTTTGATATTTTGTTATTCAATGCAAAGATGTTCAGATATTTGAAGTGTGGTTTAAAGGTGGGGTAAGCCATTTGGAAGTTAGTCGAACAACAAAAAACGTTTAGCCAATCAGCATTAGTAGATGTGTTATGGTTGAGGAGACAGAATGAGCAAGAGGGAGATTTGAATAAATACTGCAGAAAGAGAGAAGAGACACAATACAAAAGAGCTCAAAAGAATATCACGTGAATGAAGGTTTATGACTGGGCAAGTGCTTTAGGAACCGTGTTAATATTACAAAAGCTTTCCAGCGCTGGACAGAGCTACATGGTCAGCCTGAAAACAGACACAGAGGCTGCTTTGATTCCGCTTCACATGTAAGTAACTCTGGGTTTGAGTGCCATTGATCGTCTCAAGCTGCTGTGCTGCTGGCTACTAACAACAAACTCTTGTTTGTATTTACTGTTGTGTACTGTACTGTACATTCATTTTTGTGCTTCATCATCTGCACTTTATTTTTCATGAAGCATTATTTTGTTGCGCGTCAGCTGTGATAAACAGACATCCACTCTCACATTGCATGTGTAACACTGGCCAGCTAGTGAGAGTTGAGCAGGTAAACCACTGCACACTGACGACCGCTAGAGAATGCGGTGTTTAGCGTCATTGTCAGTGCACTCGCCTCACCTGCCAGCAGTGATCGGGGCTTGAGACCGACTCGGAGCAGGGTGGTTAGGATTGGAGGGTGAGTTTTGGAGGCGGAGCAATGAAGAGAGGGGTGGGTTTGTTTGGGTTGATTTCAAATATCAACAATGTCCAACAGCGTTTTTGAAATATGACTTACCCCACCTTTAAGTGTCCAAAGTGTTTTTGCAATCCCTTCTGTTTCTGTTTTTTGAATGTATACTGTGACAAATATCAAAGCCGCCTTGAAAGTAAACAGGTTTACTTTCCTTTAATTAATCTCTCCTCCCTTATGAATCTGCAGACAAAAACATGGCACATACAGTGGGGCCTGGCGCGAAACCCAAATCAGCATAACATTCAGCTCTGCATATAATTCCTCCGCACACATCCCTCCCCTCACACTCCTCCCTTTCTGTCTTCTCTTCCTCCTCCTCCGGGGTGTCAGGGGATCTTTTAACAAAACAAATCCAAATGCAACGTTGAATTATTTCCACTTGACTCAATGATGTATGAAGGGAGCACTGCAATTAGCAGCTCTCTTTGATACTTCTCTCTCCAGTGATCCAGCAGACAAATGCATTACTATCCTTGCACCCCCTTTTCACCACTGCGGTCCACATATTTGGAGGTGGGTGGGAGTGAAATCTCAGCTAAACCCAAAAACTCCTTAATGCTAAGAGTTGTGCGCTCCTGGGAGCACCACACGTCTTTTGTTGGAGGCGAATGGAAAAGGGCTTAATGAATTATCCAGCTAAGGTTGGAGGCAATTAACCTACATTAGTTTGTGATGTGTTCCTAGCTGTCAAAGAGTACGCAAGACTGTTTGCTTCTGCAGTCAACTTAAACCAGAATGTGACACAGCGTGGGCTTCTGAAAAGCAAATTGTTTAAAAGTACAGCTTTATACTGTGGCTAGTGAAAGAAAACTGTTTGAGCTATCATTTTTGGCATTTTTATCTTCAATCCAATCTATAGGATGATATTTCCACCATGTTATTTTGTAAGTAATGAGGTCAGATATTGTATACCTACATAGGTCCTATAGTAGTGAGTCATAGGCATCAGCATGATGCCAAGAGGGTTGTTTTCTTCTGAAAGAGCGTGTGAAAATAGCAGACAGAAAACCGTATGCCATGTCAAAAATCGATAATTTAAAGGTGCCATCGAACGTTTTTTTTACAAGATGTAATATAAGTCTAAGGTGTCCCCTGAATGTGTCTGTGAAGTTTCAGCTCAAAATACCTCATAGATTTTTTTTTTATTCATTTTTTTAACTGCCTATTTTGGGGCATCATTAACTATGCACCGATATATAGGTTGCGGCCCCTTTAATTCTCGTGCTCCCCCGCCCACGGAGCTCACGCTTGCTTTAACCAGCATAAACACAGTTTACACAGCTAATGTAACCCTCAAAATGGATCTTTACAAAGTGTTTGTCATGCATACTGCATGCATGCGTCGGATTATGTGAGTATAGTATTTATTTGGATGTATTACATTTAATTCTGAATTAGTTTGAGGTTTTGCTCCGTGGCTAAAGCTAACATTACACACTGTTGGAGAGATTTATAAAGAATGAAGTTGTGTTTATGAATTATACAGACTGCAAGTGTTTAAAAATGAAAATAGCGACGGCTCTTGTCTCCATGAATACAGTAAGGAACAATGGTAACTTTAACCACATTTAACAGTACATTAGCAACATGCTAACGAAACATTTAGAAAGGCAATTTACAAATATCACTAAAAATATCATGATATCATGGATCATGTCAGTTATTATTGCTCCATCTGCCATTTTTCGCTGTTGTCCTTGCTTGCTTACCTAGTCTGATGATTCGGCTGTGTACATCCATACATTACTGGCTGCCCTTGTCTAATGCCTTGAACATGGGCTCATTGGGCTGGCATATGCAAATATTGGGGGCGTACACCCCGACTGTTACGTAACATTCGGTGTTATGTTGAGATTCGCCTGTTCTTCGGAGGTCTTTTAAACAAATGAGATTTATATAAGAAGGAGGAAACAATGGAGTTTGAGACTCACTGTATGTCATTTCCATGTACTGAACTCTTGTTATTTAACTATGCCAATATAAATTCAATTTTTAATTCTAGGGCACCTTTAATGCATTCATTTTATAGGAACGGTAGGTTTAGACACTATTAAATACTGTTTAAAGTTGGGAGTCAGTTACATTTTTTTCAAAGTTAATACTTTTATTCAACAAAGATACATTAAATTCATGAAAGAATCCTGAAAAAAGGCATGATTTCCACACAAAAAATATTACAACTGTTTTCAACTTTGATAATGATAAAGATGATGATAATGATTTCTTGAGCAATGAATCATCATATTAGAATTATTTATGAAGGATCATGTGACACTAAAGACTGGAGTAACGCATAATTCCCAGTCTGAGGACGTGAACAGCTCCGAATATAATGTCACATGCGATCTCAAGATTCCGGTAAATACGAGACGTGAACGCAGCATTATGGCTGCTGGAAATTCAGCTTTGCCATCACAGGACAAATTACATATTAAAATATATTAAAATAGATATTTTAAATTCTAATAATATTTTGAATTATTATTCTTTTTACTGTATTTTTGCAACAAAAAAAATCTTACTGACCACACCTTTTGAACTGTAGTATATAAAAATCCCCCTCTCATGGGTAAAACATAGGCAAAGAGTAACTTATCAAAGAGAAAGCTTAATATTCAGAAGCTGTATTTTCCAAAGCAACCGGATTTTCAGGTAGGAGGAAAAAAATGACCTTGAATGGATTATAAACCACCTGCTTGAGGAAAAAAAATCCCCACGATGTAACCTGAGTGTGCCCTAAAGAGAGCAAGGGTGTAGAGATGAAGCCTAACCTTTTGTACCTTGACAGATCTGTCTCTCTTAGACAGGCCTTTGTAAGAACAATGGCTCATGGCAACTGAACTTTAGAAATGGGCATCAGAGCACTGATGAACCATCCCAGCTCATTTAATAAATAGAAGTGCATTAGAGTCAGAATCAGACTCATTTGTATGTATAACAGAGCATATCGATGTATAACATTGTCGGAAATCATATGAAAGGTTTGTGTTTTCACAGAAGCAAGAGAATCATATGGGTTTGGAATGTCATGAGGGTGAAAAAAACAATGACAGAATACAAATAACTTAATATGATGCAGTTCTGGAAGTTATGTTATTTTGTCTTGACAAGGAAAGGTCATTTGAAGTCACAAACTAACAAAGGCAAACACTTGACAGCAAGAGCAAATATGTTTGGAATAAAGCAGACAGCCTTTTGTCCTTGTATCTGAAAAAACACATTAAATGAGCACTTAATTTAATGCACTAATTTTGATTAAACAGATCTCAGTATTTGAAAACATAGGTTAATTAAGGAAAATAGGAATTTATTATTTAATATTTAAAATGTTATTTTCCATACTCCTACAATTATCAACATCTAACTACTACTACAAAAAGAAGAAAAAACCCTTCAAAACCATGAATGGCAGATTTATAAAAAAAGACTTGTGGACCCATGTAGTCTAAAACTTGACTGTTCTGGTCATCACTTGGAGGAATGTTCAGTACTTATTCAAATGCAAGACTTCCAGCTTGTAGCCAGCCAATGCATGCAGTCTCAAACCATCTATGACATGGTTCCCCCCATGATGATACTAAACTATGTGAGAATCATTCTTCTGAGAGAAAAAAAGTCCACAGACACGTTTATCAGAAGTTCATTATCTGGCTTCATCTCAAACCTGGCCTTCTCTATATGACAGATTTACCAGCCAGGGGAAATTATGATACAAATTAATTTATGAATTCAAATATTATTCTCATATCTGCCTATTAAGTTTCTTTTCAGGAGCCCCTCTTCACCTTTCATGCACCAGTGTTCTTCCCTCCGTCAATAACAATCAGAGAAAAACAAATGAACTCTAAATCCCTTAATGCTCCTGACCACACAAGAATCCATAAACACAATGTTAACCAGGCCACATTCTGTGTTAATTTCACACTTGATCTGCTTAGTTTGTTTCTGTGCATTTGGCTTTATTAAAAAGTGCATGTCATTTTAAAGACATGAGAAACATAAATACAAGTTATCAATATGAAATTATAATGAAGGAGCAGACTGGATCCATTGGGATTCATCCATACAGAATCACAGCAGGACTCCGAGTTCACCCACTGCGTCACTCACATCATTGCATTTCATTTGGAGTCACTTGCTCTTTCAGTGCAGTGTGGTAAACCAATTTCACGTCCCTTTTTCATATATCAGCTGTTAGGGGACCTTATCTAAAATGCTTTACATGGCAAAAGAACACCATCATTCCTTGACAAACATGACAACATGACAGCTATTTTCCACAGCGGGCTCTTACTCACACAACCTAGATGACGCAGCCGATAAAGAACAACAGCAGCATAAACAATGAGGGAAAGTCAACATCTCGGACAAGACAGGATGCAGGATGGCCTTTAAAGCTATTCTCTGTAACCTTCAAAATACTGTTTGTTATACACAAGTATATGTTCTATCCTGGAGATACATATGCTTAATGAAAAATGTATGTTTGTGAAGATCGATTTGGTATAATTTTACAAGTAACCACACATCTGGGACAAACAAAACAAAAGGTTCTGGGAGTGCAGAAAGAAAAAAGTATTGAGGCAATTGGTGTATACTATTAACCAGAACATACTATTAACCCCCACGTAACAGTTACACTATGACGTCCTCACAGCCAGCAGCAAAAGTTCATGCTAGTAATTACTTAAATACTTTGGCACTTTGACAGTGTGATGCATCCAAGCAAGTCAATGTGGCTCAAGCTATTGAGTATTTTTACGGCAGATGGAAAAAAAGCTTCATGCCGATTTATGCTCACATATATTTAAAAGTGAAGATGCCATTTTATTTTACCACCATTAGATTTTATCCAGAAAATACTGGATGATCAGTCTTCTTTTCCATAAAATAATAATAATAATAATAAGTAAGCAATAAGGTACGAGAGGCTGTGCTGTATTGTGAATAAGTGAATTGTTGTGAACATGGAACAAGACACAACTGACAAATGCTTTGACTAGCACTGTCAGTCATGGGAAAACCCCTTAACTGTTAAAAGGACAAGATATTGCAGCTGACATTTAAACATATTTTTTATTATGAACATAGGACTGACCTGAAGGAAAATGCTGAATCTGAATGCAGGTAATACTTTCTCACAATACTCTTCTACTCTACAGTAAGCGCCAATGAACAATATAAATTGCGATCAAACTATGCTATGAGTCGTTGCTAAGGGTGTTGTGTAGAGATTCACAGAACCGTTGGGTGAAGCGGTCATATCAGAATCAAGGACCGTTTTATAATACATTTTATGTTACTCTAATATAATATTTAGGTGGGCATGGTTCCGGAAAAAAAAATAATTAATATAAAAACTTTACTTAGTATATATATAGCAGTAAAATATCTTTGGTTTTCTGGAAGCTGGCTGACCAGAATAAATTTGAGTTGTATTATTATTATTATTATTATTATTATTATTATTATTATTATTATAGTTGTGTTAGTTGAGGATTATTATTATTGTTGAGTTGAACAGGAGGAAACAAAGAGATAAACTAGACCATAAAGACAAATGGGCCTTTAAAAAGAACAGCACTGGTTGATTTATACTTGTCCTGCAGTGCTGTAAAAATGTACACATGCTGAGAACAAAGCAATTAGACTTACATCTCTTTGACGCAAATGCTCTAAGTTGCTCCCACCTAGTGCTTGAAGTCTTGCCAGCAAGCTGACGAGCGAGAGGAATATCTACAGGTAACAAGAACTCTGGGTTATCTTCATACGTAAGCCACACAATTGCTTATTTAAACATTTTCAATCAAACATGACAATGGACACTGCTGAGCAAGGGAAAAGTGGGAGAGAATGTAAATAGGGACAAAACACAGTGAAAGGGCCAGAGATCACAAAATTGGCATGCTAACTTGGCCTAGTTGTACTTGAAAGGCATTATCAGGTGTAGAAACACAATCAAGTTTCTTAAAATGAGCCACAGAAAGATTGAAAAGTGGAACATCAGTGAGGAAAAGACATTTAATGTCTATAAACTTCTTATCTGTTGGCCATGGAAAAAGTCATTGGCTTTCTTTATGCCACTGTCAAGTGCGGCTCCTGCAAGCAGGAAGATTGTGTATTTTCATGTGGGATGAATGTGCAACTCTGGGGGGGAAGATACAAAATTCCAATGAAACCTCAAGACGGAATTTCTTGAATGTAGATATAAAACAACACTTTTTTTTTTTTCTTTTCTTTTTTTTGAGTGTTGGGAATTCTGCCTTAACTTTCTATAAGTTGGCAGCCTGTTCTCTGACTTCTGCCACTGAGCAACCCAGAGCAAGTCATTTCATCATTACAATGTGACCTTTCCATGTCATGTTGAGCTTGTCCAGCTATTAATGAAAATGCAAAGCTCCCAGCATTCATAAACACCACAGCTGCTAGGCTCCATCAGAACCTGGCATGTAGGGAAAAGAGAAAGAGGTCAGCAGCAGAAAGGTCAACATAAGGGGGGAAAAAAGAGAAGGCCAGCAAACTATGTGACTGCAGGCCCATATATGCAATCCACCTTATTTTTAATGTAAGAGCAAACATGGCCATATTTACCTTGCAAAGCTTCCGGTGTCAATCGCTTCCAGCTGTAGAAAAATCGTTTGTTATGCTGCTTGATGTTGCAAACTGGTATTTGTTATCATTTTATTCTTTTACTGCAAATAGTTTTACCGTTTACTACACTTTGTAATTCTTCAATTGTTTACTACACTGGAAAAATATATATTCTTTAGACCAACTTAAAAAAATACTCTAATTGGTTGCAACCGAATGTATTAGTACTGGTTTGGTTCAAACCTTACATTTTGATTTAATATTAGTCAAAAATACTTATCTTCTTAAAGACAAAAACATTCATGAGTAAAAACAGAATTTATTAAAAAGATAATATTTTATGAATATATTTTCTTTACGGATAAGCAACAATATCACTTTAGATTAAACTAAAAACATTTTGTTAGTCAAAGTTTCATTTAGTTTACTTAATCTTAAAGGGTTCGGCCAATGAGTTGGCATTCTGACGTACAACCCGGAAGCTCTGCACTGTGTTTACTACATCAACAGCATAGGAGAATGACAGGGAAGAGAAGAAATTGTTGAATAAAGTCATTATTTTATTTTATTTTTCTGGTTTGTTTGTTTTTTTGTTTGTTTTTTTGCACACAAAGTATTCTTGTCGCTTTATAACATTAAGGTTGAACCACTGTAGTCACATGGACTATTTTAACGATGTCTTTACTACCTTTCTGGGCCTTGAAAGTGGTAATAATGTTGCAGTCTATCGGAGGTCAGAATGCTAACGCATTTCATAAAAAAATATCTCACGGGTGTGGAATGGCATGAGGGTGAGTACTTAATGACAGAATTTTCATTTTTGGGTGAACCAACCCTTTAATAAAGCCAACTTTGAAAAATGTTTATTGTGATGTCATCTTAAAATCTGCATCATATTTTTTGTTATAAAAACCCCAGAAAATGTAATAAAATACACAATTATATTTGCAGTCAGTAAAGCTATCCAGTATATGTTCTGCATATCAACACTCTGTTAAGCTATTTACTACTTAAAGGTTCCCTAGATTCAAAAATTGAATTTATCTTGGCATAGTTAAATAACAAGAGTTCAGTACATGGAAAAGACATACAGTGAGTCTCAAACTCCATTGTTTCCTCCTTCTTATATAAATCTCATTTGTTTAAAAGACCTCTGAAGAACAGGCGAATCTCAACATAACACCGACTGTTATGTAACAGTCGGGGTGTACGCCCCCAATATTTGCATATGCCAGCCCATGTTCCCAACATTATGAAGGGCATTAGACAAGGGCAGAACGATAACTGACATGATTCATGATAACATGATTGTGGCGAGGGGGGCGTGGTTCAGCGAGGTCTGCAACCGGAGAGAATAGCGGGAGACGCGTGGTAAGTGAGTGGGTTGAATACAAATCACGAACACCTGTTTCTCATTCCAGTGATTGGCGCGGAGACAGGATAAAACGCCGTGAGAAGCAGGAGTGTGTGAGAGAGAGGGGAACTGCTGACTGAGTCGTGTCGAGTTACCTGGAGTGAAGCCCTTGTGGATTGTGTATACCAAACCTGGAGTAAAGCCCTTTGTGGATGGTGTATACCGAACCTGGAGTGAAGCCCGTTGTGGATTGTTTATTTTCGTTGTTGTGCGCTGCACAGTCTTTCTGTTGAACTTTGTTGAAAGCTAATAAAAGTCTCAGTCAGCAGTTGCTCGTCGACCCTGTCCTCTTCCTTCCCCCACTACGAACTTAACTGTGTTACAATGATATTTTTAGTGATATTTGTAAATTGTCTTTCTAAATGTTTCATTAGCATGTTGCTAATGTACTGTTAAATGTGGTTAAAGTTACCATCGTTTCTTACTGTATTCACGGAGACAAGAGCCTTCGCTATTTTCATTTTTAAACACTTGCAGTCTGTATAATGCATAAACACAACTTCATTCTTTATAAATCTCTCCAACAGTGTAGCATTAGCCTCAAACTCATTCAGAATCAATGTAAACATCAAAATAAACACTGTACTTATGCGATTAGACATGCTGCATGACGAACACTTTGTAAAGATCCATTTTGAGGGTTATATTAGCTGTTTGAACTTTTTTTATGTTATTTAAGGCAAGCGCGAGCTCTTGGGGCGTGGAGCACGAGATTTAAAGGGCCACACACCCTGAATCGGCTCATTTCTAATTATGCCCCAAAATAGGCAGTTAAAAAAATGAATAAAAAAAAATCTATGGGGTATTTTGAGCTGAAACTTCACAGACACATTCAGGGGACACCTTAGACTTATATTACATCTTTTAAAAAAAGTTCTTGGGCACCTTTAAACAAAATTATTTATTATTTTGTTATTTAGAGAAACTAAATAAAACAGATTTAGAAAGCCATGATTTTTCAATATGAAAATGCACTTTAAATAAATAACACAGTTGTTTCACTTTTTAGTGTATAGCATCTAATGAATTAGAAGTCTCACACATTCACAGGAAATAGCTTGCATCCACGTTTGAAAAATAGGGTGGATTTGGCTGTTTGTGGCAAGAAGGAATTCCCAGCGATCCCAGTTTTATCTTCACTGTAGGATTGGTGGTGACTTTCTAGAAAGGTTATCATTCTGCTTGAATCTCATAGATTCCAATGTAACTATGTGTCAGCCAAAGGGAAGAAATATCAGCCTCAGAGCATAAAATGTGTGCAGCCATGAAGCATTATTTAAAATACTGAGATGTAAAAACATGACAAACACCTGTTATTATTCTAAAGTGACAAATGAAATGTGATGAGATGTCTTATCCTGCACATGTGTTTATTAAGATGGACCAGATACCAGTGGGGTTTCATTGAATTGAGGGGAGCAGGAGGGGTTTGCTGTATGATTTTGTACAACTTAGCAGTATGGGACTGACAAAGAGGAAACACCACACAATTACATTTGAGGCCTGCCTACATGCAGGCTTCAGTAACAGTACAAGTGGATCATACATTTCTATATAATGCAACAAAAGCAAATAATATCAATCAATTACCACTGAGCTGATACAGAGCATAGACTGGAGGATTATTATTTTTCATGTATGCTACATATTAACAGACAAGCCCATTCTTTTTCATTCCCACCATCCAGTGATTGAATTTATCAACACTTTAAATGAACTTAAATTAACTTTAAATCTCTGGCCACTCTGACATTTTCACAAATTAATTTATACCATCAAAATTCAAATATTTACATTGAACTTAAATAATACATATTTTTAATATTTCATTGAAATCTTAAATGTAATATTTAATATAGTATAATAGTGAACCTAAAAAAAATCTTCCACCAAGTAATATAGGTATTGACACTGTACATGATTGTAGATAGACTTAGCACATTAAAACTGAATTCTTGCATATATTGGATAATTTAATCTTAAACATGGCTCATCCAATCTGATTTAAAGGATTAGTTCACTTTCAAATAAAATTTTCCTGATAATTTACTCACCCCCATGTCATCCAAGATGTTCATGTCTTTCTTTCTTCAGTCGAAAAGAAATTAAGGTTTTTAATGAAAATATTCCAGGATTATTTTCCTTATAGTGGACTTCAATGAACTCCAAATGGTTGAAGGTCAAAATTACAGTTTCAGTGCAGCTTCAAAGGGCATATAAATTTACATATTTTTTTTTTTTTTTTTTCAACATGATCGATCGTTTCGCTAGATAAGAACCTTATTCCTCGTCTGGTATCATTTAAAGCCCTTTGAAGATGCAATTTTGACCTTCAATAGTGGAGGCCATTGAAGTCCACTATAAGGAGAATAATCCTGGAATGTTTTCATCAAAAACCTTCATTTCTTTTCAACTGAAGAAAGAAGGACATGGACATGTTGGATGACATGGGGGTGAGTAAATTTTCAGGAAGATTTTATTTGAAAGTGAAGTAATCCCTTAAAATAACTATGTTTACATCATACACTGTAAAGAATGACCGTGATTTTAACAGTAAAAGACTGTAAAAATGCTGCGGTGAAAAACTGGCAATTGGTTTACAGAAAGTTTCCGTACTATATACAGTGAATAACTGTAATAGATCTAACGGTACATTTAATGTAATTTTACGGTAAAATACTGTTAAATTCACAGTTTTTGGAAGTGAAAAATAACAATTCATTGTAAAATTTACAGTGAAAAACCATAAATTGACATTCCCACAATTCCCTGCATGACACTTCACATTTGATATATTTTCGTTGAAATAACTCTGTTTCTTCTTAGTTTTTCTCTTTTTTTTCTAATCAGTTATGTACATTAGGGTTTTATGTTACATATAATGTTGTTAAATTAATGTTTATTGCATTTTTAAAATTTCATGCATGTTACCACGATGGTGTTTAGTGTGTGTGTGAATGACACTGTGTGCACCTTCTATATATTAGTGTTGTCCTTCTCAGCTTGTGGAAAATCTGGTTGTGATTAACTTTGATTCATCATGTGACTCTTATCACCACTGTGTTTGGTGACTGTCAGTGTATTATAAAGGTACAAAACAGATATTAGTACTTCATTAGGTTGGTAAATTAACATTATATCAGTTAATGAAATACGTTATTTTACCGTAAATTTAACAGATTTTTTTTTACGTTGCTACTGTATTTTTTACGGTAAAGTTCTGGCAAATTTTTACCGTAAATTTTACTGGGATTTTTTTTTACAGTGTAATTTAAAGTGGTATTTAGTATTTCACTCCCACGCTGATTTCAAAGCCCAACCTTACATCTATTTTAAGTTGGTTTGGATGCTTGCCCATAACTGACTGTATAAAGTACTGAAGGAATTACATGTTTTCTGTCAACATTGATGTTCATGAAAGTGTTCTTCAATCAAGTGTAGAAATAACTCATTCAAATAGAGCAAGTGTAATCACAAAAAAAGAAGTTCCACAGAAGTATGAAAATGCATGTGAGAGCAGATAAAAGCCACAGAGATTGGATTTAAAGAGGAGAGTGGCATCTTTATGCATGAGGGCTTGAGATATGAGCAGGCACATACTCTTCACAGTGTGGAGAGATTCATGCTCCCTCAACAGCCTAACAAAACCTTCTGACACCCAAAATCGCATTCAGATTCATGTGAACACTTCTCTTAAATACCATTTACGATTTAGATCCCCGAATCTAAGACTAATTATATGGATCTATAAGAGCACTTAATCTTGACAAAATAACTAACTGTGGCGTTTTCATCTGTGGTTTTGCCGATTATTAATCTGAAGGTTTGATATGTAGCAGCAAGCAATTAGCAATCAAAAAAATTAAATGCAATGAAAAACAACTGACATTCTGAAGTAGTTTAAAAGAAGATATACTAAGGCTTTGTAAACTGTCTAAATACCATTGAAAAAGGAAACCACAAACCTTTTTTGAAATGAAGCAAGCTGCTGGCTATTTAGTGTGTCATTGTGGATCAGGAAAAGGGTCATCAAAGATACTTGAGACTGTAATTCAGCCCTCTCTAGATGGAAAATTACAATCAAGCTTAATTGTTATGTGCACCATATTCAAATTTCTGGTTCTCTTAAAGTGACAAAAAGTGATATCTGCATAGAGAGCCAAATAAGTTAAGATGTAAAACATCGCTCAGCTATGTAAGAATTTGATTAGCTGTCTAAATATCTAAATGCATATTTGCTTTTATGATAATTTTTATGTGGTAGTTTTAAGAATTTACAGCAGTTAGAATTTTTAAACATTTTATTTGAAGTCTTTCCAGTGTGATAATTCTGTCAATAGTTGTGGGATAAATCTTGGTAGCTACAACTGAGGAAAAAAAACTAAATTGCTCTACTATACAGCACATGGTTAAGATGGAAAAATATTCAATTTTTGGAATTGACAATTGCTCTCAAAAACTCTTTATAGTGATAACATATTCTTTACAAATGGGGAATTATTCTAATGTTGTTTCATGATTTTATTTATTTTCATGACTTGCATGCCTTATATCTATAACATACTGTACTGCTAAAAGGAGAAAATTATATTAAATATTAGTTAAAAAAATTGTTATCTTAATTTTTTGTCTTGTCAATCAGTTGTTTTAAAAAAAAGTATTTGCTAGTATTTGAATCTGTTGTAACCTCAGTTGGATCTTTGTCAACACATTAAAGTGTCAGATTAAAGTGTTTGTTCATTTTGAAAGAAATTTATTCTTTTATCAATTTATTGTGTTAAAATATCAACTGAACTATATGATATTCTTATTTACCTATTGGTTATATGTGCTTAATATTAAAAAGCAGGGTAGAGAATTAAGGAATTTAGGAATTTAATTGTTAATAATAGTGTGAAAACAGACAAAAAAATGTAGAGAATGTATTTTATCACTTAGCTCTTTTACTGAACATCATTATTACATAATTGAAGATTTTACACTATTATTGGATGGATCAAATTAAAATATCATGCTTTTTAGTGCGAATTAAATAAATCACAAAAACCTGTTTCCTTTTACGGTCCATTACCTGAGACCTTTGTTTACAAAAATATCCATTTACAGTAATGTCGTATTAAAAAACAAAACAAAAAAAAACTAACATCTAAAACATGTTTTGTTCTTTATCTCAAGAATCACTGCTATGTTTCCATCCAACTATTTTTATGCACATTTTGGGATATTGCATAAAAAATGCTGAATGGAAACAGCAAGTTGCACATAAATTATAAAAATGTGCATAAAAAAACATCTTAAATGAGTCAGATACATTTTTTTATCCGACAAGAAAACATGTGCATAAACTATGATGGAAGCACATATCCTGAATAAATTTCTCAATGCACATCAAAAAAGACGTGACACTGTGATGGTACGGCATAACTGGACCAACCAGTGGACAGATCTCGTTGTACAGCATCTGAAATGATGTTTTGGTTGTTCTGAAATGCATGAGCAAAGTCTGCCATCAAAGTGGTTCGGTATAATTAGCTCCCAGAACTGTCTTACACGACTGCGTTCCCAAACAGCAGGCATCCGCATCAGAAAGAAAGTTAACATGACCGCATTTATTTAGTTTCGTCTGCATGCTCTGTGGAGTGATATTACTATACGAAAATTATTATATACAGTGGCTTCTGTATAAACTTAACTTTTATGCGATATTCCAATTTTGCACATAAGTTAAAGGTGCCCTAGAATTGAAAATTGAATTTACCTTGGCATAGTTGAATAACAAGAGTTCAGTACATGGAAATGACATACAGTGAGTCTCAAACACCATTGTTTCCTCCTTCTTATGTAAATCTCATTTGTTTAAAAGACCTCCAAAGAACAGGCGAATCTCAACATAACACCGACTGTTACGTAACAGTCGGGATCATTAATATGTACGCCCCCAATAATTGCATATGCCAGCCCATGTTCAAGGCATTAGACAAGGGCAGGCAGTATTAACGTCTGGATCTGTGCACAGCTGAATCATCAGACTATGTAAGCAAGCAAGAACAATATATTTTAGTGATATTTGTAAATTGTCTTTCTAAATGTTTTGTTAGCATGTTGCTAATGTACTGTTAAATGTGGTTAAAGTTACCATCGTTTATTACTGTATTCACGGAGAAAAGAGCCGTCGCTATTTTCATTTTTAAACACTTGCAGTCTGTATAATGCATAAACACAACTTCATTCTTTATAAATCTCTCCAACAGAGTGTAATGTTAGCTTTAGCCACAGAGCACTATCAAACTCATTCAGAATCAAATGTAAACATTCAAATAAATACCATACTTACGCAATTAGACATGCTGCATGACAAACACTTTGTAAAGATCCATTTTGAGGGTTATATTAGCTGTGTGAACTTTGTTTATGCAACGATAGAGTCACGAGCTCAGGGGCGGGGAGCACGAGAATTTAAAGGGGCCGCAGCCTGAATCGGCGCATTTCTAATGATGCCCCAAAATAGGCAGTTAAAAAAATGTATTAAAAAAAATCTATGGTGTATTTTGAGCTGAAACTTCACAGACACATTCAGGGGACACCTTAGACTTATATTACATCTTGTAAAAAAACGTTCTAGGCACCTTTAAATTCACAACTTTGGATCGAAACATAGCTAGTGAGCTATATAAATATTCCCAGAAAAGCTACATTACAACAATACATTAATCAGTGTATCACTTCGTAATATGCACAAGACAAGTCTAAACCTTTTGGATCAGAATAGATTTGCGAATAAATGCTCATTGGAACTCACTGAGATCTGCAGTACTACAGTAGACTGAATCAAGAAGGTAACAGGACTCCTGGAGCTGTGAAGGACAGCAGATACACAACGGGTGTAAACGAATGACCTAACGACTTGATTTGTGGCCAAGAAATAGCAGCCAATAGGGCAGAGATGTCACAGCAATTGATATTCAACTATATTTGGTTTCCACTTGTATGCCCCTTCATGGTGTTTGGTCCCAGCAGAGTGACGAATGGATCTCCAGGCCCCATTTGTCAGCATTCCTATAGGGCTCTTTGTGTCAGCCTACAGCCATGTGAGCACCACACACAAGGGAAACCTGAGAGTCAGCTCAGCATAAAGGTGCTAAGCCAGTATTGGCACCTGCAGTCTTGACACCCCCAAGCTGAGGGTTACAAATACAGTCCAAATATTTTCACCTCACTAGCCAATGCTATTTATTCTAAAAAATATATACATTTTTGTCGGATGGATGGATGGACACCTTAAAACACAACATATCTCATTATATAGAGCAACATTTTTGGCTGGATATCATGATAATTTTCATTTCATTGTCATAAAGACGAAAACTAAGAGTGGTTGCTTGTGTTTTCAAGCTTCTTACTTCTGATTCATTCATTTAACAGGCTCTAATGCATTTTTCATAAGCCAGGCGGTGTACACCAGGAGCACAAAGATAATTGTAGAGGTGAGCGTTTAATCTCACGTTTTTTCCTCAGAAAAGATTAAAAAGAGCGAGACCTTTATCTCCTTAGGAGACGGTGGTATCAGCGGTGTCATCCGCTGAGAAGATGAATGACTCCCGCTGAGGTAATTTGATGGTCAGGAGCCACAAGTAATTTTTCATTCAGAATGAAATTTCTCATGTGGTGCCTTTTCATCTCAAGTTTACAAAGCCAAAAACAGCCCTTTCAAACAATTTTTTTTTCTTCAACACCCTGCTGAATGGAATTGTAATGCTGGTCCTTGCTGAGTAATACTGGTCTGAATTAGTCATATTTAAGGATTAGTTCACTTCTGAATGAAAATGTCCTGATAATTTACTCACACCCATGTCATCCAAGATGTTCATGTCTTTCTTTCTTCAGTCGAAAAGAAATTAAGGTTTTTGATGTGAACCTACAATTTCATAAAATGAATCTTTTGTAATACTAGTGGCACACTATAAACTTGTTTAAATGTAGAAATTCTTCAGTGAACCCTTGAAGCAGGTGTCATATATATATATATATATATATATATATATATATCCATTCATACATATTCATGTATATGCGTGTATATATCCCTTATCATGTCAAGTTGCATGGTATTTAAAATTATAAACCAGATTTCAAATATTAATACGAAAGCTAGCATATGTTGTAAGCACATCTCTTGCTCTTATGTTTTTGGGTCTCCTTCAATCCTTCAAGTACACACATCTGTGCAATGAAGCAAAGCCTTGAAGTGGTTCGTCCTCCTTACCAAGAGAAAGAGAGAGAGAAAAAACTAACATAAACAAAGCCAGAAAAACCTCCATCCCCCTCTCTGATCTCCTAGATCCTCCTCTTTCTGCTCCTCTTCTCAGTGGGCTCACAGCACGCCATCTCCCTGCCTTCAAATGCGCTGCTGGCCCTTTAAATCCTCTCCATTATAATTCCTGGAGCGAGCAGCTGGCCATAAAAAAGAACGAGAAAGAAAGGGAAAAGCACATAGTCTCTTCAAAACACAAACCCAGACACACAGACATGCTTGCGCTCTCACCTACACTCGCTGACATCTGAGGGGGGGGGTGGGACACTGTGGAGGATTTTCCAGCCAGCAGAAGTGAGCAGGGAGGAAAGCAGAAGAAGTTTCTTCACAGACAGGCTCGGATCACTCTGCAAGACAATGCATTCCTGTCGAGTTTTACCTGCTCCTCTTTGGATTTGGTAATTCTGTAGAGTGTAAGTTCTTCAAACGGACTGAGAAAGAGAGAGACTGAGCAAGAGAATGCTCCCTCAGGTCATAAGGATTTTATATGTCTTGCCTTTTTTCTTTTTCCAAGGGGGCTTTATCAGGTAAGAGAAGAAGTGGTTTTTAATAGCATGCATGTGTTGCTTGTGTGGTGTAGTGTTATTTGGTCTGTTCATTCTAAGAAATGTCACACTGAAATCTTTTGTGAGAGTATTTCATTTTTTTTTTTTTTTTTGAGAGAGAGAAATAGTTAGGTAAGATTTTGTGTCAAACCTGATATATATATATATATATATATATATATATATGCATCGCTCTGTAAATTGACTGTTGTATCTGGACACTTCAGCTGAAGCTTTAACTAGATAAGGTTATTATTTTAGAATTATGGCTGGTAAATGTAAACTTTCTCAACACAGATAACAGTCAGTCTATGGAAATGTGATTAATTTAAACTCAAACTGACAGAGTAAAAAAAATGCAGTGCTCCTGCCAATTTATGCAAATTTTGAAATTCCAAGAAACAATTTTTGAAAGAGCTGAAAGCTGCTGAAATAAGCTCCTTCTAAAATAAAATATCAAATTTCTTTAGTCTTTTCCTTATAAAATTAAAGGGAAAAAGTTTGATTCGTTTTGTATAGCAGATTTTTTTTATCATATTATTGATATGGAGTGCCTGAACAATATCCAGCAGCATAAAAATCATTAGCACACAGTATGGGTTGTGTCTCCATATTTTATTAACTCAAACAAAGCAAGACTATATAGAGAAACTCAGTGCTATTTAAATCTTATTGTGGCTCTTTTAAATAAAGTAAAACATTTAACAATATAAAGAAGGAACATTGAGTTCTTTTAAAAAAGCAAAATAAGATTTTCTCCCCCCTCTCTGAATGAAAAAAGTGAAAAGTTTTGCAGCGAGTGCACTCCCTGTTTCATGCCCCATTGCATCCAGGTGTGAACAGGCTGGAGCTAAATTTGCATAATCCCAAAGCCTGGGTCTGGCGACGAGCATCCGCTCTGAGAGAGCGAGAGAGACACTGGCGGAAACTCCGTCGAGAATCAGAGTGAGGGATGAAGAGAAGATTGAGTGAAGTCATTCAAGATGAGATTACAGGAAAAGTGCTGGGAGTCATGATGATGTAATGAAAGGTGAAGGTATGAGACAGCCAGGGACAGGGTGACTGGCAGAGGAACATGTTGTAGATGTTGTGGTATGTCACATGTTACATGCACACATGAGCATAGAGAGGCTTCAGTGTCTCTGAAGGGCCCGTGGTGTGACTTTCGGGTGGGAGATGACATCCCTTAGCGATCGTACTCACCGGCTCAGTGTGTCAACCTGCAGACACTGTGTGGGCGATTCAGAGCGGACAGAACATGGAGGCAGAGATGAGCGGTGTTTGGGCTGAGCTGTCCGACTCTGAGGTGAGGGGGCGACAATGGCTGTGAAAGGAGCCATGCAGAGACCTGGGTAGAAATCCAGCAGGTGGCTGATTAGCAGGTAGACAGGTCACATTGAGCGACAGGACCGCAGACATTGGCAAGAACTTACAAAATGCACTGTGAAGAAGAGTGACTCAGGACAGCCTCGGCATGTCTGTGTAGTCTTACAGGTCAGCTGTGTGGTGATTGAGTGAAGATAAATATGAGAAAGTCACTATCAGTTTTCACAGACATCTTTCAGTTTTATAATAAAAGTTTTGAACTGAGCATAACCTCAGGGAAAACATATAAAGAACATTACCTTGAGAAAAAGAGACTAACGTAGTTTGAAAGAGCAGCTGGCACTGTGTGAAACAAAGACATCTGTCAAGACAGAAACAGAGGGATTTGCAAGAGAATCTAAGATGCTGATATGGAAAACAAAGGGGTTTGTGCAGCTCACACTTTGTCTCTTATTAATAATTAAGCAGTACACAGATTTCAGTTTTCTGCTCATGGCTATACACAGATTTCAAGCAAGAGTACATCATTCCCACCAATCAGCAAGGAGAGTGTGCCAAATCTGACCCCAAAGTCACACCAGCACAGCTCCCTGCAGTAATAGAAATGCAGAGGTCAGGGGCCACTGAGCAAAACACTAGTTAGATTCATTGCACGAATCTCTGGAATACTTAATTCTGATTGGCTGCCTGAATCTGAAATATTTGTGAATAATAACAATCATCCAGGGCAACATTGTATTTCAAGAGCTCCATAGTCTAAATATTTTATTTTAAACTCTAATCAATATTCCACACACACACACACACACACACACACACACACACACACACACACACACACACACACATGCTCACTAACACAATTGTGTACTTGCTGAAAAAAAAAAGAATTAATTTCTTTTAAAAAAAATTAATAATAATAAAAAAAACAACAACTGACCCCACGGCAGAAACCTCAAAACCTCAAAAACACAAATCGAAGGCTACATTCATTCCGATTTGTGCCACTTCCATATGCGGTACTAAATCCGATACAGGTCAGATGTTTTGTAATGCGACCACAGTGTGAACAGTCATATCGGAATTCACACGATTTTTACGTCACTTGAGATCAACGTTCGTCACGATTCTGCGCTCATGGGAGTCTATTCAAAGATTTTACATACCCAACGTTATCAAGACGTCATCAACCTGCGAAAGGTAGTCAGTAGAAGATCATGGATTTTCATGACATCACATCGCACTTCAGCTTCTCATCAGATCTTCTGTCCAATCAAATGCTCTCTAGAATCTGAAGTCCCGCCCCCTCCTACACTATCAACAGAAACTGAATCTGCAGCTGAAATTGGTTACTTGCTCAAACATTTACTAGTTTCCACATGGTGAATGGCACATAGTGCACTATATAGAGAATAAGGAATGACTCAGACAGTGTAAATATGCTTTCCATTGACGCAAATGGAGTCCGTCTTCGCGTTAGTATAACGTGAACCGCCGCAGCGCGAGCACAGTCTGCTCTGGCCCAGGGACACGAGAGCACAGAGAGGATCATATCAACGAGTCGGCTCAGACCACGAAAGGTATCGGACCCATTTAAATTCTGCACAGAATGCTGTATATTAAAGTGAGAGAGCAGATTAGGAGGATAACTGTTAGATATTAAAAGGAAACAGAGGTTTTACTGAGTTTAACGGCTCTGGCAGAGCTGTGATATAAACAAAACACTATTGACTATAAAAAAAGGGGCGGGGCTGTTCATTATATCGCCTTGTCTTTCTGTTTCAGTTGAAATTACGTCAACACACTGAATAATGCGCGTTCCAAGACACTTCAGCAGGCCTTTAATGTTCTCTGTGTTTACTTCTGTATGACAGCGGGCTGTGTGTGTTGCCAAGTCCGTGATTTTCCTGCAGAATTGGGTTACTTTTTCATTGTTTGTACCTTTTCATATTTAAAAAGGTACTGGAAATCTGATATTGGCCACGTTTAAAACAACAATGTGAACAGCTATACAAAAAAAAAAAAAAAAAATCAGATCTGAGCAAAAATCAGAATTGAGCTTGAAGGCTTGCAGTGTGAATGTAGCCGAATTAAGTGGCACAAATCGGAATTTAAAATATTAAATTCCATGTGGTTTGTACTGTTCACACTGTCATGGCGAAAACAGATATTAGTCACATGAGGGCAAAAAAAAAAAGAATCAGATTTTGGCCACATTTACCTGCAGTGTGAATGTAGCCAATATTTCATTTATTTATGCGCCATATATCTCTATTTGGATACTGCTGCATACAAAGTATTTTGCTTGAAGCTCAATATATTAAAGACAGCACTTTTATCTTTAATAAATAATCATATTCTATAACTTTTTTAATGACTAATGTTAAGTTAATTTGAACAACTTTCTAGTGGATTTTTATCTTTAATAAATAATCATATTCTATAACTTTTTAAATGACTAACGTTAAGTTAATTTGAACAACTTTCTAGTGGATTTTTTAAAGTCTGCTAATCAGGATTCTACAAGCAACTCTAATACAATGTTATTCACCTGCTCACAGCAAACCAGTGCTTGCACCTCTCCCACAAATATTTGTCTGTCAGCCTCAGCAGCTCTACTGTGAAAACAAAGAGAGCATACAACAGTATGCAGAGCGGTAGATAGTGGGGCAGATTTAACCCAGGGTTTGCAACAAAACTGTGGGACAGCAGCACGAGTGGTTCAGTGATGTGAACATGAGCATACAGTCGAGAGGTGACAGACTGCTGTGCAGTAGTGTGAATGATTGTTCCTGGCCAATTTCACTCATCATCGAGGTGTGAGAAAAGTGCGTGCCCTTCGCTTTTTACCAAATGAAAAGGAGTACTGCATGTGGGGCACCTGAAAACTAAGAGGGGTCTAAAAGGACAAGAGATCTTGTTGAGAGATAAGCTGTGAGTGAGAAGCCGGTGCATTTATTCCCAAAAATAAACAATTCTCTTGCGTTTTTGGTACTTGACTCTTAACCTGGCAAAAATGATTTTTAGCTTGAGTGCATAGCCAGTGGGCTGTAGTGAAATGAGTTTCTTTCCACTGCCAGCTACCATACAACACCGCTGCATGAGAAGCACAACATGAAGTGTAACTAATCTGGTTGGGCCACAGTGCCTTATTTAAATGAAGGGCCTGTGGGATTCTCCTCCTGCTCATGGTTTGACAGATTGAAGCCCTGTTGGAAAAGCCCTACTGGAGGTTGCTACAGTGAGCTATTACTTTCAGTGCAATTAAAACCACATAAAGGAGTGATTTTAATTATGCAGTTACATGTAGTTATTATTAACTACATTATTATGTAGTCACAAATTCAGAGACAGCAAAACAGGTTAGAGTCCAACTAGATAGAATGACAGATAGATTGATAAAGAAATCTATACTCCATAGAAATCTATATACATCATTGCTCTGTTCCAGAATGTAATGAAAGGCAACTCATCTCATAGGAAGGCAGCATCAATATCACCATGGAACCATATACGTAACCAACATGGAACACTCTTACATAAGCAGCAAGTCTTTGCACTGCCCAAATAGCATTGTGTATGGGATTAGTTTGATGTTTGCATCTTGCAAACTAACAATACTCTCATAAGCATATAAAAATAAATAGCACAAAAAAGAGCTCCAACTTGCCTCAAAACACCTGCCTGGACGTTTCTAGTATGCCTAGTAAAACCTTGATTAGCTGGTTCATGTGTGTTTCAATAGGGATGGAGCTAAACTTTGCAGGACAGTGGCCCTCGAGGAGCAGGATTGGATTGGACACCCCTACTCTAGGTGGATCCAGGGGCATGGTCCCCTGTAAGAAAATGTTGTACATTTTAAAATTAGGATGTTGCCTTAAAATCTTGCCTCAGTAGTGAGCTTACTATTTTGGAACAGAGCATTTGTTTTGCTGCTGTGCATGCTGGTCAATTTGTCACATCCAATGATGGTACAACAAAGTTGTTTGGCTGAAGATCTCATAACAGCTGGGCAGCTTTGACTCATCTAATCCTGGGGTAAGATCTTTCAAAAAGATAATAGGAAGCAAACAGAGGTCTTGGCAGGAGGTGCTGTTTCTAATAAAAAAAAACTAATAAAATTGCAATGCCATTGAGAACAAATGAGTGCAATACCTGCAGATGTGGAAAATGAAGCATGCAAACAGCACTTCCCCATGTGCTACATGACACAAGGTCATTTACTTTAAGGATGGATAGTAAACACAAGTAACAACACCCACCAGGACACATCAGTCTCTCTGTCCCTCTATCTTTATCTTTTGCTCCACTTTCCTGTTCACTAGCCTATGTCACGCATGGCTGGTGAAGCAGTTTTGGGAGGTGGGTGAGGGGAGATGGAAGCTGAAGTGGGGATTACAACTGTGCTCGTCAGATAACACAATGTCAGGGAGCGAGGCGGCACTTTTTTCAGCATGAAATGAGAACACAAGCACACTGGAGCCATGTAATTCCTCTGAACGCTGAATAAATTATTACCCTCTGTGAGGGCACCCCTTGACTCCGGCCCACTATTGTAGGAACAAATTAAATTCAATAGTGCTAATCACAGCTTTTCAGTAAATGCCTGACTAACGCTCTGACCTCCAGACGGGCTCAGAAACTGGGCCGCGCCAACCCAGTGTTTGGTTTATTGATATTTCTGGTGTCATGGTAGTTACGAGAGCGCCGATGCTAGCGACTGGAGATTGGCTCCGCCGGTCAGTTGCCATGACAATTGTGGTTTATTGATCTATTTAGCTTATGGCCTTATCCATTAACCCTGCATGACAGCTGATTTTTTCCTAATGGAGAAAGGGAAGCAGCTACAGTTTCTCAAGAGAAAAGCAGAAGTAGCCAAGGAGGATGCGAACGGCCTAAGGTCATGCCAGAGGCATCTGAAATACCTTTATGAACATTAGCATGACTGATGGACTGGAGTACAACAGGTCATGAGGGATGGAGCCACTGAGTCTGAGTTGAGTGTATTTACCATAAATACTATTGCTATATACAAGACAAATAGAGATGTAGCCATTATAGAGAACATTATGTCAGTGCTTGTGACTGTACGGCATCAGTCTAATAAACAATTCAATGCTCCTGGTGCAAGTATAGGTCAATTTCTTTATTCTGAAAACAATCAAATTTGTCTATTTCCTTATGCCTACGGAAAATAGACTGTTTTTGTTTCTCTAGATTTAATAGTTTAATTAGGGAGTGGAATGCATCATAAGCTTGCCAAATCATGCCATTATGCATCATGACCGTGGTTAGTTGTCACACTTCTGACTCCAGTGATTATTTTTAGAGTTGACTTCTACTATAAAAAAGCAATGACATTTCCCCCACAATTGCCCAGGAAAAACAAATACAGTTTACTTAACACATGCTGATCCCTTATAGTGGGGTAAGTTGTCACAATGTAACTTGTCAATAAAAATTCTGTTATGCTTTTTAGCAGAATTTTAGCTCTAAAATTATGAAACAAAATTCACAAAACAAAAAAAAAAAAAAGTCAAATCATTATTTTGACCAACAGATATTGTAATTAATAAACTGTATACATTTATAGCATTTAAAACAGCTGGGAGAGCATAATAAATAAACAGAAAATAAATACATTTGTCCCAAGCAGACATTTGGGGGGGGGTATCTTCTGTTTGTTAACAGCTGAAGCCAATAGGATGAATTAAACATACATGAATATGTAGACTTGCTCTTTATCTGTCTGCACAACCAGCTGCAAAACCATGCCCCATCTATTACTCAAGAACTTTATCAGCTCATCGGGGTTTCCCACATCGCTTCCCCGTTTTCCCTTTCTTCTTTATTTTCACCCTCACCTTGATGTCCAAGAAGAAGGTTTCTGGCCACCAATCTTACTGGCCTAAGCCCGTCTACATCAGACACTGTTTGCTGCTCTGACAAATGGCTCCAGTGCAGAATTCCTGGAGGTCAGAGAGAATATTTGCATCTGACAATGGAACATTTCTGCCTGTGTCACTGTTGTGTTGTCAGTGTACCTTCTAGATCAGAGACTACATTCTCTGCTAGAGCACACCATGTAAGTACACAGAGCTATTAGGTAAATCAGTGCAGAACAATTCAAATCTAAAGCATGGTTTCGCAACCAACCTTGTAAGGATTTTTACACCAAAAGCTCTAGTGTGAATGCCTATGTAAAACTTTTGGAACATATAGAATTGGTTCCATTCATCAGCTGTTGACTGGATTTTGAGATGTGAACATTGCACTCAAAAGTGCAGGCAGATGAACGTGAGCTTGCGGGGACAGGGTTTAATTAGACTAATTGATTGGAGAAGTCCTGCATACGCCATGGTTTAGAACCAAAGGTGAACTAATCTTATAGCAAGAGGAGATTAGCTACTGTCTGATTTTACCCACTCGCTGTTTATTAGATTTCACAGGAAACAACACATTATAAGGAATGGAAAGATCACAGAAATTTGAAGAAAACTCATCAAGGTAAATGAACAAAAAAGGAAAAGAAAACTTCCACTCTACAGTTTTCTGTTTTTTAGTAGGAAGCAGTGTTGTCCTGCACATAGTCACATCGACTTATAGATGTGCTTCTGGGAGTGAGGCCAAACTTAGTCTAGACTTTGGAATCCTTTACTCCCCTAAGCAAAGTACTGGATGGACTTCATTCACTGAGTTTTTAAGATGCTTGTGAATGACATACCACCCACACTGTGAGTGAGCTTAGAGGGAGAGAGCAACTATACCTCTTTCTGTTTATACAAATTAATCACAGTTCTTCCTATATGAACCAGCTCCAAAATGTCCTTGTTTGCAGTAGGTCAACAGTGCTTAAAAAAAAAACAATTTGTCACCCCACCAGTGTTCAGTCGTAGTCTGATGCCTCGCACTGCAAGGGGCAATGGAGAGCGCTCCAATTAAATTGGTTATTTCAAGTGTGCTTGAGCAGACTATCTAAAGCCCCATGGGTCTCACTCCATAAAGGTGAAAGGAACATCCTGAGCTCACTACGCTAGGATGAGTGCCTGACACTGCATGTTGGATACTGGGTTCAAAATCCCATTCAGATGTACTACTAGTATCACATTTGAAAAAAACTCAGCACAGCAACACATAGCAACTACACAGCAACGATACTGTGCACAGTATGCAAATTGTTTTTACGCATGGGATATCCAGACGACACTGCATTCATCAAAGTTTTAAACTTCCACTGCAGCCTTCAAAAAATGATGAACATGCAAGCATTTGGAGCATTGCTTTTTAAGTTTTAAGAGCGTGAAATGATAAAATCCCAAGTTTCTAGCAATAGATGCATTTTACAAAACCTGACCAGAACAAACCATCAATCATTTAGTTAACCCTTCTTCTCGTTTCTTTGGCAGGGTTATTAAATTTTATATCAATGCACCAGTTCAGCTAAGGGGTTTTACTTGCATTTGTGTAGGTGTTTTTGATTCCCTTTGTGGTCCTTGCTGGAGGGGGGATCTGCCAGGTTTTTTGAATTGCTGGCAGTCGCGTCGTGACGTTTTTCTTGGGAAGCCAATCACGTTGGTGTGTTGACGGATGAATGGATGCGGAGTCAGGTTTGCAACTGCTACATTTGTCAGTAAAGAGTTAATTAATGTCACTGTTCTTGAAGAAGTTAAACTTGCAGCTGCTGCCGAACAATGTTGAGAGGCACACAGACTCAGATATTTTACATTTATGCTGCCTTCACATGCTATAGGAATTATTGTAAATATGAGTTTCTAGTAAATAATAGTTAAAAATTGTACATGAACGCCCTCTCAAGTTGTATTTACCACTGGGAAGCTTGTTATAATTTTGATATCCAAGTTCCCGAGTAGGGAGGGCCATTAACATGGAGGAGGAGAGAACGATTGCTGCTGTGACAAGTACTTTTTATAATATTTTTCCACAACAGCTACATTGCCTTGTCTTGTCATTAAAGTAGTGCATATTTACATATATAATTAGTCATTTTAAGGGTTATTGTATGTTTTATACACAGCGGAAATAGCCTGTATTTGATCGAGGTATTTCATCAGCACCAAGTCCTATAGAGGAAGGGAGAAGAGATGCATGATGAGGTTTAAGCAGTGATACATGGAAGGTAGGAGCAATTTTATATTGATGAGGTAGGTTTAAACGATACGTGGCATCATTGATTTGTCGCTGAATGGTCCAATGACTCTAGGACTCTGCTATGGATGGTAAGGGGGTGTTACTGATCTTCTTGCATCAGCCTGGCTCTTATGTCTGTCCCGTACTGTCCTCTGAAGGTGGATGTGAGCTGAGTCCCACACCCTCTTGCTCTCTTGGAACCAGTAGTTCACAGCTGGAAAGTCTGATGGTTCACCTGACCAGGGAAACAGGGGCAGTTGGTAATCGAGTATGCACTGAAAGGAAGTAAGCCCAGTGGTGGTCTAATGAAGGGAGTTCTGTGCATATTTGTCCCATGGTAGAAAACAGTTCCAGCTGTTTTGGTGGTCATGGCAGTATGACCGCTGACAACGTCCGGTTTCCTGAATTTTGCTCTCCGTTTGTCGATGCCAAGATGAGACAAGGGTCTGTTAGGAATGGGCAATAGTTGCAGCATGCCTTCTGGAAGGTGTCTGAGGGTTCTGGAAATGGTGCATGTGCAGCATTATTGGTGGCCCAGTATGTTCATGGAGGAGTGAGAGGGTTTGTTGGAAACCTGGATGCCCTGATCCTGGAGACGCACAAAGTTGATGGTACAAATGTGCGCTCTCTGGAGGCTATAGCAATCTTCATCCATCACCCACTGAATAGCACAAGCAAAGAGGGCTGGAGGGAGAGTAGGATCAGGCAATTGTGGAGGTTGGTCTGGAAAATGAAGATGGGAGAAATCGTCAGCTTTGGTGTTCTTTTGTCCAAGATGACAGGTAACCTTGAACTGGACCCGGGTGAAGAATAAGGCCCATTTGACTTGACATAGTGCAAGTCTGATGGCGAGGACAACGCAATTCCCGATGTCGTAATTTTGCTCTGCCGGGGTCAGTTTCTTGGAAAAGAAGGCACATGGATGAAGTACTGCTGACTCACTCTGCCGCTGAGAGAGCCGCTTTCACTCCAATGGTAGATGCATCCATTTCTACGACAAAGGGGAAGTCAGGATAGCGATGTTTAAGGATGGGAGCGGTACAGAAGGTATTCTTCAGCTGTTGGAAAGCGCTGGTGGCCGCTGGATTCCACGATAGAGACTGTGGTTAATGGTGCAGCGATTTGACTGAAATTGGCGATGAACTTACAACAGAAGTCCATCAATGATGTAATCAAGAAATTGGATGGAGGGCTGATGGAATTCACACTTTTCCAATTTCAGTTAAAGCTGGTACTCCCTGAGTCATTGAAAGATGTGTCTGCAGTGTTCATCCAGATTCCAAGAATAAATGAGAATGTCATCAATGTAGATGATAACAAATTGCTGGAGCATGTCTCGGAAAACCTTGTCCATGAAAGCCTGGGATACAGATGGTTAATTAGCCAGTCGGTACGGCATTCATCACCTTTCCTAATTCGGATGAGATTACAGGTGCTGAGCAGGTCCAGTTTGGAAAAAATGTGGGCACCTCTCAGTTGCTCCAGGGCTGATGGGACCAGGGAAAGAGGATTACAGTACTTGATGGTTTGGTCATTGAGAGCCCTGTAGTCAATGCATGGCCGCAAGCCTCCAAGCTTTTTGGCCATGAAGAAGAAGCTTGAAGAGGCAGATGGTTGGATGAATCCTTGTTTAAGGGCTTCTTTGATGTACTCATCCATGGTCTTCTGCTACGGGATCGACAGAGGATAGATTGGCTCCAGGTACCATCTCAATTGTGCAGTCCCATGGCCAATGAGGAGGAACTTTAGTGGCCAGCTGCTTACTGAAAACATCCTGGAACTCCCCATACTCCTCTGGAGAACACAACGCTGTGGATACATTCAGCCTTTTGATGGTGGTGGAATTTACAGAGATGGAGTCCTTGGGATGAATGAACAGAGATAATTTTCTGTGTCTTTTCGAAGGAAGTTGAAAGCAATTCTGGAAGTAATACTCACTCCATTTGAGAATATCTCCATTGGATCAGGAAATTGAAGGAGAATGTGTCTGTAGCCAGGGGAGACCCAGGATGATATCAGCAGTTGAACCCTCTAGCTCCAGTAATGAGATCTTCTCCCTATGCAGGTTGTGGATTGTAAGCGAGATGACAGGTGTACAGTGAGTTATCAGCCCTCTGCCCAGCAATTTTCCCAGGATGGAGTAAATATTTAAGCCTTTTGTACATGGGTATTTCTTGATGCTGGAGGAGATTCTTTGAAATAAACGTTCCCGCTGAGCCTGAGTCGAAAAGTGCCTGAGCTGTAACAGTACAAAGAGTTGTTGAGTAGTTACTGATATGGTTGTGCGTTGTAATGTAGAAACAATACTGCATATGTTCAAAAAGAAAAAACGTCTATTCGAAATATATGCAGCATGACTTACAGAGGCCACAGTGTACCACAAATTCTCAAAGAGTTCCTCTCCCAGAATCCCAGGAAGGCTTTGAAAACCGCACACTCAAGCCATTGTGGTCTTCAATTTATTTAACGTGAAGCAAAAGCACACAGTGATGGTGAGCGCAGGAACAGCTGGAGGCTCTAAAACGCAGCAAGTGACCTCTCCACACACTTTCTGCCCACACTGGCACCAGACCCACAGTTCTGGCTTCACAGACAGGTGGAGTGTTGTGGAAACCATGTGAAGATAGAATGAGTCAGGACCACCTGAGGGAGAGATAGTGAAAACAGAGAGATGAGTTGTGAAGTAACCAGCACAACTGCAAGCACATCACAGCCCCTGAGGCGACCAGACAGGAGGGCCTCATTACCTGAGCAAGCTAGAGAGTGTAGCAGATAAATGTGTGAGACAACAAGAAGCAGATCTTTGAGAGGATGGATGGTGTACAGAGACTCGTTTAAATCAGTGGAAATAATCCAGAACCTGATGAGAACTGACGCATCAATCCATATTCATACAGAACATTCACTTAATGAACCACATTTATCATCCTCTGGTAGCATGCTGCAGGTCCTAATTAGACATTTACTGTACATATGTACACGTGTGAAATGTGTTTTGGGGTAAGAGCAGGAAATGGTGTGGTCTTTCCCATAGAAGGGAAGCCGAAACAGGCTGCTGCTCAACTTCACTCATTAAGCTCTTCTGTTTCCTGGCCTTCATTTCTCTGTCACACCTGAATTCCAGCCCAATTTCTCTGAGCTCTCATTTCATTAACCTAAATGGGCATACAGAGAAAAATCACAACAGCACTCATCTGCCAGGAGCCTAATCTTTCTTCTCTGTGGTGACGTCTTTGCCTTGGAGACAGTGGAGCAGAGAGTTTACATTTAGGTCTCAAAAAAAAAAAAAAAAAAATTTAAAAATATGAATTTCAGACAAAATCTTCATTGCAATTTATAACAGATTCTGGATTCTGTATCAGGATTTTTTAAAGAATTAATACATTTATTCAGCAAGGATGCCAATGAAATTGATCAATATTGACAATAAAGACTTTAACACTGTTACTAAAGATTTCCATTTCATATAAATTTCTGTTCTTTTGAACTTTTATATTATTAAAGAATGTTTCTTGAGCACCAAATTGGCATGTGATTTCTGAAGGATCATCAATTTCACAGAATTACAGGACATGACATTATTTCACACTATTACTGTTTTTACTATATTTTGGATGGAATAAATGCAGCCTTGGTGAGCATAAGAGACTTATTTCCAAATCATTTTCAAATACAGTATGTATTTTCACTGAGAAAAAAAGACTTGATTTTCTTGTGTAAGGATGGGAAGAAAATCCAAAATTACAGATGAAATGACAAAAAAGTAAAAACTTGAGCATACCTAAATCACTCAATATTGAAAAGTATCAATAAATTGCAGTAGGCAGCAAGGCAGCTAATTAGGTTTTGGAACAGAGCTAACATGCGGGTCATTTCAGCATGTTTTTTTTTTTTTTTAACAAACATCAGTTACCACAAAAAAAGTGTAATGAACACTTTAAAAAAAGAAAAGGTCTAAAAGACTGAATGGCAGACTTACAATACTGAAATGCCATCCATGGTCCCTGCTGAGAGAGATGGGCCTGTGGGACCCTCTTGGGAGGGTGAATCTGATAGGCTTCACTGCTTATTGCTCTGACAGAGTCGATCACGTCACAAAAAGACCCATCAGAGCTCTATGTCAGAGCGCTGGCACCATCAGACAAGTAATCAGAGAAGTTGGAGTGCTGTCTTACAGACTGACAACAGACAATCCCCACTGAACCAAAGTCTGTCTCCGTAAGGGAATAAGATGAAAGCTGAGAGGACAACAGATATTGAAAAACTTTCTTTTTCTTTTATAATGGTGCTGTATCCTAATATTCATATATTTGTTTGTTTGTCTACAAATTAAGCTTGAAAGGCAGGTGGGCTCATTTGTTGTACATTTTTGTGAGATGAAGTACCAATTAGCTATGATATTGTTTGATTGCAATTAATGTAAATAGCCTTGGTGAATAAAAAAAATCTGTGGTTTTCACAAAAATTACTTGCACAACAAAGCCCATTCTATTAATTGATACTTTAGGGATTTATGTAACCAAGCAACACTGATGACTTTTTTTCTCTACATACTGTACCACCAATTATGTCTAATTTTTTGACAACGTAGTTGCTAGAAGATGAAATGTGCTTTCAGCTTCACACTTATTATTCAATTAATTCATTCTTTGATCAAAAAGAGAAAAATAAAGGCTACAGCAGACAGGCAGAAATGATTAGATTGGGAAAAAGCTGCTTAAAGTATCACGTTTCCCTGCAAATCAGTATAAACTTACAAAAATAGCTTCAGTGTCTTAATTATGCCACACCAGAGCATTAAGCTGATAGCTCGGGAAAGCTACAGCTAAACCACAGTTTAAACAAATTGTGAATCTGGGGGGAACGGTGGCTACGGGCAAAGAGGAAGATCAGATTAAAAATGAGACCATCACAGCATTAAACACATTTCTCAAGGTTTTCAGCAACACAGAATAAATTTAGCATTGAAACATGATCTAATCTAATGGGTCTTCTGAGATGTCACACCCAGCCTCCCCCAAGGTTAAAGATTGCATTATGAATTAAAATGTGCAATCTGTGGGTTGTGGTGAGTTTCAGCTGAGCTTGACTTTTAATAAAGTTATGAAGTGAGTTTTATACTTGCAATAAGCTAGTGAGATATACATTTCCATTGAGTTGCTTTTGCACCACATCATAGATCTAGTTTATAACAATGAGTTTTCTACAGACACTAATAATGATGCAGGATTTGTAAACAACGTGGAAAAAGCCTGCTTGGGAAAAAAGCTGTGAAGCAACACTAATGATTTTAGAGCTTTCAAGCTCTACTCTAAAACTAGATAGATGAAAAAACTTTTACATGTTAAAAAAAATGCTTGCAATATGCTCTGAATTCACCCTGAACATGTACGCATTCATTTTCATTGGCTAACATACTAGTTACCAAAATCAGTTCTGCTGCCATCTTGCATGGTGGGATATCAGTAACAATGTGGTAATGTAAATAAATAAATAAAACTTAAAAAAAATAAAATAAAATGCCTGAATCATTTAAACATTGCGCTGATTCACTAAATCTGATAACATTGACTATGTTTGCATGTGTACAAATAATGTGATTATTTCCAATAATCAGAGCAAGGACTTAATCGCAGTAAGATGTTTACATGACACAAGCAATCCTTTTTAGTCCCGTTTACATGCAATTTTCTTTATTCTGATTATTCGGTAAGAATTGTGGTTATTTTTTCTGCCATTATTCACATATTTCCCCAATGCTCTGCACAAATGATGAACTCACATACAGTAGGCATGTTACTGGGCACTGTTTTAATCTTCTTACATCAAATGCAAAACACATTTCCATGGATGTATTGGATTTTTTTCTGGTGATATGCCAACAAATGTCTTCAATTTTAATGTTTTCGACCATTAATATACTGAATTATATTCATGTCACTAAAATTGTGAACATAACCTCAGTTTCTTCAGCATCCTAAAAATGCGATGCCATCTTTACCCCTACGATTAAGAATCTGCGTATGACAGCATCATTTGTGTACGTCATAAACAAGCAAATAAGACATGCACTTTGGCCAGAGTGGAATGGACAAAATTAAAGTGTTTATACGCCTATTTATTGTGATTAAAATTGGCATACATCAAATATTTTACTATGATTATGGTTACTAAGATTATGAGTTTACATGGAGGTAAGTTTAATTGCAATATTGTCTAAATCTCATTATAATTGCATTATGTGGTTGCGTGTTGATGCCATCACACATTTTTAGGTAGGTCCAGTGAATGCACATACAGGTGCTGGTCATATAATTAGAATATCATAAAAAAGTTGATTTATTTCACTAATTCCATTCAAAAAGTGAAACTTGTATATTATATTCATTCATTACACACAGACTGATATATTTCAAATGTTTATTTCTTTTAATTTTGATGATTATAACTGACCACTAAGGATAATCCCAAATTCAGTATCTCAGAAAATTAGAATACTGTGAAAAGGTTCAATATTAAAGACACCTGGTGCCACACTCTAATCAGCTAATTAACTCAAAACACCTGCAAAGGTCTTTAAATGGTCTCTCAGTCTAGTTCTGTAGGCTACACAAACATGGGGAAGACTGCTGACTTGACAATTGTCCAAAAGACGACAATTGACACCTTGCACAAGGAGGGCAAGACACAAAAGGTCATTGCAAAAGAGGCTGGCTGTTCACAGAGCTCTGCGTCCAAGCAAATTAATAGAGAGGCGAAGGGAAGGAAAAGATGTAGTAGAAAAAAGTGTACAAGCAAGAGGATTGTGAAACAAAATCCATTCAAAAATGTGGGGGAGATTCACAAAGACTGGACTGCAGCTGGAGTCAGTGCTTCAAGAACCACTACGCACAGACGTGTGCAAGACATGGGTTCCAGCTGTCGCATTCCTTGTGTCAAGCCACTCTTGAACAACAGACAGCGTCAAAAGCGTCTCGCCTGGGCTAAAGACAACTTTAGCCTGCTGCTGACCAACTTTATAGAGATGCAGATTTCATTTTCCAACAGGACTTGGCACCTGCACACAGTGCCAAAGCTACCAGTACCTGGTTTAAGGACCATGGTATCCCTGTTCTTAATTGGCCAGCAAACTCGCCTGACCTTAACCCCATAGAAAATCTATGGGGTATTGTGAAGAGGAAGATGCGATATGCCAGACCCAACAATGCAGAAGAGCTGAAGGCCACTATCAGAGCAACCTGGGCTCTCATAACACCTGAGCAGTGCCACAGACTGATCGACTCCATGCCACGCCACATTGCTGCAGTAATTCAGGCAAACTAAGTATTGAGTGCTGTACATGCTCATGCTTTTCAGTTGGCCAAGATTTCTAAAAATCCTTTCTTTGTATTGGTCTTAAGTAATATTCTAATTTTCTGAGATACTGAATTTGGGATTTTCCTTAGTTGTCAGTTATAATGATCAAAATTAAAAGAAATAAACATTTGAAATATATCAGTCTGTGTGTAATGAATGAATATAATATACAAGTTTCACTTTTTGAATGGAATTAGTGAAATAAATCAACTTTTTGATGATATTCTAATTATATGACCAGCACCTATATATGTTCTACAGCTACCAAATGCTATAAAAATGATGATTTGCTCTTTTAACTGAAGGCACTAATTTCATTACAGCCACCATATTGAGTGCTCTGATTTCCGTATGGTCCGTCTCTTCTACTTTGTATTGTTTTTGCTAGTTCATACTTGAATGTCAGGCTAGAAAAAAATCACATTGAAGGCTTGCAAGATATTTCTGTGGTCAGAGTATTGCTGACAAATGTAGTTTATTCTATTCACTTCCATGTTCACAAAATGGCAGCTTTGACCTGTATGCGTGAGTCATGTCAGATTTCAAACGTTTTTTTTTTCTACTAAGGCATCTGTCCAATCAGTGCTTAAGGGCAGTGGGTGATTGAGTCCACATACCACCACAATATCCTCCTGTGTCTCCATGGACACAGGAACATTACCACAGAAGGGGCATAGATCACATCAGCCAAGAAAAATGCATCTCGGAAAATTGCAGGGTGAAAACCAAATCCTATTCCCTGAATGATGCTGATCAAAAGGAAAGCGTGAAAAAAAAAAAAGTATATTTCATGGGTATAACAAATGAAATAGAAAGACTGAAATTGACCGTTTTTGAAATTAGAGTGAATTGGGGTGGGGGGTGAGCAAGAAACTGACAATGCAGTAGAATCCATTCTATTTTAAATACACAGTCCATTTAACTTAATCGGTTATACTTAAACCCCAACCAGAAATATGGCACTTAAAAGACGTAAAGATCCAAAGTGAAAAATATGCTTGACTTCAAGCTTTCAAGGAAATGAGCAGAGATGTGTTTTGATGTCCCGGATGTCAGGACACATGAATTTATATTTCTCAGGGGCTCCCATCAGTTGAAATCGCGGTCCGGGGGTTCCCTCTCATTTGAAATTGCGGTTTAAATGTGTTAACCTGCCTTTTAAACTCCATCTCATATTATGCTAATTGCCCTAAAAACCTGGAAATCTGTCCATTAGTGTCTAATGACTATCATTTCCCTGCCTTTGGTAAAAAGTGGCCACTTTGAAAATTAATGTTTTCTGATCACTGGCTCCCTAATGAAAAGAAATTAGCAGCATATGTTTGCAAGTCATGAGCAAAGTGTATGCTGGGACTAATTGAAACTAGGGTGGTACTGTGATTATCATGCTCTGTGATATGCTTTCCGTAATGGTTAGTACTTGATTGGCTGAAGCTAGTTAAAACCAGCATCCAAAACCCAACCTATTTTCAAGCGGTTTACTGCAGTGTTACATTTGTTAAAGTTTCTCTTTTGCCATGACAAACTAGTTTAAAAATACTTGAAAATAGGTGAAAGTCATCATGGCTCCAGAATCCTGAAAGAGGTTGTTCAACCAAAAATTTAAATTATGTCGTTCCAAACCTGTTTGACTTTTTTTCTTCTGTGGAACACAAAATAATGTTTCAACTTTTTGTCCATACGATGAAACAATTTGAGACAATTTTCACAATGTGTTCCACAGAACAAAGAAAGAAATTCAGGTTTTTAATTACAAGATGGCCTTTCGGACGGATGTTAATTTCTTCAGTTAAATAAGAAACTGAAGGGTTGCTGTTGTCTAAAAGTTTAAAGCTTAGAACTGGATATATCCTACAGTTTGTTTTGAGACCTATATGGCTGTGAGACAATAATGATGGTTAATGAATCTTTTAATGAATATCAGTGGATTGTGAGTGTGTTCATATAAAACTAGTATCAAAGGGATAGTTCACTCAAAAATGAAAATTCTGTGATTGAAAAACACAAAAATCTGATGACTTTCTTCTGTGGAACATAAAAGAATATATTCTGAAATGTGAAAATCAAGTATTTTAAAAAATAATATTCTCTAGTCTCAACAGGTCCTGACAAAGTCTGTATTTTTAGCATTTATCTCAACATGAATATTATCCATACATCTGTAATAGTGTTTTCAGAGCCCACAAGGGAAACTTGCACTTGCCGAGGGTCACATGCGGCCCTGTACTTACTATGAAGAACATAAGGACTCAAATCATGTGTATCAGCAGAGTTAGACCTCTTATGAAGCTTCTCATTCCAGCATGTTGCCCCAAGGTCTGTCTGATAATATTGCAGCTGACTGGGCTGAAATCTAGCCAGATTTACTTTCCTTCAGAAGAGTTGGCAGATTATAGCACTATATAAAGCATGTGCAGAGGCTAAATCTTTCCCGTCACAATTAACCAACATAAAATATGAGAGCTGATACTACGCACATTTGAAGTGTACCAAAGATGTGATTTAAAACTTACTTTAATAGATGAATAGCAGAAATGTAATGTAAATATATTTGAAAGTAGTAAAGTAAATATGTTTGAAATTTACAGTTTTATCAACAACATGTACAAATAAATAGCATTTTATTATGTATCAGAGATGTAGCTGAGTATTGTTAAATTGCAAATCCAAATTATATTTACAATCTAAATTAGTTTTTGTTATTATAAGCTAAATCATGAAATCAACTGGGGCACATTAGGCTGCTGTCACTTTAAGATCTAATGCACAGATCCAATATACTGTTGCTATTACAGATATTACTATAACAGTTGCGCTCGTGTTTTGCAGTATCTTGTGCATGACGCAGCATTCAAAAAGCATGTTGCTCAAGTTAAAAAAAAGTTCAACTTTTAAAAACGTGTCTCTAGACCATGCCGTTTTTTGGGGGGGGGTTCCACTGCATCTCCACTTTCAATAGCAAAAACCCTTCTGTGTAAACTGGCCACATGCGTTTTATTTTTCAAATTTTTACGTTCACTTAAGACATAACCAACTATGTTTACAAGGATACTTGCCAATATTGGCATTTTGACAATTTTGTGTGAATGTGTCAGCTCAAATGTGAAAGAGGACTCAATTCAGTATTTGCTCGCTGTCTGAGAAGTGGCTTTCTGTGCGCGGGCTTCGGGTACGTGTTGCACGCACAAAACTTCTCTGAAAGCGAGCTCTGAATTGACTTCTCTTTCACTTCTTCTTGCGCTTGGATATTTAAATTGAAAAGGCTTAAAAATCATGCAAATGCTAAACCTCCGTGACAATGCAGCACAGTTTCATCTACTGTCCCGAGTGTCGTTTAGTGTCAGATGAGATTGTCAAGCCCTACTTATTGATAACACTTTATAGAAAATCATTATAATCGACAATGTCTATGACAATGTCATCACAAGGATTAATCTCAAGTTTGTGATAAAACGAGAAAATATCTGAGCTAGTGTTGACCGAGGAACGAGTGTTAAATATTCTTGTCATTCCTCAGACAGGGACTCAGGGATCAGACAGAGGTATTGGTCCCTGAAAGGTCAGGCTCATTAAAAGTCCCTTTCTTGCATCTCAATGATTCAAGAAAAAGCCCAAGCTTTCATTAAACAGGCCTCTGGTACCTCTGTAAAGCTTCCTGCAGAGCCATTACCAGCAACCCCAATGGCCTTTTGACCAGGCCGATAGATACTGCTCCTGTCAGACGAGAGGAAAACACTTCACATTAAGTTCAGTTAATTACTGTTTTTCTCCTCATTCATTTTCATATGAGCCCTTTTTTTTTGGTCAGGCTGATAGAGAAATTGTCTTGGAATTTCTAGCTCCTCATTTCATCTCTACAACAGTGGATCTGTGTTTATCAGCTGCCCTCCTGAGAATCCCCTGAGCAACCCCCCTTCACTGTATCCCATCATTTCCACACCTCAGGAACACTCCACTCGCACTTTGATGAGTAGCTCTCATGTTCACACAGTTACGTGACTGGATTGCTGCACTGGTACAGTTCTGTCTTATGGGAACGGATCTGAGATACTGTGAAGTGAGCAATGGGTAAAGGCAGTTATTATAAATTCATGACGGCTGAGGGGTCCGCCATCTCGAGGCTTACAGTAAAAAAAAAAAAAAAAATGTTGTGGTCATCACCCAACTGAAGGCAACAGCCTGGCATGAAACAAGCTTAGATCTGCCTCCGTCAACATCCCCCCAGTTATTTCCCAGCTCTCTGAAAAGTTTAGATTAGGGAATTTTATTCTAATCTTTAATTGTACCTCTTTCTAAACTTTTCTGCGTAGTCAATGAAAAATTAAGCATGCTATGATACATTATGCTGATGTATTCACCATCTGAAGCCATTTTTGATGAGTAAGAACTCATGGGGGGGAGGTAAAATTCAGTCATGAATCTTTCCACATAATCATGACAAAAATAAAAAGAAATATTGTAACAGACAGTGCGTAAGATTCAACACACAGGCACTGTACAGTGCAGTAAAACCTCCAGACAATCAGTTTCACAGGGCTGCAGGTCAAACATAGAATATAATTAATGACTTTTTAATTGAACACTGCTGACAGACTGCTTTTGTGAGAGATGGCAGTTAATCACATGTGACTGACTACCTTAGTCTGACAGATTTATTACACTGGTCACATCCACTTTTTTCTGTTTTATCATTCTCTCTGAGCTTGTCATCTTCGGCTATGTTTATTCCTGCCACAAATTCTGAGAAATAATTGCTAACATGGGAAATTGTATTAAAGGTGATCTGAGTTTTTATGTGTCAATAATTCAAGCACATTAAAGGGATAAATGTCATAGGCATTTGTCTTTCATTTTCTTCTCTACATGCAGCCCTGAAATAATTTAACTGAAATCATATTTCAGACAAATCATCATAGCGCATTCAAAGACAACTATAACAAAATAATTAAAAAACATTAAAGGGGTCATGAACTGCATTTTTTTATTATTTTATAATGTTTCCTGTGATGCACTTATAATGTTAATATGATTTTTACATAAAAATTGTCATAATTTAGAAATAAATGGACATTTTCTACTCTGATTTTAGCCCTCTGATTTAAACGCTCTGTTTGAAGGGGTGTGTAAAAACGCCCACTGTGGAACCCTCTCGAATACTTTTACTACTTTTTACTATTATAGCTGTCAAGATTAATGGATCGTGAAAAGTGATGATTATTGCATTATATGTGGACAAAGTCCCTGTAGATCTATTCACATCACATGAAAGGCTTCATCGATGAGCTTTGTAGCCGATGAAAGTCTGTTGATAGCGTGGATGCAGTGATCTCGTCGTTGCAGCATGATTTCAGCCCTCTCACGGTGCTTTCACCATAACTAATAACGCAAACATGATGTAAATACAGCAAATGTGGTTCATTATGCAGTTCAAACAGTCACTGATTATAACGTGAGTTTTGGCAAGTCAGATAAACTCGTGCTGTGTGATCGACAGCTTCGACCATTACAAAGAGAGTATCCTTTGAGCACTTTCTGTATGTAATTTAATCACAATTTAAAAATGCATAAATACTTACATACCAAACGATTTGTAATAACAGACAAAGCAATAGTGACCACGTAAAAAAAACAGTTACTCACACTTGTGCGGTGCTGTTTACTGTCAGATCCAATATAGTCAATCTTTATGAAAATCCTGCATCGAATTGTGCCTTGTTTGTAAACGAATCCACGGTAAAATTAAGTGAACAAAGGACCAAGTTCTTACTTACGCAGTCTGAAACTTCATTAAAAATAAAGTTCATCCACTCTTTCCTAATGTTGGGATCAGAAGGCAATGCAAAGACTGTGTTTATACAACTTGGCACTGCACAGTGTTTTGTTGTCTTCAAAGCCATCTTTATCATTTGGTTTCTGCGTAGACCTGCGTTTACCTCTCTCGTTATTTACCTACTGTAACCCCTCTATAGCTAAATACACAACTCTAGGTTCGTAAGAGGTTCAGACATTGCAACACAAATGAATGGACAGATTCACTGTAACAGTTTCAGTGTAACTTTAGTAGGAAAATGATATTGTACAAAGTCACAATAGAATGTAGCCGGTGTACAAACAAAATGAAATAAAACCCCCTTTTTAAAAGTGGCCAAAATCAAAAAATGTCCTCTAATGTCTGTAATATTCTTTGTTGGTAACAGTCCTACCACGTAATGTTTCTCAGGATTTGAAGTTCAAGTTCGCAGAGACTCCAGAAGACCCAGTTGGTTGGCTCGCCATCTAAGATTTCACACTCCTAACTGATCAACGAACAGAATCCCCTCCTTACTAAAAGACCCGACCTGAATTTACAAAACAGGTGACAGTAAAACATTTGTTTAAACATTAACATCAATTAGGCCTAATGATAATTATTTCTATGAAAATAACTTCCATATGTTACATATATGAACACTGTATGTGAAAACATCAATGAAATACTGATGCATTTCAATGAATTGGTCTGATAAAATAATAAAACAACATCATTCTAACTGCAAACATTGTACTATAGATCCCACAGTACAAAATAATAGGACAAAAACACTCATTGTGTATTATTTTCAATATACACTTAAATGCATACTTAAATCCCAATATTACAAATAGTGAACATTATAGAACTTCATATAGAACAAGATGAGATAAAAAAGACAAACATTTCACTGAAATTAGAGTAGTCGTTATGATTTTGAATGATTATGATGCAATAGCACATGGTTTAGCCCCGTAGGCTAATCAGATCAAAATCACTTAATATGACAAAATAATTGACAAAACTCACCAAGATAAGCAGGAAACCTGATTAATGAAACTGATGATCAATCGATGCTGTACCACTGCGATCTCTCTACTATATATATAACTTTTTTTCGATCAGCAGTAAGATGTGCTCTCACTCTCTCTACTTGGTGTGATCTGTTTTGTACATGGATCGGCACTGAGCCAATTCAACTAATGAACAATGCACCAAGGCGGGACAAAGGCAATACAACATTTTGATTGGCTTAGAGAGAGAGAGAGAAATCAAAGTGTTTGTTTTTTTTCCTTAAATATATTTTGTAACTGGGTTACACCACTACATGTGCAAATCGGTGGGTGAGGCTAAACAGGCAGTGATGTAGAAGCAGGCGTTGATCTTCTTCTGCGGAGGCAGTGTTTAGCCACACTATTACAAAAGAAAAGCCACACTATTACGTAAGAAAGTGATACATCCCACAAGCTGTTTTTAGACTAACAAGAAAGTTTTGAGTTCTGAAACTTACAGGATGTTTTTATAGTACAATTACCTTTTACATGTCAAAAGATCAAGGGAAATTTAATTTCTCTGATCATGACCCCTTTAAGTTCATGTTAAAATACAGATAAAATGATAAAGCAATATTATTTTATAAAATGCAAATTATAATTAGTAAGTTTTTACTTTTGTCATCCTCTAAGTACATGAAGAAATTGCATGGGTAAAGGTAAAAAACAAGGCAAAACTAATCCTCCTTATTATACTTCATGATATCTGGTATCAAGTGCAAATCCAAAGAAAGTATAACATAAGTCCATAGAAATGTGACTGATAAAACTTGCCACACACTATGCGACGTGCCAAGGGGTAAGCTGAAGACTGGCATTTTGACATTATTTTGTGTGTATTTCACTGTTTAAGTGCAATATGCAGCAAAAAAAGAAATCAATTTAGTACTGAGGTGCACTTTGGGTGTGAGCACAAAATCTGTGGGAATGAGTAAAATTCTGTGCAATACACGCAATCCTACACCAAAATTCAAGCCCTGTAAAACCAACAATATTCATCTGGAGCAAATGAAATGAGTGAGTAAGGGGAGGCAAGTTTATGTGTCAATTCGCTGCCGGAGAGATGAGAGAGCAAGAAAGCGCAGCTGGTATTGTGTATCTATTCTGCAGAAAATGAGTATTGGAAGAGTTTTGGATATTTCAGTATCAATGTGTATCGAAAAATCAATATTTCTGACAACATAACTTTGCACTTAGTTTATTATTTCAAATGCCTTTTTAAAAGACTACGATTGAAAAATGTATTTGTTATATATAAAATTCAACCCCCAAAGTAGTTAGTAGGAGTGACCGCATTACACGCCACTGCTGAAATCTGCCCGCATGTGGCGGGTGTTAATGTCAGGCCCTGCCAGTAACCCTTGTAGGCGGAAATTTCTATTCTAACCCTTTAACACGATTTTGATCTCTGTTTGCGAACAGATAATTTTAAGCCACTAAACTGAAATTTTCAGTCCAATGATCCAATAAGTGAATTCATTTAAACAATCAGTCCAAAAGAGCACTAATGTAAAGAAAAACAGGCTGATCAGAGATGGCAGAGAGAAAAGAGGCTCATGTTGCATTTTCAGTGAATTATTCATTCCATTTCACTACATTCATTTATTCGTTTCCACACATATTCAGGATAATGTTTTGATTTGTCATGTGTATGTTGCTGTATTTAGTACTTCTGAATGGATCTGTGTACTGTAGTAAGTATATGGGGGCAGTCGTGGCCTAATGGTTAGTGTCAGACTGATAAACCGAAGGTACTCTACTCACTGCTCCTAATGTGTGCACTAACTTGGATGGGTTAAATGCAGAGGACAAATTCCGAGTATGGGTTACCATACTTGGCCTTCACATGTCACTTTCACTTTCATATGCAGTCAGGTCAAGGCGGTTTGTTGGTTTTTAATTATTTATTAATTTATTTATTTATTGGCATCTCCATGTGGTCCTGTTCGGTATCTCACAACATGTCTAAAATATAAACAAGCAGGGGTGCACATAAGTTTTTCAGTCTGGTTCTCATAAGAGCACCTGGTTGGTGCTCACACTGCACATTGTGTGACCCATTAAATATAACTATAAAAAATAAAATAAATTTTTTTGTAAAATAAACAAAATAATAAATAAAGTGTGATAATACTATTTTATTTTTAAAAAATAGCACTAAAAGAATACAATTACTTTATAGTACACTTAAAAGGGACTTAAAGCAAGCTAGGGTTAATTGGGAAGAAGCCGAATCCCATGCAGCAAATTGCAACCAGTGGAATATGCTTGCTGCACAATGTGCCCTGTAGCACAGATAGACCTAAAGAAGAGACACTGTAAAAAATACAATGTTAATATTTACATTTTCTTCTTTTCTTTCTTACACATTCTTTTTTTCCATGTCGGTATGCAAATGAGAGGTCTGACCTTAAAAAAGTTTTTTTGTCATTTTGTTTAATGGGTGCTTTTGTGTGCATATATTTATAAATTATATGGACTGTCCATATCATTTGGCTATTTGGTTTCCTTTTGGAGTATCCAAATTTTTCCTTTTTTGGAAAAACATCTTAATTTACCCTGAAATGCAGTTTTGTGAGAATCACCCTTCAATCTGATAATTTACTTTGCTGGATGTAGCAAATGATGACAAAATTAACATGTTAAACAAGTTAAAGTGTGTATGCTTAATTAAAAAAAATGGGGTGTGATTAATCACAATAAAAAAATTTAATCTATTGACATCCCTAATAAAAATATACATGTTTTGTTTAAAAAAAAACATTAATGATGCACAATCCCAGCCAGGAAAAAGTTTAAAAGTTTTCAACAGCACATGTAATGGTATTTCTTGCAAAACTTGTATATATGAGATATACAGTTTGGAAATAGGCGGAGTGGTAACCAACTCCAGGATAAGGCTATGAGGAGCACTACCTCTTTAAAAACACAGTTACGTGTCACCTAGCAACAACATACACATCCCAGCACAAATGCTCCCGATAAATAATTTGTTATTAAAGCGACTACATTCACAAACCACTAGTTTATAATTTGAACAGAAAAGCAAGCATACTGTATATGTGTGATTTGGCATGGCAGCCAATTTGAATAATAAACCATTGCCTTATGTAATGCAGCAAATCAAAAGTTTTATTCAAATTCTGAATGGATTACAAGAGTTATAACTTACAAGTTAAGCTATAACGAGAGGATTTGCGAGAGTGCACAACTCAGCACTGGACAAAAACTGAGTGGATTCTAATTTAAACACCTCTGATTGGCCATTGCATTCAAAAAAATCAACAGATATGTTTGTCATTAGCCACATTGCTCAATGCTGCAAAAACATTTCATAAATAGAAACATAAAAACACTTTCACAATCTCTTTCACCAGTATGGTATTATTACAGAGAAAACTGATCCTAGACCAGCAGTTTGGGAAGCCTTTCCCTCTAAAAGCAATTAGAAGCAACAGCAATCAACCAGGGGAAAGCTAAGCCCTACACGCGCTCCACCTATGAGTTTGGAAAACATGCTTCATTTAATAATTCATAGCAAATCTTTGAACAAATAATGTTCATGGTTTTATTTTACTTTGACATGGAAAAGAATGCTTTTAGTATAAAAAAATGCTTATCACTTTTCTCAAGGCATCTCTCATTAGCAAATGTGTATCTATAAATATATGGTAGGCTATATAAATAATTTTTTTTCAAGGAAGGATCTGGATTCAACCACTTTATATAATTAAAATATTTTATTGTGCAATTACAGATGGAGAATATGTACTATACATCAATACTATACACTAAATGTACATCAATACCAATACACCCACCAGAGCTTCAAATGGATATTGTAAACATGTAGACAGTCTTATCACTTGCCTGAAATGACAAGTTGGTGCGTTTCAAATGCAACATAATCTCTTTGAAATATTTGAATACCAGACAACCAAAACAACCATGGATTACATCCAGCACAAACACGAGCAATGGACCTATGCCTGGCTTCTTGCCATGTTCTTTGTGTGCCCTAGCCACATATTATATAAACCATTTTACTGGGGATTAGAATGTAATCGGAACGTCTATAATACACTGTGGTGTTAAGAAGAACATTGATTGTTTAGGTGAGTCAGATAAAAAGGGAGAACGTAAAACCTATGGTCTCTCTCCTAGTGAAATAAAGAGTGAGAAAGGGGAAAGCCAACCTGTAAAGCGCTCATTGCCCGAGTTCAGAAAGACTTAGATATGAACTTGGCACACTTGTGCATATCAGCCATGAGGTTTATAAACACAATTTGATGCTGATGGTACTTGGATGCAAACGTGAGTCAGACACTCAAGGCTGAGAAACAAACTTGATCGCTGCCTCCCCACTTCTGCAACTCTTTAAAAATGCATGCTCCGCTCTAGCATAGTCTCATCATAAAATCTTCTGGAAAAAAGTGTGAACACGAGTTGGACCACACTAAAAAAGTGGGAGTTATTCATTTAGTAGCCTTTTTTTTTATTTTTCGGATAAACAAGAGCTGAGCTGGATGATGAGGAAGCCCTGAAGCCTGTGAGGCAAATTTAAACCCATATTGGGCTTTTTCTCGCTCCAAGAGAGATTAGTGTCTTTGGGGGAGAACACAGCCTCTGGTTACGCATTTTTTTCCCAAACACTATGCAATTCAAGTACAGCAATTCACCTGTGAGTTTCCACTAAAATTCACGCCACATTTTCTGTGGTAAAAACACTGAGAAAAACTCACTGATCAGAAAGTTTGGCACTGGGAGGAGACAGGGAGTCTGATGATCTTCTGTTGCTCAGGGGCTGGGGACTGGGGTCATGACTGATCTGCTTAAAACTGAATCAAAAGCACAGGGAGAAAACACTTCTTCTGAAGTGAAAGATCCAGAAAGAGAAAGATCCAGTCAAATCCAGGACTCCAGCCTCTGGGATCCACTTGCTCAAGCCACTTGCTTGGCAGGTCTGTCAGGGACAGACTGAGTCCCGCTGGAACTGGAATCAAAGTCTTCTCCCCCTAACTGCGACATTCACAGCATTTCAATTGAGCCATCAGTCTGTCAGACACAATGCCTCCCCCTGCCTAGGGATTTAGGGGGTTCGGTTTTTCTTTGCCATGATCACTGTGTCAGGCTTCTGTAGAAACAGCATGAAGAATGTATGTTTAATGCATTATGCCTCTGTATTCCCTGGGAAAAGACCAGTATTGTGGGTCACAAGTTTAATTTTGGATGCTGCTTTGCCACTTCCACCAGCTAGACTAACATGAAAATGCATGCTGGTCCTTTCAGCAAGTCTATTTGAACAGTTCTTTATAAAAGTTCCATTAAAACTATTTATGACGCTTTTCTCTGTCATTATCACTGACTGTATCTATTGTCCTTTATCTCACCTTTCTCTTTCTGGCTTCATTCTACATCTTTTCCTCTTTGCTTTCTGTATCTCTGGCAGACAGGGCTCCTGTAAAGAGGAGATAAAGTCCTCCAGCAGGCCAGGCCCGAAGCCTATGTCCCCATCGGATTTTCTGGACAAGCTGATGGGAAGAACCTCCGGCTATGACGCTCGCATCAGACCCAACTTCAAAGGTGTGACAGAACTTAAACAAACAGGCTTTTGTTGGGATATATGCAACATAACCTATAGCGTGAGACTGGAAGCAGCTTGACAGTAGTGGCTCCTGGAAACTTAAATGAGGTGACAGTAGATAGAACCCAGTGACCTGACCTGTGTGTTTTCAATACAAATAATAAAAAAAATATATATATATATATATATATATATATATATATATATATATACGTTATATATATTGGTACTCACACTTTACGTGACACTTTACGTGACACACTTATCCTAAAAGCTGTCCTCATCACTTTCCTCCTGACTGCTCTCCTCACTATCTTCTTTTCTCTAGAACATGGAAGATGATGATAATGATTTTTATTAAATTTTATTTTACTAACATTAATGACACAGACAACAGCAAGAATATTAGGCTGCGGTCACTTTAAGAAAGAAAGCACGGACCGAAATCGAATAACTGACACACATCCGGTTTCTTTCTCAACTGTTCACTTATGACATAACCAAAACAAAACTTGCGAGACAGGTATTTTGACATAATTTTGGGTGTATGTGTCCATTCAAGTGTAAGTAAACGCGAAAAAGGAATTAATTCGGTGTTCGAGCGCTGTCTCTTTCTCTCTCTCTCTCTCTCTCTATCTCTCTATCTGCGTGCGTGCGCGCGCGCGTTTAGGGGATGGGAGGCTGTGCGCACAGATAACAGCTCGAGAGTCCCGATTTTCGCCTCTTCTTACGCTTTTAAAATCGTTTGAATGTGTTAACGTAAATTGGCGAGACAAAACACGTCCAAATGATAAACTTTCACTCTATGATGGATACATTTAGCAGTTAATCCACGAATCACATGCGTGCCGAACCGTTGGACCTTATCCGTACGGATCACGGATTAACTGCGATCCGTTGCACACCTAATAATTAAAGAACACACTTATCATAATGATTGCCATCTTACCAGAGATGGAGAAAAATCCTACTCCAGTAAGTAAACGTGTCCAAGTGAACATGTCCTCAAAAATGTTGGTAACGTTACTCAAGAGCGCTTCCCTCCATGTTTTCTGGTGCGCTTCGATTTATATATATATATATGTGTGTGTGTGTGTGTGTGTGTGTGTGTGCATGTGCTGCTTGTTTATAGCTTTAATTTTTTTTTTAATTTTTAGTAAGGTTACTTTTTTTCGTTCTAATATATATTGTATGTTTGGTTTAAGTTAAGGTTAAGTTTAAGTTAATTTTAAGTTTACATTTCAATCTTACCTTACACAAACATTTTTTGTTCCACAAAAGAAATAAACTTAGATTTTTGTGATAACTATTTTTTGGTGAGCTAGCCCTTTAAGTTCCACTAGTCCCACTATTTATTTTTAATTTACTCTCCAAGCATTGACAAAAGTGTAAGTCTAAACATAAGAAACTTCTCTTCTCTATTTCAACAGGACCACCAGTAAATGTCACCTGTAATATTTTCATCAACAGCTTTGGATCCATTACTGAGACAACTATGGTATGTTACAACACTGATTCATTTTAGTTTAAAATCAAAGATTGAGCATTGAGCTCGTCTTTTCTGAAATGCAAAGCGGAATTTTTTTTGGGCAGCACGCTCTGTTGTATATTTCTATTATATTTCTGCCGGGTGAGTTCTAGTTGCTTGCCTGACTTCTTGAGGAGCAAATCACTTAGAAGTTTAGAGTCCAGTGGGTCAGCTGATGTGCTGATAATGAACTGTCCACCATGCAATTAAAAATGAAAAATTGGGAGAACAACCAGGAACTTAAGGGGGGAAAAAATGAAAGGGTAATACACCCATCCTCTAAAGCTTACACTTACAGCTAAGTGTCTCTGTCAGCATGTTTCAGTTGACCGTTACAGATTGCCGTTGTTAGCGGTCTGTTAGTCGGTTAATCTGAGACAGGTCACTGGAAATGGAGGACTTACAACAGAAATTAATGCCAGGGGAGAACAAGTTATTTACTTGCAATTCAAGAGCATATTTGATTTAGTCTGTGTTAGATTTGCAATTAAAAAAAGAACAATAGTTCTAAAAAGAACATGAATAATTAACAAGTCCAGAAATTAAATTAGATTTCAGGACCCAACACATTTATTCTTCTTCCTACAGGATTACAGGCTTAACGTCTTTCTACGCCAGCAGTGGAACGACCCTCGATTGGCCTATAGTGAATATCCTGATGCATCTCTAGACCTGGACCCTTCGATGTTAGACTCCATATGGAAACCTGACTTGTTCTTTGCTAATGAGAAAGGTGCAAACTTCCATGAAGTCACAACAGACAACAAGCTGCTGAGGATATTTCAGAATGGGAATGTGCTTTACAGCATTAGGTAAGCAGAGAAATCTAAACAGATTTCTGAGGACAAAGGGGAATTAACAAGAATTAGTGCAGAAGGGCGATAGGATTTTGCATGAAAAGATCCCTGCAAAATATGTTAAAGAAGTGAGTTGGGCTAAAATAAATAGGAATGGTTAACAGCACAATGATCGCAATGGAGTTTGTGCAATTATTAATCATAGAAAATATACAATACATAATATGATAGATGTTATGTGGCCTTCTATCTCCCTAGAAAAAAAATGTTATTAAGTTAGATCTAAGGATGGATGTAATTGCAATTAATAGTGCCAGGGTCCCTCTTTGGAAACACGTGTTGAGAAGCCAAAAAAGGTTTCCACATCAGAGTAAGTGTAGATATTTTGGTGTTTGAATTTAGGGTTATCACAGCACAAAAGAAATTGTCTCTTCAAAAAAAGCACTGGTGGCTTTGTCTTTCTCGGAGGCATTGCATTACAGCAGGTAATTACACTGTTTCCTCAATCCAAACTTTCAAATAGCGGTGACTGATGTTCAAGCCTAAAACTAATGTATCAGCAGCACGATAAACAAGTGGAAAGAAAAGATAGTTTGCTTTTACTAAGAAGGCATGTGATAAAAACTGAGCAATTCACGTCTCATTTAGGAATTCACTTTGCAATCACAAATCAAAGGGAAAAGTGTACCATGGATCATGCGGCGACAGTATTAACTGGGATTTTGATTAATGGTGCGTTCTGAAATTATTATTCTGCCTCTACAAGAATTGTTCACACATAAATAAAAATTAAAATTATTTCAGTTAATGCATGTTGTTCTAAAACTTTGTGGAACACAAAAGAAGATATTTTGAATAATGTACTGGTTGTTTTATGCACTTTCAATTACTGGGGTCTAGAGCTTTCAAGGTTGAAAACGCTCATTGAAATATTATGAAATATCATAAAAGTAGTCCATACAACTTATGCACTATATTCAAAGTCTTCTGAAGATTTATTGCCACAAATAGATCATAATTTAAGATGCATTTCCATCAAAATTTGCACCTCCAGTGAGCTGTTATCCATGGTGACCAGATCAGTAGTCAACAAATCATTCAAACCAGATCATTCAAATTCATTCAAAAATGTATATCTTTAAACGATTCATTCAAAAGATCCCACTCAAAAATATTGTTAATTCAGCTCATAAACAATCCAAATACTTCAAAATACTTAGAATATAGTATGTGAGTCATATGAACCACTTTTACGATACTTTTATGTCATTTTGTGTCATTTTAAAGCTTGAAAGCTCCATCCTCATTCACCTTAGTTCTATTGAAGTTGTCAGATAATTGTTAAAAAAAAACAAAAAAACATGAGAGCCAAGAAACGAGTATATATTTTTTCATTTTCAACTATCCTTTCTGTCTCCGCTTTTCCTCCTCAGTGTTCCTTGCAAGCTATTTTTTGGTCTTTCTCTATCCTCTACTTAACACCTTTTTCTGCCCTTTGTGGTTTCACTCTTTCCACTGACTATTCCCCACTTTCTGCTTTCCTGTTTTGCGCTCTGTCTCAGGCTAACACTCATCCTGTCTTGTCCCATGGACTTGAAGAATTTCCCTATGGACATTCAGACCTGTACCATGCAGCTAGAAAGCTGTGAGTACTCTATTCTTCTCTTCATCTCTCCATCCCCCATCTCTCCTCACCTTCCCCTCTTCACACTTTGCTGCATTCGATTCTTCTGACACTGTTTTAATATATGCACGATAGCTATGAAGGTGAAACACAATGAATGAATTATTCTACGTGTATTAAAAAGCCTCACTATGTATACTGTTGTGTATGGTGAATGTAAACACTACCATTTTATCATGTTTTTTAAAGAAAAGTCTCATATGCTCACAAGGCTGCATTTACTTGATAAACAATACAGTAAAAACAAAAATATTGTGAAATATTAATACAATTTAAAATAAGGTTTTTATTTTAATATATTTTAAAATGTAATTTATTCCTGTGTTGTCAATGCTACATTTTCAGCATCATACTCCAGTCGTCAGTGTCACATGATCTATCAGAAATCATTCTAACATGCTGATTTGGTGCTCAAGAAACATTTATCATTATTATCATCATCACACTTAAAAACAATTGCACTGCTTAATATTTTTGTGGAAACTATTTTGTCTTCTTTTTCAGAAGTTACTGACCCCAAACTTTAGAACAGTAGAGCATATCATGAACTGTTGCCATTAATATCCTGTTAAGACAGCAATGACAATTAAATTTCTGTTTATTTCTACTTGTGAGCCAGATAACCCTGAGCATTATGGGATAAAAAAAAATGTGCAGAAAAGAAATAGCTCAAAACAGTTTTCTATGTCTCATTGCACAAAAAGAGGAATAATCGGTAAGAGGAAGTATCAATGATACAGCATCCTCATTTTAAAATCGTGCAGTGTCCTTCCTTATTACCTTGATAAAAAGAGGGAGGCAAAGAAATAGACTATTCACCACCTCAGTGCCCTTAGAGCAGATAGCATCTTAACTCCCAGAACCAATTTAAAGGATATCAATAATGAAACTTTCATTTTGTGTCCCCTTTATTATGTGACCCACCTCAGTTGCCCGAGAGGATTTTATTTCACCTCCATGAGACAAAAGAACTCCCCCTTTTAACTACAAGAAGAGCCAAATGAGATGTCCGTGCAGAAATGCACTGCAGATGCCACTTGACACAGCTTGACATCTGGATTTGCATTTTGAATTATTTGATTTAAACCCCAATTCATTTGTGTTGTGACCAAAGACAGCACCTCTACATTGAGTGACTCATATGGTTTAAAAGATTTAGGCGACACACTACACCAAGACAGCATGTTTTACTGTCCTTTCTGCGTCCTCTGTATGTCTACAGTATTTATTCAATGAGTGGAAAAAGCCCTCCGTAGCCGCTGTTAAAATTGCCCTCTTCTAAGGAGTAGGTTCAGACAGAGTGAGACACACACAGGAAGATGGGCAGGTTTAACCGTCTAACAAAGCCGTTATGGAGGGCGTAATCATTTCCGATTAGACAAGAGCACCTTTTTAGGGCTGTGGAAGGGCACGCTGAACACTGTTTTGACAAGTGTTGGGACACAGCTGAAGGGTGGGATCACCTTGTCTGGAAAGGACACATCCAGGTAGAGAAATCCGATGATGGAGTGTTAAAGCAAAGGTGTAAGCAGAAAAAAAAAGGAGGAAAGTAAGTTCGGGCAACTTGGTAGGCAAAAGTGTTTTCAAGGGAATATATATTTCAAAAAGAATAACACAATGACATAGGCACAAAAAAAGAGGAATATTGAGAAAGTAGACAAATGTAAGATTATTGTAAACACACAATATGTGATTCTTTAGCATTAAGGCTTTAAATTTTTCTTTTATTATTATTATTATTATATAGATTAACAGGTGCTTCTGTGGATTATAATGGGCACACAAATCAAATATTCTTATATGACCCAGAGTGACACTGGAACGCATAAAAAAAGTCTTTATCTTCCTTTTTTAAAGGAAATTAATACTTTTATCGAGCAAGAATACATTCAACTGATCTAGAGTGAAAGCAAAGACATTTATAAATATATGTGAAATAAATGCTATTTATTTATTTTCCTTTGCATTCAAAGAATCCCCCCAAAAACGTACTTTCCACAAAAATATTAAGCAGCACAACTGTTTTTAATATTGATAATAATTCAAATATGGAGAACATAAAAATAATATATTGCATATAGTGCCTTTTAGATATAGTATAATGACACTTGAGGCTAGAATAGGCACAAAAAAAACAAAAAAACATTTCCTCATCTTGGAAAAACATTCATATTTCTTGTACTAGTTTGAATACAATGTTTGAAACCACACCAAACTTTTCAAAGACATCATGACATTCAAGGACTTCATCCTTTTTTCATGGGTTTGTTGTTTTGAAGACGGAGGGGGATGGGGAGGTTTGTGAATAATAGATGTCTTTGTAACATTCCTGTGGGTCTCTGATAGACATCAATATTATTCAGATTTGTCAAGTATTCTACACTGTTATTGCATGCCTCATGCATTTTTAATAGGCCCCTAATCTCACCGTGTACTACGGAGGGAGAGACCTGTTAGAAATTATGTGGGGGATGTGAAGAATTTGAGGCAAGGAGTGAAAAGAAAAAAATTATAATAATAATATGAGAAAGAAAGATTTCCAATTAATTTGCTCAAATACTTTATGTTGGTTGTATGCTGGATATAATCCAGAGTATATAAACATCGTCACTTTTCCAAGGTCCGTACAAGACATTCAATCTATCCATCTACCACTTTGGTTTTTTGTCTGTCAGGTGGCCTTTTATGCAGCATACAAAGTATTGGATGAGAGTGGACAGGTGCAATTCACACTTTTATGCACATATATGCATTTTTCTATCTCATTATCTCTCCCTTTTCACAGTTGGCTACACCATGAACGATCTGATCTTCGAGTGGCTTTCTGAAAGCCCAGTGCAGGTGGCAGATGATTTAACTCTTCCTCAGTTTTTACTAAAGGAGGAAAAAGATCTCGGCTACTGCACTAAGCATTACAACACAGGTACACATTCCACTACAACCTTCATACATGCCAAATAATATCCATATAAAAAAATCATCATATACACTGTTGTATACAGAATTGTTTTTAAGGTCCTCTAATGATTTTTTTAAATGAATTTATGGTGTTGCCCTTACATAAACCAGCAATATGACAATAAATAACTAGATGTGAACAACAGTGCATTAAAAGTTGCTATACATAGTTACTTACCTACTATGAAACTCTTTTTGTTCTCCTAGGTAAATTCACCTGTATTGAGGTGAAGTTTCACTTAGAGAGACAGATGGGCTACTATCTCATTCAGATGTACATCCCCAGCCTGCTGATTGTCATTCTGTCTTGGGTGTCTTTCTGGATCAACATGGATGCTGCCCCTGCTCGGGTAGGCTTGGGTATCACCACTGTGCTGACCATGACCACCCAGAGCTCTGGCTCACGAGCCTCTCTACCCAAGGTAAACAAAATGTTAAAAAAGGTTAAAAAAATAGAGAAACATTTCAGAAATCAGATGAGTGAAATAATGAGACAACCTTGGTGACGTTGTAGACGGTGTGAGTACTACCAGCCCTCAAAGTTTGAAGTGACTTTTGGTTTGCCCATCACTGTTAGGGGAGAATGCTGATCCTTGGAAAGTTAACATTTACAATAGGGTTTCAGCGCTACATGCTCAAACCCCTAATAATTGTAGAATTGCACAGAACCCATTTTAAACTATGAAATGTTTTCTTTGCCTATCATTTAGTCTACATGTTTATAAAAGTATGAGATTTTAAATATGAATTTAAACTATGTCCTCTTCAGATGCTGTAGCCCTTACGGCTCTTTGTAAAATATGCTGTTTTCTGTGGAAAGGTATCAACTCATAGGCTAATGAAAAGGATGTGCCCAAAGTCAACACAACCTCATTATTCCTAGCAATGCCCTTATTGATTATCTATTGATGTTGCTTTGACCTTGTGCATCCCAGGTGTCTTACGTAAAGGCCATTGACATCTGGATGGCTGTTTGTCTGCTGTTCGTGTTTGCTGCATTGTTGGAGTATGCAGCAGTCAACTTTGTCTCAAGGCAACACAAAGAGTTCATCAGGCTGCGCAAGAAGCAGCGAAGACAGAGAATAGTAAGTGTGATGAACACACTCACACACACACGGAAAAAAAAAAAAAACAGGCTGCTCTGTTACCCTGGATTACCACTTTGACTCGCATCTCTTCTCATTGTACTCAGCCACATCCAAACACTGGCAATGGCCACACTACAGCTGGCTGTCACATCTCGTGTGGGGGAATTCAGATCAGCCTGTTTCCATAGTGAGCAGTCCCCTGTGCTGAGCCCACTATTTGTGCCACCTTGTAAAGCCTTGCCACAGCCAATTTCCAAAGGCCAACAACCTGCTTCCTGATCCGAGATCACAGACACAGCCTGAAATGCTAAAGAGGCTACTCAATGAAAAGCTTAGAAAATACCCCCAGGGCTTCGGAGAGTAAAATCAATCTGAAAACATAAAATGTTAACAGATTTTAAATGTAATTTCTATGAATATTTCAATGTAAAATTCTTGACTAATAAACATCAAAGCCCAACAATCACATTTAAAACTGTTGGCTAAAACCTCTAGGGCACTTTCCAGAATTGTACAACAGCATTTGCTGTCCAAACTCACAGTGCTGGAGATTTACGAGTGTGTTCGTTGAATCTGAATCAATAATGAGAGAAAAATGAGAATTACTCCCTTTAAGAATGAGGCATTTCTCCTCCCCCTCCTGCCTCGGAAATCTTGGCGGCCATTACTCTTTGTCCTATTCTCTCCCGCCAAGAAAGTCTCTGGTCTGAATGATCAATCTGGGTGGTATCGATGCATGGGTCACTGGCTAAGAGAGCTGTTAGGCTGATGGACCAACAACTGGCCAGGATAATCAATACAACAAATCCTTGGCTTCATCCTGCTTTAATAACACTATAGACAAATTAGACCAAATGTTCCTGCTCAAGAAAACACTAACAGATGGGAGGGGACTGAGCAGACTTAGAGGATCTTGCCTGTTTTAGGGATGCGCAAAACTACATATTTTCAAAATTAACCAGTTGTGGGTTGCCTGAATGACTAGTTAACCTACTGGATGCAAGATAACCCTGGGTTTATATAAGACACGATTATTTTGTGCTAAGTAATACATTTACTTATTTATGTGCTAAATAAAAATACCCTGCGATTGTACTTTTAGTATACTAAACTGGTATACTTAAAGTCTGCTAAATTGGAACAACTAATTTTGTACTAAATGCACTTTAATTTTGTGGAAGTAGTGCTGAGGTCCAACTAAACATATACTTAAGTATATTTGATTGTGCAAAAGTAGAAATATTGCAAGTATACTTTAGGTACACTTTAAATATCTTGCATTTAAGATTAAGACTGCTCAAAAAAATTAAAGGAACACTTTTTAATCAGAGAATAGCATCAAGTCAGTTAAACTCCTGGGATATTGATCTGGTCAGTTAAGTAGCAGAGGGGGTTGTTTATCAGTTTCAGCTGCTTCGGTGTTATTGGAATTAAAAACAGACGCACTAGATGGACATCAATGAGACAACCCCCAAAACAGGAATGGTTTTACAGGTGGAGGCCACTGACATTTTTTTCCCTACTCATCTTTTCTGACTTTTTTTCACTAGTTTTGCATGTGGCTAGTGTCATTGTCACTACTGGTAGCATGAGGCAATACCTGGACCCTACAGAGGTTGCACAGGCAGTCCAACTCTTCCAGGATGGCACATCAATATGTGCCATTGCCAAAAGGTTTGCTGTGTCTCCCAGCACAGTCTCAAGAGCATGGAGGAGATTCCAGGAGACAGGCAGTTACTCTAGGAGAGCTGGACAGGGCCGTATAAGTTCCTTAACCCATCAGCAGGACCGGTATCTGCTCCTTTGTGCAAGGAGGAACAGGATGAGCACTGCCGGAGCCCTACAAAATGACCTCCAACAAGCCACTGGAGTGAATGTCTCTGACCAAACAATCAGAAACAGACTTCATAAGGGTGGCCTGAGGGCCCGACATCCTCTAGCGGGCCCTGTGCTCACTTCCCAGCAGCATGGAGCTCGATTGGCATTTGCCATTGAACACCAGAATTGGCAGGTCCACCACCATCACTGACCCACCACCAAACCGGTCACGTCTGTCACCAGGCAGCATAGGGTACTGACAATGGGTCAGAGGATTTCATCCCGATACCTAACGGCAGGCAGGGTGCCATTGTCTAGCCTGTAGAGGTCTGAGCGTCCCTCCATGGATATACCTCCCCAGACCATGACTAACCCACCACCAAATTGGTCATGCTGAACGATGTTACAGTCAGCATAACGTTCTCCATGGCTTCTCCAGACCCTTTCACGTCTGTCACCCTGTGCTTTTCACAGATGAAAGCAGGTTCACCCTGCAGCACAGGGTGACAGACGTGAAAGGGTCTGGAGAAGCCATGGAGAACGCTATGCTGACTGTAACATCGTTCAGCATGACCAATTTGGTGGTGGGTTAGTCATGGTCTGGGGAGGTATATCCATGGAGGGACGCTCAGACCTCTACAGGCTAGACAATGGCACCCTGCCTGCCGTTAGGTATCGGGATGAAATCCTCTGACCCATTGTCAGTACCCTACGCTGCCTGGTGCAGTGGGTCCTGGGTTCCTCCTGGTGCAAGACAATGCCCGGCCTCATGTGGCGAGAGTATGCAGGCAGTTCCTGGAGGATGAAGCAACTGATACCACTGAATGTCTCCCATGCTTGCCTGACCTAAATCCAATAGAACACCTCTGGGGCATTATGTTTCGGTCCATCTGACACCACCAGGTCGCACCTCAGACTGTCCAGGAGCTCAGTGATGCCCTTGTCCAGATCTGGGAGGAAATACCCCAGGATATTATTATTATTATAATTATTATTATTATTATTATTTCTATTTAGTTTTCAGTTTGAGTTTTACTTATTTTAGTGCACTTATTTCAGTTAGTTGCCAAGACAACATTATTGAATTTTATTTAAATTTTTTCATCTAATATTTATCTTTTATTTAATTTTTATTTCAATTACCGAAAACAATTTTAATAGTTTTGTTAAACAATAACCACTCTGAGCGTTGCTGCATTCAAAAACATCTAGTTGCATCTGATTTAAACATCAGCATGAACATTATCCACTTGTGTAAACTTTATCAGGTTCTCCTGAAGTGTCTAGAAGATGGTCGGATTTAGCTTGAGTGTGCACTTTATTGGAGTGTCCCTCATCAACTTGCAAAGAAGTGTACAGTCGCAAGCAGTGTTGCCTAGCAACTTGGTGCTGGAGAGCATCGGCATGATAGCTGTTGTCTTTTAAATTCTTGTTGAAGTATTTACACACTTGCCAATATTAATGAAAATGAGCCTGCTCAGCCTGCCTAGAAATGCTATGCATGTGATGGTTGAAAGTGCACTGAACTGTGCAAGATACATAAGAATGACAGATTGATGGATGGATGGATGTGCTCTATTGATCCCCAGAAGTTAATTTAGGGAAAGAACAAGACAGATGTTCCAAACTGTTATATAAGCGGAACTAAGGAACAAGACATTTCATTCTTCCTTGATGGAGGTTCGAACCAGGCAGCCAGGAAGCTTTGACTCGCTACGGAGAGTGAACAAGCTCCCTGGTAATAGCACCAGCAAACTCAACTAGCACTGCAGCACCTGTGCCAGGGTAAAAATCCCATCTGTGTCCCCATCTTATTTGCCCACGGGCAAACACTTGAGTCCCATAAACCCAGAATCCTACCATCCTCCCAGCCCAGTTCACAGCTGGTATAAACATACTTTTCAAGTGAAAATTGTCATTTATTCCTGATAGTAATGGGTCTCATGTGACCACTTGTGATTGGATATATAAAAGGATGTTAATGCCAGGTGTAATATGGGACATTAGTCTTCACACACTTCCCTTATACCCCTTAAATGTGTATAGCGATTCAAAAATTATTCTGCCAACAACAGCTTGGAAATTCCAACCTGATCTCACAGAATGTTACGAGGTGGCGATTACATATGAATTCATACAATGTGAATTTTACAAAAATGTATGATTAGTAGAAAAAAGTAAGCATGAAGATCCACCCTTAATATAATACATAACTTTGATTTGCATAATACAGATGTGCATGAATTAGCCACCAATTCACCAAAACGTGTTGGGAATTCAGCATATGTATTTAAGCACATTTTCAGATTACTCCTGTGCAAATGTGCACATTTGCTAAAGCTAATAAATAAATTTAGCAAATGCAGAAGCTTGTTTCATACTGAAAGGTTTTTGCAGCAGAATTCTTTTTACACGCTAGACTCAGATTCTGAGTCTGGATATGGCCTGGTCATGATTAATAAGGTAAGCAATGACCCAAGCTCTGTTCATAGGTGACATTAATTCACTTTAAGGGTGCCTTTATCTTTAACCAAACACATCATTAGTCCTAGGCACGTGATTGACTGGACTGTTTTTAAGCGCAAGCAGAGGATTTAATGAAGAACTAAAAGAGAACTTAATCTTCTTATCCTCTTGAGGAAAGGGGTAATTTGTCATAGATTGACAGATAAACTGAATCAAATGACTAATTTATTTGGCATTAGAGGCAAGAACTAAGCCAACGTGTGACGTGAAAAAGTAGAGGAGAATACTAAAGAACTAAAGTCTTTGTCAGGAAAAGCACTCTTGCGTCCATCTTCACAGATTTTTTTTTCTTTTTTTTTCTATTTAACAACATGCAAAATTGATCATAATCATTTGGATGCTGTATTTTTTTTTTCTTGTTTCCCAGTACAAATATCTAAATGTTCCTAAATCAAGATTAATTTACTTGCAAAATGACAAAGTAATAAGAAATTTATCAAAATTAAGTGAGTTTATGCTCAAAACAAAGAAAATATCTGCTAAATGAGGTAAGAAAAATAAACTTGTTTTCCCTTTTATTTAAGTTTACTATTCTTACTGCATAGGCAGATTTTGTTTCTTATTTTAAGCATAACTCACTATATTTTTTAGACTAAGTAAATACTTTTTTCATTTCTTATTCATTTTGCTTCATAAGTAAATGTTACTTGATTTAAGAATGTTTATATATTTGTACTGCAAACAAGACACAAATACAAGAAGATCACTTTTTGCAGTAAATGGACCATGGTAAAAAATAATACTAATATTAATAATAAATAAAATAATTTAAAAAATACTTGATTATATAAGCTTTTTTTTTTGTTATAATAATATGATGCAAAATAAAAATCCATAAAAAGGTGCACAGGTAGCATTAATAAAAGCATGTTATACATGCACTTGACATTTGACTTTTTACATATCTACAGTCAAGTATAACAGCTCCCCTAAAAACTAAACCAGTATGTGCTTTCCCACAAACAACTGCAATTTTTCATTGCTTTTATTTGTGAGTGCCCTGCAGTCCTATCAGTTCCTGTGATGGAATCACTTTTTAATGTGCTTTATCAAATTTTCTTTGATGCCTGTGCACTAAAAAACACTAAGAAAGCTTTTCTTCTGTTAAAGGAGGAGGAATTTGTTCGAGAAACCCGTGGCTTTTATTTCCGTGGGTACGGACTGGGCCACTGCTTACAAGCTAAAGATGGGACAGCTGTGGAAGGGTCCAACGTATTCACCCCACCACCCCCAGTGCAAGTACTGTACGACGGAGAGGCCATCCGGAAGCGTTTTGTGGACCGAGCCAAACGAATCGATACCATATCCAGAGCAGTATTTCCTCTCAGCTTCCTCATATTTAACGTCTTCTACTGGATCACCTACAAAGTGCTGCGACACGAGGACATCCACGCCAACCTGTAATCACTCCTGGTTACGCCACTTGTTCATATTACTGCTTATTTTCTTTCCTTATATGTCCTAATTTTAAACAAAACCGCCTGTCATATTCACACTAGAAGTGTATTTTAAAGGCATATTCACTTCAGAAATGCCATCAGTGCTAAAACCATGTGCTCAGGTGTGACTTCTGGATTTTAAAGTGCCCACTCAGAGCGAAGGGGGCTCGTAGATGCAAATGCTGCTGTTGGGGATCTGGCTCTCCTCTCTTTCACATCTTCATTCGAGTGGATTGCACTAATAGCCAGTGCTATTGTCCTCACTTTGTAGGCTCCATTTGAGTTATTAGCTGAAAGATTCTCGGTTGGATAGAAAATATTGACTTGAATTTTACCACAAGGCGCATCCTTGAACGAATGTTTTTGAAAACCTCAAAACAAATGTGTTTTTTACATCTTAAAATGCCAAACTAATGGGCTGTGAAGGGGAGGATAGGGATTTATTATTCATGGGTACAGTTACAGGGGAATGGTGTACTGTTTTACTAAATAATGAGATTATAAATATATATGACTGTATAAAGTGTATATATGCAGAGTTGTTCACAGACTGCAGACAGCACAAATGTGTATTTCTTTTTGTCTTTTGAATTTGAATAAATGGATATTCTACCAGGAGGTCAGAGTTGTTTTGTATTTTTGTACAAAAGCACAAAAAAGGTACTCTGGTGGGTATTGTAGAGTACCAGGATTGATGTATTACAAACTCTGTTCAGAGTCATTTTTCTGTTATTTTTCATTAACATTAATCATGCTATTTGGAAAATGTAAATATCTAAATCATTCCATCATGTGTTAAATCTCTTACACTAATGCCCGAAATAAACAGGTGATTTGTGACGCTCTGTCACTGTGGCAGCGTTAGCCTTTAATTGTCAACAAACAGAGACATGTATTGCACATCACAGCCATTCTTCATTATTGCTAGCCTCTCAGTCAAACATAAAAGCCGTCGTTTATTTTCCTATCCGGAGAGACGTTGGAGGATGTGCAGAGATGCAGGGTGAAGGAGAAAAGCCTTCGCGCTGAAGAAGGAAGGATGAGGATTTTAATGGGAATCACAAGGTGTTTTTTATCAGCTAATGAGTTTGAAAAGGACTCTGCGTTCTTTGCTAATGACAATGAATTAAGGCAGTCAACCTCTGCGCACAGCCCTTTGTCTGAGGAGTAACTAATCTAGTCTTCTGTATGCTAGTGTCTCAAGGGTGAGTGAGCATATGTACAGACGAGCCTGTGGAGAAGGAAAGAAAATGCTTAGTACAGGAAATGGTAGATGCAGAGAATTGCCACCCTTATTTGTTAACAGATTAACCCTGGTTTCTAATACTTAACCGAATGAACCAGAATGATTCACCAACAATGTTTAAAAAAAAAAAATGCTCATAATTTTTGATCAAAATGTCATAATTTGCCAGTGAAATTTCTCTCTGGTGGTGCGTGTGGAACTTCAACAATGATTTTAACAGTTTAAACCCAGCCCCTTTCTTACAATCGACTGCAAGCTCATAATCTCATATCTTTTTCCATTCAGTCAAAAACTGATGGATGAAACCAAGTCCACACTCTACTTTTTTTCTTTTTTAATCACTCGGATGTACGCTCAGATGTATGCACCATACAGAATAAAATATCCAATAGCCAATTTCCTTGTGGGTAGCACTCAGACACATAGTCCAAATGTGCCTTGAATGATCTGAGTTCCCAACTCATGGTCCCAAATAGTCCCATGGTTGCGTCACATCTACACTCAAAAATAAAGGTTCTTTATTGGTATCGATAATTCTATGAAGAACCTTTAAAGGATTAGTTCACTTTCAAATGAAAATTACCCCAAGCTTTACTCACCCTTAAGCCATCCTAGTTGTATATGACTTTCTGATGAACACAATCGGAGATATATTAATCCTGATCATCAGAGCTTGAAGCAGGAAGCGATAGCAACGAATATAAGCTGAAGAAAGTGCTTCCAACCACATCCACCCATAATAAACATACTCCACATGACTTAATAAAGGTTAATAAAGGCCTTCTGAAGAGATGTGATGCATTTGTGTTAAAAAAAAAAAAAAAAAAAACATATTTAAAGGTGCTAAAGAGGATGTTTTGTTGTATACATTTTTGCAATATTACTTGAACTGTCTTTACTAACTGATAAAACACTATTTATTAGGTGCACTGAAAGGAATAATATTAATATACATCATCTGTGCACGAGGTAGGGCCTTAAAAACATCAGCCAATCGTTTACGCGATCATCGCCTAAACGATTGGCCCTCTGGCTTGTCAATCACTGCCATGACGTTCCTTGTGAGAGACGTGTGCGGATGCGCGCTCCAGTAACTTTCCACACTCTACAGGCGCCGCATGCAATGTTTTTGTCAGGAGACAGGAGTAACAACTGCAGATTATGAGTTACCTGCGGTGAGTCCGACATAATGAATCCACTAACACGACACAGCGAATGCCGGTGGTAAACACTCGTGTTCCAATACTCGTGCACAAGTTTTGGGAGGCGTTCCCTCAAAATGAGCTGTGAAGGAGGGGGGCTGTTCTTACGCATGCACTCATTTCAAAAACTCACTAACAGTCTTTGGTTTCTCAGTCGACGAAAAGATCCTCTGTAGCACCTTTAACAAGTTATGTAGTAAAATATCTAGCTTCCGCCAGACTGCCTTCCGTATTCAACTTACGAAGAAAGTGTAAACTGGGGTCGCATCAGTTACTTTTTCCGTAAGTTGAATAAGGAAGGTTGTAGGATGTAGAGTAAGTGTTTTGAACTGCAAGAGTTTTATACTTTCTTATAAAGCTCTGATGTGTTAGGATATTCATTAATATATCTCTGATTGTGTTCATCAGAAAGAAGAAAGTGATATACACTTAGGAAAGCCTTGAGGGTGAGTAAAGCTTGGGGCCATTTTTATTTGAAAGTGAACTAATCCTTTAACATCCATGGAACCTTTTTTCATTGTACAAAAGGTTCTTTAGATTATAAAAATTTTCTTCACACTGGTTCTTTAAAGAAAAAATGTTTTTTCTATGGCATCACTTCAAAAACCCTCTTTTATTTTTAAAACCATATATACAGTATATGCTAATTTAAATCTTTGTAAATTCTTGTTTCACTTATGATATAACCTTCTGGAATTATGAAAGTCACTGTCGCTATGGTTACAGGTCACAAGAATATAAGAATTCTCTTTTAAGGATTAGTCCACTTTTAAATAATCTTTTCCTGATAATTTACTCACCCCCATGTCATCCAAGATGTCCATGTCTTTATTTCTTCAGTCGAAAAGAAATTAAAGTTTTTGATGAAAACATTCCAGGATTTTTCTCCTTATAGTAGACTTCAATGGGCACCAAACAGTTGAAGGTCAAAATTAGTTTCCCTGCAGCTTCAAATTGTTCAACATGATCCCAGATGAGAAATAAGGGTCTTATCTAGTGAAACCATCGCTCATTTTCTGAAAAAAATTGAAAATTATATAAGTTTAAGTTTTGGCCTGTGGAGGGCAGTAATACGCTTAGCAGCGTCTACACTGTTGGAATTCTAATAGAGGAGAAGAAGAAGAAGAAGAAGAAGAAGAGAGCTAGTTCAAGATGAGCATTTCTGGTTAAAACGTATATAATTTTCAATTTTTTTTCAGAAAATTAGCGGTGGTTTCACTAGATAAGACCCTTATTTCTCATCTGGGATTGTGTTGAACAATTTGAAGCAGCAGTGAAACTAATTTTGACCTTCAACTGTTTGGTGCCCATTGAAGTCTACTATAAGGAGAAAAATCCTGGAATGTTTTCATCAAAAACTTTAATTAGAGAAAAAAGAAAGACATGGACATCTTGGATGACATGGGGGTGAGTAAATTATCAGGAAAAAATTATTTAAATGTGGACTAATCCTTTAAGTATTTGTTCATACAGACATAAAATGTTGTATAAACAGAACAATTCAAGAGTCTATCCTAAAACAACTTTCAGTAAATACAGTTGAACGTTAGCAAGTGAGATGCGTATTGTGCAATTCTACTGACTTTAAAGTTTAAATATGTGCTGAAATCCAATCCTCCTAGTCCATTCAGCTCCGCACTAACTGTGAAGATGTAGGAGTCCAATCAAGCTAGAATTCGTTGCTGTCAAGATTTCAGCCTCCGCTCATTTCAAATAAGTGAGTGTGATGATGGGAATGTGCTTTTTTTTTAATTCAAATACAAACCAACACCCCACTCAAACAGCAGCTAGCCTTGGACAGTTTAGGTTTTCTCAATTTGAGCGAATGTGGTGGCTTGACATATTCGTTTAAGCCCGGCACACATGCTTGACAGTTTAAGTAGATTTTTTTCCAAGAGGAAATCTGGGGGCAATTGGCAAATGTCAGAAAGATTGGCTATTGTATCTCACGATGTGCATTTTCCATGAGAGGCTTTTTGAGTTAACACAGTGGGATACTGCATTTACTGCCTCTGAGAAGGTCTACGCAGACTATGAAAGATAGAATGTGAGAAAGAAAGAAAGAAAGAAAGAAAGAAAGAAAGAAAGAATATATTATATTTCATTTTCCCCAACAAGCCTTCGATTTTCTTCGTTTGCTCCAGCCGTAACCCTTTTGTTACATGGAGGTCTTTGGTTTGATTTTTAGGGGGCAAACTGTGCCTTTGTAGGATTTAAGAAGATTTTCTAAATCTGCAGCCCATGACTGACAAACACAAAGTAGGACTGTGATTTATAGCATACAACGACACTCCTCCTGCCCTCCCCTCGATCGGTGTATCTCCCGCCAGTGCTGCTTGTATCACAGATACGGAAACTTCTAATGGATTTCAATCACAGAGGAAATCACACAGACGCCTCCCATGAGATTGCTCCGTGGCTCTTCCCCTCAATAAGTGCCAAGGATTCATAAGCTAACATCATTACACCCATATCCCCACAACATTTACTTTTACAAATGTGTGTATCTGATCTGTGCAGGTGTCCTGAGACTTCGGATAATGAGACCTCTGAATATGTGTGTGCATGAGTGGAAATGAGAGGAAATGAAAGATGGATAAAAGAGAAAGAGAGACAGAAAAACAGAGAGACATGCATTCAAGGACATCCCTGAGAGAAATCAATAAAACGATATTCCTCTACATTTATTGATTCAAATATGCTGTTATGAATGAACTGAAGCCACAAATAAATAATTCGATATTTTGTTTCTCTCACTCTCTCCCTGAAGAATTCTGTTCAAATCACCACAAAGCACAAGCCACACACATTAGTCTTATTCTCTGGAGAGCAATTGAGGTCTTTGCATTTATTGTTCATCTTCATGTATGCACTCAATAACATGGGAAGTGGGCAGGGCTGTTGGTGTGATGAATGGGAGGCTCAGATCTTATCCTGGACCTGTCCTTGCACCAACCCAAGGGAATAATCAACATCCGAGTAGAATGTTAACAGATCCTTGGGGAAAGTAATAATGTTGGAAGCACTTTCTCATTCACATGTCAGCTAGATCAAATTTGAGGGTAGTTGAACTCTGTGTTTGACACTAAATATACATAACGTAAGCATCCGTATCCTAATCGAACATATATGCATACACAACAACTCCCTTTGACATATACCATTCAAAAGTTGGTAAGATACAGTATAATTTTATTTTACATTTTTGAAAGAAGTATCTTATGCTCACCAAGTCTGCATTTATTTGATCAAGTAAAAACAGTAATATTGTGAAATGTAATTACAATTTAAAATAACTGTTTTCCATTTTAGTATATTTTAAAATATATTCAGACAAAGCTGAATTTTCAGCCATTACTCCAGTCTTCAGTGTCACATGATCCTTCAGAAATCATTCTAATATGCTGAATTGGTGTTCATATTTTTTTATTATTATCAAAGCTGAAATCAGTAATTTTGTAGAAACCGTGATACTTTTTTTCAGGATTCTTTGATGAATAGAAAGTTTAAAAGAACCGTATTTGTTTGAAATAGACTTTTTTATTTTGATCAATTTAATGTGTCCTTGCTGAATAAAGTATTAATTGAACCCAAACTTTTGACGTGTATGTGCACTGAAAAGATACACAAAAATTAAAAATCTGGGATGGGATACTATATTGAATTTAAACGGTCACAAATCAAATAAGCAAATCTGTGACATTTGTTCAATTCTAATGAAAACAATTCTTTTTAAATTGAAAAAAAGTACATTTTCATTAGTGGTCTCAGACATTTGGGCCCTACTGCATATATGTTAAAGCTTCACCCAGAAATGAAAATTTGGTGTTTATCTGCTTACCCCCAGGGCATCCAATATGTAGGTGACTTTGTTTCTTCAGTAGAACACAAATGATGATTTTTAACTCCAACCGTTGCCGTCTGTCAGTCTTATAATGCGAGTGAATGGTAACACAATTTATAAGAGTCAAAAAATATGCTTAGACAAATCCAAATTAAACCCTGCGGCTCGTGACGACACATTGATGTCCTAAGACGCAAAACGATCGGTTTGTGTGAGAAACCGAACATTATTTCTATCATTTTTTACCTCTAAAACACCACTATGTCCAACTGCGTTCTGCACTCGTTTAGTGAGGTCTGATCGCGCTCTGACAACGACAGTGATGTCTCGCGCATATACTTCAATGAGTGCAAGGCATCACTGCTGTTGTCAGAGCGCGATCAGACCTCACTAATGCCTGGTTCAGACTACGCGATTTTTTTTTTGTCAGTTACGATAGTCACTGTGTCAGATTACGCGATTTTGACTCCAAAAATCTTGTCGTGTCCTGGACTTGAAACTTGTCAGACTACACGCTGCTACGCGACCAATCGTCGCTTGTTGTCACGACGCGCGTGAGAAACAAGAGCGTAAACAATGACTGAAGCGGCGTGTTTTGTACTGGCTGTCTTATGTTTAGAAAAGCGCAAAGAAGAAAGAAAACCCGAACATGGACACGTTCCTGGCTTGCTCGAAGAGGACAGTATGGGCTGTCAATCCTCCAAAGAGAACTTGAGGTAAAATATCATTCTTTTCATATTAAATATTTTGTTATTAGCCAGTAGTAAAAGCTTGCCATAAATTACAGCTAATTTCAGTAACTTACTCACCGGGTTGCTGAAGGGCTTCCGCTACCGTTCGCCAGCATTTTTCTTTCTTTAATCTGTCGTGGTAGTCCCTCGATGAGACATCGTACAGGCAGGAGTACTGTTGCCACAGCTCCACAAACTTTTCCTCCATTTCGTAATTCCACCTAGCCGCACCATCATCTCTCTTGCGTTTCTCCATGTTTGAAAGTTGTGTACAAAAAGAATCTGTGCTCCGATTGGTCAGCGTCACCCATGTGATGGAACCCGTCGTGAAGGACCGCAAAAAAATTCAACATGCTAGTCTTTCTGCAGTGACGTCATGAACTATCGCAGACGCGGTTTCGGTTGTCGTATACTATGACACACTATACGAGATGAAACGATCAATTCTTGCGTCCCGACATCCATTGTCGTTTACGAATCCCTACGACACCTTACGTCAAACGGATCGTGCCAGATTCGGGCTAAAATCGTGTAGTCTGAACCAGGCATAAGTGAATCCTGAACGCAGTTGGACATAGTAGTGTTTTAGAATTAAAAAATGATATAAATAATGTTCGGTTTCTTGCACAAACCGATCGCTTTGTGTCTTAGGACATCAATGTGTCGTCACGAGCCGCAGGGTTTAATTTGGATTTGTCTATGCATATTTATTGACTCTTATAAATTGTGTTACCATTCACTCGCATTATAAGACAGACAGACGGCAACGGTTGGAGTTAAAAATCATCATTTGTGTTCTACTGAAGAAACAAAGTCACCTACATCTTGGATGCGCTGGGGGTAAGCAGATAAACATAAAATTTTCATTTTTGGGTGAAATATCCCTTTAAGTTCAATTTCATTTTAATGCTAAAAAAAAAAACTTCACACATGAAGAAGAAATGTTTGATAAAAGGCAGTAGCCCTAAAAACACACAAACAAGCTGTGAATCGTTCAAATTACCACATTTTCTGAATAAAATACACAGTTATGGTAACATCATTGTGTCTAATGAACCACTTCAAAAGTCGTATACAATGCAATAAATCCACAAATTGGAGAAAGGGTACAAAAGAACATTCAAATGTTGAGATGCAACAATCTCTATCCAATTATCAGCCAGTGAAGACCATATCAAACCACACATTCACTGCTTTTAAGAATTTTCAAAACAAAATCTTGAGAGAGATGCCTCAGAGAGACTAGCAGTTACTTTGAGAGCTGCAGAGTTCAGTAGCAGAAAAAATATAAAAGGAACAATAACAACAACAACAATAATAATAGATAAATACATAAAAATACTGCAAGCAAACATGCTGCAGTTATATTGACAAAATGTCCATCATTTAGTAGGACAATGGCACATTCAAACACATTCCCAAATACTGGAGTGGCACAAGAAATACAATGACCAATCAAAAAATACAATGGCCGATCGTCAAATCATTGAACACTGCAGGTAAGAAACTGCGGCACTATTTGAAAAATGCATTACATCATTGCAGCAACAAAGTATTATTCAAAGTGAAACTCATTTTTATGTTAAAATATAAAATAATGTAACATTAAAATAATTAAAACATTTATTTAAAATACAATACAGTGTTACAGTGGTTAAATGTCTGAATGCCTTTGCAAGGCACCATATGAGAAGCATTTTGAAGTGTGCGAAGTGAAATGTTCTATATGAGCAGGCTTATCAAAATGGACTGAAATGTATCTTTCATATGTGGTCATGTCACCGGCTTTCTTTGCCTTTGGGTGTAGTGTGGAGTTATCCCACTTCTCTGATACTCTGTCTTAAGATGTCCCCTGACAGCCTCATAAAGCCTCCTGTCAAGATCTATTTGTCAGTGAATGTCACATCTATATTAAAACAACAGGCTTTAACTTACATTGACGACAGTAATGCATATTATCACAATCGTATAGTCTGTAAAAATTTTCTGTAAAAGAGGAGTTTTAGTTGGTTGATTTAAATCTCCCGTTTCTGTCCTCCTTTCACATTTACTATTTGAGCCAAGTCATGTCTGCAGGGAAAGAGACGTACCCATTACTGAGATGAAAACTAATTTAGCTAGGCTAGGCATGCTTCAGGTGGTCTCCAAATTCAAGTACACAAAGAGGAAAGTGTTTTCCTCCTGTCCAGCTACCCATCTGTCACAGCCAACCCTAGGGTGGGTGCCTTAAAAGCCCCTGTAATTGATGGAGCCCGGAGGTCACGATGAGACAATATTTGATATAGAATATAGATTTTAAAACACACTGGGCCCTGTTAAAATAAAAGGAAGAGGATGAAGTAGAGGAGGGATGGGGAACAGACAGTCTTACACAAATGTACCACCCTGACAGCTCAACTCTTTCAATCATTCAGCTAGAATTACTCATACGATTGATTTCCTGCATTAACACTGCAGCACTGAAGTCTGAATTCAAGAAAAGCAGATAAGAAGAGCATTACAAAAAGACTGACGTCCCGTCTAGAAAATTTGATTAAAAAAACTTTTAAAGATTTAAAGATATCCAAAGATTATTGAATATCACACAAGCAAGTGCTGTGTTCGCAACTGTATTGGACACAGAAAGCAATTACAGCTGTTGTAATATTCTTAAAAACAGCACATTTACAAGTGAGATTGCTTTCATAAAACAGTTAAATAAATATGGAGCTAATATGGAGAAACATACAGTACATTTTAGACAGAATATTGCCAGTTGAGGCCTGTTCACGCCATAACTTTAAATAGAAACTGTAATAACTATAAAAGTGGCCACACCAACAGACAATGTTCAGTTTATTTTAAGTGCACACTGCAATCTTGTCCTCTGCGACTTTAAATGTTCACGTTCTAAAAAAGTCGGATGGATTCTAATTGGCTGTGAATGTTTTTTATCATTCATCAGCTGGAAAAAAAAGTGATTCTAACAATATCGTTCCTCTGTGTCATTACTGTTATAGGCCTTTTGGTGTGGACTTTCCTATTCTTATTGAATTAAAATGATAAAAACTTTACAGTTATAGTTATTGTTACAGTATTATTATTGTCAAAAATTATCCCACAATTTACTCACCCTCAAGCCATCCTAGGTGTCTTCTTTCAGACAAACAAAATCAGAGATATATTTAAAAATATCCTAACTAGCTTCCGGCATACAACTGTATACGCAGAATGCGCAAGTTGACTTGCGCCAAATGAGTAATCCTCTGATGCCATCGGATGCGATGTAGCTATGACGCAGGATGATAGGAGAATTATAAGCTTAGATGCCTCTCGCGGTTCAAACTAATTTAAGCTCCTGTTCTCTTGTATTGAAATCCTCCGAAATTTCTCTTAAAAAATTATCATTTTAGACTTATAACAAAGACTATAGAATAACACAAGACGTGTCACTCGTATTGTTTTGGATGGGAAAAGTGTAACGCGCAATATGGCGGAATAAGTCCCGCCTTCTAAATAAGAGCCAATCGCCGACTGGTAAAGTCATCGCGTCACTTCAGCGGCCGTTAGAATCACCGGTTTCTATAGAAACAGTCAGACGCGCGCCTCCGAAGAGACGCGCATTTAGGTCTGCGCATGCGCATTAGCTTGATCCAGCCTGAAAAATAGTTTTTTTTGCCATGATTCGAGCGTTTAGAAACTAAATTTATGAGCCGGTTGTTATTAGATTTCATTGGTGATTTCAAATATGAAATTTAATCGTAAGGTTGGCGAACAGTTTTGGAGAATTTGATGTTTCCCCATTCAAAGAGATTGCATGATGCCCAGGATGCCCGAGAGGCGTTTCAAAGATGGCCGCCGAGTGAAATGACTTGTCTTAAAGGGACTTAGGCCCAATCCCAATTCTACCCCTTACCCCTTCCCCTTTCCCCTTCCCCTTTGTTTCGCGCGTTCACGTGAAGGGGTAGGGGTGTCCCAATTCTCATTTGGTTGGAGGGGAAGGGGTAGGGGAAGGGCCAGGTAGCCCTTCAAACGAAGATTTTACGGGACCACACTTCAGACGAAGGGGTATGATAAATTTCCAACATGGCCGACCGAGCGAGCAGAGAGACCCATAAATGTAAGTATTTTCTTACGGTAAACAGTATTTTAGTAATAAATAATCACTTGTTTTATGTTGCCTTTAATCTTGTGTTCATGTATATGGTTATGTTCTCCGAAAAAAAGATTTGTTAAAATCGCTATGAAAAAAGTTCGTTAATGTTTTTTACTTTATGATAGTTCCACAACATATTTTTTTATATTTTATTGAAACCCGCATTGATTTGACAACATAAATTCAAATCCGGTGGCAGCTAACTTGTCTTTTTGCCACATGCCTGATCAATGTATTGTTTTGTTGTGGTTACGTCCATAAATACATGTACGTTACATGATATAAACAAAAAGTGCATTCAGTTTGTGTGCTTATTCATCAGTATTGTATGTAGGGACTCCTGAGGAAACACGCAGGCTCATACATTTTCGTGCAGAAAACGAGCAGCGTTTCTTGAAATCGAAATACACAGCAAAACAACTTTGGGAGTGAGTCATCTGTTAAACGTTTATGTTGCTTGTGCCTGATTACTGTGAGATATGTGCACTAATAGTAAAAATAGCTGTCGCCCAAGCAACAGAGATCACTACAGCTATCGATGGCATCTTAGAAGTGTGTGATAAACATCGGCGCATCTATGACATAGGAGCTAGCGACGACTTATGATGACAGGTAACGGTCTAGTAGTGGTGTCCCATTTCTTAGGGGAATATTTTCAGCCCTACCCCTTGACACTCTGTTTCAAGGGGCAAGGGGAAGGGGTAAGGGGAAGGGGAAGGGGTATAAAATAGAATTGGGATTGGGCCTTAATCCATGACCAACGATTTGTTTTGCTCTGTCCTCTACGCCTCCGCGTTCGTCATTATTGTGATTCAGGTCAAAGGATATTCTTCCGGTCATCCGCTGGAGCTAGTTATTTGAATTTATAAAGTTTTAAATATGGATATTTTTCTTACAAAAACGTATCTCTTCGCTCCAGAAGGCCTTTATTAACCCCCTGGAGTTGTATGGATTACTTTTTTTATGGATGGATGCATTATTTTTGACTTCAAAACGCAGCCCATTCACTATCATTATAAACCTTGGAGGACTAAGGATATTTTTAAATATATCTCTGATTGTGTTCATTTGAAAGACAGTCATACACACCTAGGATGGCTTGAGGGTGAGTAAATCATGGGATAATTTCTATTTTTGGGTGAACTAACTAACCCTTTAAGACAGCCATTAGTTTCTCTCCTGAATGAATCAGCGTATTTAATCAAATCGGTTCAACAAATGATTTGCCGAATGAAAAATGTGAATTGCTAATAGCCTACAGTCTTTCTGTAATACACTAACACAGAAAAGCCAAATTGTAACTTGTAGCTTAACCAGTATTTAGTGTCACACTCACATTCATGTTATTAACTGCACATACTTAATAAAAATTGTTATAAGCCATCCAAAAAAATAGCTAATACACGAAGAAATTCTTCACATTTAATGGTGTGGATCTAAGTGATCTGACCCAGAGCCAAATGGTCAGAAAAAAACTCTTTGCTTCTCTCCTCTCCTTTTCCATTCCTCCACTTTTTTGTGTCATTTCTGATTTTCTCTCTGCCTGTGTTAATGGTTTCAAGCAGGGCTGCCTGAGGTGAGCTAACTGAGAAAATGATTGGAAATCATACACCAGTTAGTGTGGTAAGAGTCTCAGGCAATTTTTTTAATTGCTTCGCCTTGTGCATTTCTGTAGAGACCCTTTCTATATCCAGCAAGAAAGCATACATCTTCTGCCAATCAGCTGTGTTTTACTCCATTTCAGGTGTGCATTAGCTGACAATATTTGAGTGTCGTGCCTGACTACTGATCCTATTTCAAACCCATTCTTTCTTTATCTTTATACATTCAGCTGGAGAAACTGGCAAAAAGCAAAGCAACAAAAAAAAAAAGACAGAAGACAGACCTGAAAAATCTCTTGTTTACTCACTGTCATGCCATTTAAAACCTGTAGGCTGTTTTTTTTTTTTTCCACAGGATACAACTAAAGTTCATTTTAACCACAGGCTGTCAAGCTGTGATATATATGTGATAGATAAATAAATAAATAAACATTTGGTAGAGACCAATGATGTATGAAGTTACTGACGCCCAATGTGCACCATACTGACATATTTATATTTGATTTAAGAGCTGGAGGAAAAGATTATCAGTGAACAATAACTAAAACTACATGCTGCTTCTCAGACAAACCTATTATAAGGCTTCAGAAAAATTCTAGTGCTTTTATTTTTGTTCTTTAAGGATATGTACAGCCTGTAGAACTGCTGTTTAATGAGGGAAACATATTTTTGTGTCCATTTTCTTTATTTTTTTAGGTAAAAAATTCTTTTCATTGTTTTCTTGTGCCCCGCTCCTCCTCCTCAGAAAACCTCTCTTCATATGCATTCATGGTAAACAGAGGATTTCTTCTCCTTGCACTTTATCCCTACCCATTAGACATCCTTCACACTTTAATACCTTGGAGACAGCTGGAAAAGGACAACCTGTGTGCTATTCCTTCACCATGTTGACACTGAATCAGTGCCGCAGGTCAGCAGTGTGAGATGAGAAATAATGACTTTCTGTGGAGAGAGGGAGGTGGATGTTCCTGATTCACAGGCGGTTGGGTTAAAGTGCAGTAGCTTCATAGTTCTTACCATTGCCGTAGTGAGGCCAGGACCTCACCATAACACAGTACTATACACCGCAAGCCGACATCACTAGCTGTCTGTCACCATGACAACTGGCACACACACACAAAGGAGCAAAACACACTGCAAATCCCACTTTATATCTGAAAGAACAATTTTTAGATCCATCAAACGTGCACAGAAGTTCTCTGAGTAATATATATGCCTAGTTCTGTCATGAAACTCTAGATGCCGCAGGCTGATGGGTCCTTAACACAAACTGATGATATTCTTAGAGTTAACTACTTGGCACAAGCTGATTGGTTCAGGCTGCATCTGCAGCCAATGAGCTTGCTGCTCACAACATTTAAATGGCTGGTTAGCATTCACTATAGCAGTTTGCAGCGGCCTCCACCTTCCCCAGCTCCACCTGTATAGATCTGCTATAGGTAATTTATTTACATGCATTTTGTGCAGTAGCTGTATGTCCTACATACGCACAGCAGGGTATGTATTAGCAGTAGCAAGTTCCTGTACTTGCTCTGCAGAAGCAATAAACAACAGCAGCAGCAATACAGACATATATTAATATAGTCTATACCATGCTAAACATTTTCAGAGATTTGTCTCATATTTATATATATATATATATATATATATATATATATATATATATATATATATCCTAATACTAATACAACAGATGAGCAGGAAAAAAAGTTGTGGTGAAAAGCTGGTCCTTCCATGGCTGCTATCAGCCATTCAATATTAGTGTGCAGTCACACTACACTTCATGCTCTATTCACTTCAGTTCTCATGCATATGAATTCAAGCGCATAGAAAGAAGCACATGCTAGGGATCAAAGACGTTTGGTGACCTGCAAATGTGTACGGCGAAATGAAATTTGACCAATGGAGGATCTGAACATCACAGAATGAACTCGTGACTCAATCTAATTTCAATGCTGCATGGTTTGCAGTGTTGCGGAAGAGTATATGATGTATTTTTCACATTTTAAAATTATCATTTATTTTATACATGTGGTTGTTTTATGTCAGGTCAGACTAGAAGGCAATCCTCATTTCAAGAAAAATTCAGTTAAAAAAATGGATCAATAAACAAAAAGAAATCGAGAAACAGGAAAAATATAGAAAGATAAAATCTATGTTAGATGCATGACTTAATTATAAAAATTCTAGAAAAAAAAAATCTAGTTAGTAGGTGGTTTATTTTTATTTGTTGTGACCAAAAGTCCTAGAGTGTGACATCCTGTTGCATGGTCCGAAGTAATGTCAAATGCTTAAAGTCGAGTGTCAATGCGTCCAGAAAGCTAAAAATAAGAAGACACGTCTTTCGGAGGAATAACCTCTCTGCTTCCCCACTGGCTCCACAGAGACAGTGATAAATAAAAAGGTCACTTTCTCCATAGCAATTAAAAAGGGGTAAGTCCTTCTGCTAAATATCACATTGGAATTCTCAGAATGCCACCTGTAGCATATTAATGACCATTTGTGATGTTTCTTAAGGTTAGGCCTGTTTGTTATATTCTCTTGGCTTTTTGCTTCAGCAACAGACAGACACTGTTTACTCAGATTGTTGTGGGAATCTACAGAGCTTTTCAGCACATAATCAATACACAAGCTCTAGGTAATAAGCAGAAACCAACAACAGAGATAGTTCTGACATTTAGACCATTGTTTGTGATATACTGTTTTTATCACCTCAACAGAACATTTCATTTCAAAATCCTATTGTTTTACAACATTTCACAACATTGCATTTCAGTTGCATGATGTAGATAACGTCGAAATATGATGTTTAAAAATGGTCTAGAACCAACATAAAATGTTTCACTAGCCACAAAAAAATGCCATATATCAGTTTTACAACAAAAACAAAACAAAGCCAGACTGAATCATTTATGGAATATATGGGTTTTAAAATAAGGAACTTTGTACATTCAATAAGGCATTTCAGAAACATAGTGAAAACACATTACAGTGATTGTGGAACATAATTTATCGACTTTTTGTCCTAAATGCTGTGCAAATCTATGCAATAATGGGTTATTTACCACAAATGCCAAACACGTCACGTACATATTGCATATTTTTTGAATGTGAATAGAAAATCTTATAAAATAACTTTAATAGTTTAATAACAGTTATTTAAAAAAAAACAGAAAAACACTGGAAATATGCTGGTTATTCAGAATTACATGGGTGGATGTGATGAGAGTTCAAAAATGTAAGGGGAAAAAAAGCTATAAAGCTATAATTATTTTCACGTTAATATTTAATACTATTTTTCTAAATAAATAAACACTAAAAACTATGAGATTATGGCAATTTAAATAAAAATAATAAATATTCAATAACTGACACTGAAACTTTTGTCACATAACTGATGTAGTAACATTATACCGTGCTACCTTAGTATTTGTTAAACTTTTAATGACAAAGAAGAGAAAAAAAAATCCTTTTTACACTGTATCTGTGAAAGTTAGGTACCATCACACCATTCAAGTGAATATTTTGATTAATACTAAACATTCTTAAGCATCCTAGGGAGAAGAAATGGTGTAAACGTTCTTGAGAATCTATACCATCTGTATACCATCATTTGCAGCTCTCTCTTTATTTAACAAAAATGTTGAATGTCTAATAAGGGGAAACAAGTGGTACAGAACAGCCCTTGTTGCCACGGAAACCATTGCCTACCAAGGACGAGAAAGTAATAAGACTATGGGAGTGGCAGGGGGTGGGGGAGGGTGTTACCAAACCCAAAGGGAGGGAAATAGATGAGAGTGGGAATGTGTTGCAGATAGAGGAAAGGGAAAGGAAAGGAGGAAAGGAAGATGTAAGTGGAGCTCAAGTGAATTGAGCTCATGGACCATTTCTCCACCTCCGCCCTCAACTCCCAGTGCCGTCATTATCACTATCAACAACATTTGTCTCTGCTGGGGCCTCCATCATAAAAATCACATCATCTCTCTTTATTAGAAGTGTGGTAGAGCAGCTCAGGCTTGCCTCATCGGCCATGGAGGATGGTGTTTCAGTCCAGGGGACAGCGACGGAAGGAGCTGAAGGAGTTACACCCCATTATTTACTGCTCGCCGCCCACGGAGCTGCACGCTGCCCAAACAGGCATTCCCGACAACTCTCTGCAATGTTTCATTTAAACCACTGGGTGTAAAAAAACGCTGGAGGAGCTCACATTTGTCTTTCCAGACACAGCTCTCTAAAGTATATAAATAAATACATGAAATGCTGAAAAAGTGACAGTTATCTCGGTCAAGCATTCGGTCCAGTTCTCAGCACCTTCACTTTGCTACATATCTATGTTTTGGTCAAAAACAACAACCCAGAACAAATCCCATGGGCACAACTTAATTACTGTAGATGGTTCCCCCCTCCCTCTTGACAGTAAATGGCTGAGGTGAGGAAAACTGTATGAGGCATAACATATAATGAAGCTGAATCTCTTAAAGATGAAAGTTGTGTTGACATTTCCTTCCAGGAGTAGGCGATTCCCCTGACAACTCTGCGCAATATTGCTGCTCATAATTATTGGCAGAAGTGAAATAAACATGAAAAACAAGAATGTGGTCCCACACAGTCAGCACTTTAGGGTCACACCACGCCTCTGCTATACCTACAAGGCATACAACTGTCATGGTTCTTACAGAAAAACATAATTAGAAGTTGGTCCCAGAGTAACGTCATTCAGAGGCAGAACCTTACAGGTTTTATGAATTTCCACTTACAATAATTCCGGCAGAGTCCTGCAGGAGACATTTCATACACATGACCAAAATTGATTTGTTCAAAGAGGAGGCAAACTAATTCTGATCCAATTTAGCCCACAGCAAGGGATCCCATGCTGCTAGGTGTGCTACTCATGTGTAACAAAAAGGAAATAGATTGTGTTGGCTTCATTTAGTGTAATGGACAATCCGCAATGGAGTGCACTGGAGAAAAACACCAGAATGCTGAAGCCTGGATTAGGCAATTTGATCCATCAAGTCAACTGTGCCATGTGAATCTTTATATGCCAGTGTGAGAGCTGTAGGGCTGAGCGAATATGGGTAAAACTCTTTACTGTCCTAATACTTCAGAAATCCCTTTAAAGGTGTGAATTAAACGTGGGACAATGGCTTCATCATCACAGTATGCTAATATGATGCAAGGGATTCATCAATATGCTGATTGAGGACTGTTCCCCATTGAAAAAAACAGCATATGTTGGTTAGGTATGTTTTGAAGCATGGCAATTGGTTTGAGCTGGTTTATGCTGGTCCTTAGTTAGTCCTGAGCTGGAGCTAGTTGCTTAGGAGTTGCTTAGGACCAGCTTAAACCAGCTCATGACCAGCTAAGGAAGGACCAACTTAAATCAGCTCAAACCAGCTGCCATGCTTCAAAGCATATCTAACCAGCATATGCTGGTTTTTTCAACAGGTTTGGGACACTCTGTCTGGGAAGAGTTGTTTGCACCTCAGTGACACACCTGTACCATAGGACCCATGTTCTTTCCACTACATACTATATATCTACTAGTGTGTTCTAACATGTAACTATGTCATGTTTGTTCTCATCTGACAGCTTATAAACTGAACTGAATTGTGGTGAACTTAAAAGAGATATTAAAATATCCTAATGTACAATCTAGATACTATTGCTTAAACATCCATTGAGGAGAATTTGTTAATGTCCCCCTCTTGATCACCACCCATTTGCCTTATATTTTGGTTTCCTGTTGGTCAGCTTTCATGATGGTATGTATTCCACTCATGTTTAACAATGCTTTGCTCAAGATATAAGAAGGAAATGTAACTGTTGATCTTGTTGACCTCATACTACAAAGAAGGCTTTTACGGCCTCTCCTTCACAGCAGTGCATTATTTGTTACAACGGCAGTAATGTAGCACTCATTGAAGTATAAGCGCGAGACATCACTGCCATTGTCAGAGCGCGATCAGACCTCACTAACCGAATGCTGAACGCAGTTGGACATAGTGGTGTATTAGAGGTAAAAAATGATATAAATACTGTTCGGTTTCTCGCACAAACCGATCGTTACGTGTCTTAGGACATCAGTGTGTCGTCATGAGCTGCAGGGTTTAATTTGGGTTTGTCTAGACGGCAACGGTTGGAGTTAAAAATCATAATTTGTGTTCTACTGAAGAAACAAAGTCACCTACATCTTGGATGCCCTGGGGGTAAGCAGATAAACATCAAATATCCCTTTAAGCTTCATAAATACAGTAATTTCTGTAAAATAAAACACCAAAATAAAAACTGTGCATATATTTATGAACAAACACCTGCCATGAACTATTATTATTGAAGCATCCGTTTAAACACAAATCAAAGCATAAAGAAACAGCACCACAGAAAAACATGATCAATGAAGCTAAACTAAAAAGTGCAAGTCACAACACTTTTTTTGCAGTTTAAATTTTTTCCTTAAATGCATATGCTGCAACCCTAGCCTTTGCAACACCCATCAGATTGAAAAGCTCCTTGGATTTTCCTCTTGGCAAGAGTGAGAAGGGAGGTAAATTCCTATATTTATTTTAGGATCACACCACCAGTTTTGCAGGTCATCGATTTCACCGTGTCCTATTTACCGGCAACACCGCAGTAATAAGCAGTTCTATCTAATTACTACAAGAGCAAAAGATCATTCAGTCTTTACAAAAAGTAGATTGTAAAATGCCACACTATTATAGTACAGTAATCATACCATTCAAGAAGGTCATTTCTGTTCACTCAGTGATGCTTTGGAGGACTGCAAGCAGAATCATGTATTGATCACAATATTAAAATTGATTTTCTCAAAATATACTAGAGCTCACCTCAGCCGTGTAACTCTTCAGTGAAGGAGTTACTATGAGATCATTGTTAATAATGTTGGAGAGTAATAAAAAACAAACCATTATTGGAAACCATTTTCAAAGCAACCCAACACTAAGATTATAATTAAGACCATAATTTCTGAAGTCGCACATTTGACAGGCATCTTCATAGAGGAGAGGAGCACTAAAGAGGGTGGATGGTGTTGCAACCATCTTCCAATATCAGTTGAGTACAACTAGTTCCATCCAAACTAATGGTTTAGCAGGCAGTGAAATATTTCAAATTCACAAAGAACAGGAAAGGCCTGTGAAAAAGTAGTTAGGCTCTTCCCAGTGATTTCAACCCTCAAATATAATGAACGAAATAAATGACACTAACACAAATATCTGAAATACCAAAGCTAATCTATTTCATCCAGTAAAGCTACAATAGGCCGTTTTATCAAAAGATCCTGATAAATCAGATCTTACAAACTACAATATAAGATGCACTGAAAACCAACAAACCACACTGGGGAGCCTCCCACCAATCCCTCCTGGTCCCCCTGACTACTTTCCATTTTTATCTGTTATTTCATAACATGTCTATACATAAGCCAGAGGTGACAACCTGTTCAATTAAATGGCACAGTGGCAAAATGAAATGTGATGGATAGGCATTTGGGCCCCGGGGAGAAATGAGTGGGCTGTGGGCCTCCACAATCCATCCTTTGAAAAAACACAGCTGAGGTGGAGATAGGCAGTTCCTTCCATGCAATGGAGCAAACATCAAAATATTGAAGAATTTATCACTGCTGCAAACCCGGATCCTGCCACACTACTGAAACCAGTTTTGTTGCCAGACCTACTGACTGATCCATCCATCAAGAAGCCCAAGAAAAATTGAACTATGACATTTGGAGGCCTTTGCACCATTGCTTTGGCTTTGATAGAAACTACTGTGAGTGATAAATTGTTTTTATCATGGCTACCCCCTTTGTACATAGGTTGATATTAGGGTTACCCAAACGCTTGACATTTAGGAAAAGGACAGACTTTGTTCAGTCAATTTTTTAGGATTGAACAGCAAGGAAGTACAGAATCTCATATTAAATAAATGCCAGGTTATGAACTGTGTGATGAATCGTGCAAAGATGCACTGCCAAGATCTTTCGTTTCCTACACCTACTGTATAGTAAACATTTATCTTTGAAGATAATGTACATCTGTTTATAGTGAAACAAGCCAAGTATAAATGATAGTTGGGAAATAAATTAGCAAAGAGTGTTCAGCAAACACTCCAACTGCTGTTACAAGGATAACAGTCATTTTTTTCATTTTATATCTGCCACCTTTTTCAATGCACACAACGAAAGCACAGGAGGTAAAGGAGACACAAAAAAAAAGATGGTAGGACTAAATGAATCTTAGACTGAATAGCATTCCAATCTATATTTCCACTTAACACATATATTAGAAAATAAATGCAATGAATAGCCTCATGTAAGAGTGTTTTAACATGGGGTTAATTGTAACATCATGTCTGTCTTTATTGAATTTGTGGTCATTAATAAATGTTAAATGACAGTACTGGAACCAACTAAATCAGAAGATTCTCTTGTTTAATTTGATTTGTAACATTAAAATATGATTAGGCTACAATAATAACACATAAAATGTTTTCTAGCGTCACAACTCACCCCAATACGTGCAAGACTTTACAAAAGTCAAAATCTAGTGCGTTTTACTCCTCAGTTCTCATATAATTGCGCATATTTTAATTTCTCTTTGTATGTACCAGACAAAACACTATCACAATACACTAAATCGCCGACAAATAAAATCATACACACGGTTGTGATTTGTTTTGGTGGGGGCGTGCGTGTGACGTCACCGATCGAGGAGTGTGCATGTTAGCACCTGACTGATACACTGTAAACACGGAAGTGTAACAACCTGTTGCCTTTAGATTCAGTCATTCATCAGCGCAAACCAATATGGGTGTCTCAAATACAGTCTTTATCGGGCTTGTGTCTTTATTAGTCCCAGCTTCGACGCTGGATAATGGTCTGGCGTTAACTCCCACCATGGGCTGGTTGCACTGGGAGAGATTTATGTGCAACATCGACTGTGATGCGGATCCTCAGAACTGCATTAGGTGAGCGTGTGACCTGATGAGTCGCAAATGTTCACTGAAAAGTGACATAGTCACACCATACTTCTGAATGTTATTGTAATATATATGTCTATATATGAATATGGTTATCATTCAGTACCATGGTATTTGTCAGACTATGATATTGCAACCACTGTATCATGATACTGCAACAGTATGTATGAGGAAAATTTAAAAAAGCAACAAAGAAAAAAAACAACAAATAAGGCAATTACCAGGGAAATAGGTAGTAGGCCTAATGTTCATGGATTTTATAAACAAAATGTATATGAATGTATAAAGGCCTTGTAACATTGGTCCAGTAACTGGTCATCATTTACTAAAATAATAATAAAAAATGTAATTAATTACTGTTTTGACTTCATTAGTTTATTTTAAATGCTCAGTGGTGATATTTTCATGCATAAAATGGCAAGATTTGAGAATTACGTGGTGACTAAGAGAATGAAAAAGAAAACTAGATACCTGAATACCGATGTCACATGAGTGTCATACAGATAAAGCATGTGATGTACAATCATTCCATACATAGAGATCTTCTCATTCTGCACTCATGAGGGAAAAGGGCAGTTATGGGTTTCATAGAGTACTGTTTAGAACAAATGCTGTTTTTTTTACACCTGCACACGCAGACAATCTGTCCTGTACAGTGGGCAGATGTTCTACCATGATACCCTCTTCCTTATGCCCTTGTGTGTCCTGGCAGAGAGGAGCTGTTCATGGAGATGGCAGATGTGATGGTGAAGGAGGGATGGAAGGAGGCTGGATATGAGTTTGTGTGCATTGATGATTGCTGGCCCTCACACGAGAGGGATGCCCAGGGGCGTCTGCAAGCTGACCCCAAGAGGTTTCCCAGTGGGATCAAAAAATTGGCAGATTATGTGAGTATTTGTTGGCATCATAAAAGAGGGAACATGCATCTGGCTCACATGTGGCATTGCCTAGAATTCACTGAATTTTTGGGGAAAACATCATCTACTAGCCTTTATGTCAGTGATATTCAGCTGAAAATGCAACATTTCATATATTGCCCACACAAAGCTATCATATCACCTTGGAAGATGGCTTGAAGGCTCTGTTTACTGTCTGCTTTTGTTGTATGGAAAGAAGCGGAGTGAATATTCTGCGTAATTAAAATAATCTTATAAATATTTAAAATAACAACGATATTAACTATTGTAATAATGTAATTCTATAATTACAATAATTTAATAAATATTGTTAATAATTATTACCTTAATTATTTTAGTAAATAATGTAATTTGATGTTCTGTGGCAGAAAAAAACATACATGATTACATATATGGCAATATATGAATTACATGATTATGTACATGGCAATTTTATTCCTTTAATGTCCTCATGTTGTCATCTTAAAAGTGAAATAGCATACACTTAACTTTACATCAGGCAATTACTATATTTAAATTTAGTTGTCATTTAGCAATATGCCATAACTTGGCTGCTCCAAATCTTTTGTCAGTTATATATCGCCCCCTACTGTTGTCTTGCTTATATCACAGTAAAACTCCATTCTGACCTTTATTGTGTTCTCAGGTCCATGCCAAAGGTCTGAAGCTGGGAATATATGCAGATGTTGGCAAAAACACATGTGAGGGCTACCCTGGGAGTTTAGGTTACTATGATATCGATGCTAAAACCTTTGCAGACTGGGGTGTGGATCTGTTAAAATTTGACGGATGTTTCATGCCTGACTGGCATCAGCTGGGAGAAGGTAATTTGATATATAAAAAAAAAAATTAAGAGTTTTGCTAAGAAATTAAAAAAATTCTTTGTTGTATTACACCATTTTGATGTTTCTTAGGTTATATGAACATGTCGAGAGCTCTAAACCAGACAGGCAGAAGTATTGTATACTCCTGTGAATGGCCATTATATGAGTGGCAATACCAACAGGTGAGACATGGAGATATTTTAATAAAAGGTGCAGTAAGTTTTTTTTTTTTTTTCCTTTTCACAACTACTGTAATATGATAGTACTCCCAAAAATTCTGTCATCATTTACTCGCCCTCATGTCATTTTAAATTTGTATTCATTTCTTTCTTCTGCGCAACACAAAAGAAGATATTTTGAAGAATGTTGATAACCAAACAGTATTTAGTTCCCATTTAACTTCATTGTATTATTTTAACAATACAATGGAAGTTAACAGGAACCAAAACTGTTTCATTATCAACATTCTTCAAAATATCTTCTTTTGTGTTGCGCAGAAGAAAGAAAGCTGTTTGGAACGGCATGAACTGTCCTTTTAAATAGAATAAAATAGCTTTTTAAGTAAGTGGATTTAAATAATTCTTCATAAAGTAGAATTTATATTCTTAAATATTGCTTAGTAGAAAAGTGTTTTCTATATCTTATATTTCAGCCTGACTATGAAGCAATTCGCAAGACCTGTAACCACTGGCGTAACTATGGAGATGTGTGTGACCAGTGGACAAGTGTGACAAGCATCCTGGACTGGACGGCTGATCATCAGAAAATCCTGGTCCCAGTGGCAGGGCCAGGTGGATGGAATGACCCTGACATGGTATGAAGCATCTCATCTCATCATTTTACTCATCCCATCAAGTTTACATGAGTCATTTAAAATTAGCACAGTGCAAACAACTTTAAGTCATAATGTGTTTCTGGCTATGATGCCTCAAGCTGATCATAGGGAACTTCGGCCTTAGCCACGATCAGCAGCAGACTCAGATGGCCATGTGGGCTATCATGGCTGCCCCCCTTCTGATGTCAAATGACCTGCGAAACATCTGTCCCAAATCCAAAGAACTACTGCAGAACAAACACATCATTGCCATCAACCAGGACCCTCTGGGCAAGCAAGGGTATCGTACATTAAAGGTAAAGCATCTTAACCCACTTTAGTATCCATTTGTTTCATTACGGTATCTGTCTGTGAGCTGGAATACATTCATTGCTTGTTCACAGGCTGATAGTTTTGAGGTGTGGGAACGGCCCTTGTCAGGCAACAGGCTGGTCGTGGCAGTGATGAATAGACAGGAGATTGGTGGTCCACGCAGATTTACCATTTCTGTGGCGACGCTGCCTAGTTGGCAGCTCTGTGATCCAAAGTGCAACGTAACGCAGATCCTGCCCGTGTACCAGGAAATGGGTGTCCAGAATCTCTTGTCAAAGGTGATGGTCCAAGTCAATCCTACAGGCACGACACTTCTCACTGTCAACCCTATCAAAAGCTATCCTCATGGCACCCTGTGACATGATTTGCAAAGTAAAACGGTTTTGAAACAAAAATTTTACTATTGCACTAATGTGATTGAGTTACACTTCCTGATATTTTTTATTAAGACTTTTTTATTAAGCTTTTGAATTCCGCTGTACAATCCTTTTTTTTTTTTTTTTTTTTTTTACTTTTTTACTTTTTTAAGTGCACACTAAGAAATCAAAATTCAAAAATTGTAGTTATGCATCGTTTGCTGTACATTAAAACAAACACAAAACAACTCTAAGACCTGCAGTTTACACTTTACACCTGTATTACCCAGAATCAATGTTTTCGGTTCATTGGAAAAGTACTGTACTATAGAAACATATCGTCACGTTCATCCATGATGTGTTCTACTTCAATATTGAAAACTTACAATGTGTTTATGGGTTGCACTGTCCAATTACTTTTTTATTTTAACATACATAAAGGGAACCTCAGGGATTTTTCTAATCATTTGGTAGCTCAGGCCTTGTTCTGAAATTATGTAATTGATCTGAATCAAATAAAGCATCTGTGTAAGTTTCAGTGGTACTTTTGCATTACTAAAATCTGATAAGCACATAACACTCAATATATTAATCAATATGTTTCTGAAGCTGTACTTCAATTCATATATCCATCTCCTCAATCTCTTTCTCGTATTCTTCCAAACACTGGTCAGACTGGCATAAAACACAAGTTGGCCAATAACAAGATTTTCTGTACCAACAAATAACAAATTATCATAAATGTTTGAAAACATAATGTGGCAAAACTTTACATTTTAAAGGGTTAGTTCACCCAAAAATGAAAATTCTGTCATTTATTACTTACCCTCATGTCGTTTCACACCCGTAACAATTAAGATATTTTAGTTGAAATCCGATGGCTCCGTGAGGCCTCCATAGGGAGCAATGTCACTTCCTCTGTCAAGATCCATAAAGGTACTAAAAACATATTTAAATCAGTTCATGTGAGTACAGTGGCTCAATATTAATATTATAAAGCGACGAGAATACTTTTGGTGCAGCAAAAAAACAAAATAACGACTTATTTAGTGATGACCGATTTCAAAACACTGCTTCAGGAAGATTCAGAGCATAAATGAATCAGTGTATCGAATCATGAATCGGATCGCGGGTCAAACCGCCAAACTGCTGAAATCACGTGACTTTGGCGCTCTGAACTGCAGATTCGATACACAGATTCACAATGCTCCGATGCTTTCTGAAGCAGTGTTTTGAAATCGGCCATCACTAAATAAGTCGTTATTTTGCTTTTTTGCCGCACCAAAAGTATTCTCGTCGCTTTATAATATTAATATTGAGCCACTGTACTCACATGAACTGATTTAAATATGTTTTTAGTACCTTTATGGATCTTGACAGAGGAAGTGACATTGCTCCCTATGGAGGCCTCACGGAGCCATCGGATTTCAACCAAAATATCTTAATTTGTATTCCGAAGATTAACGAAGGTCTTACGGGTGTGAAACGAAATGAGGGTAAGTAATAAATGACAGAATTTTCATTTTTGGGTGAACTAACCCTTTAAGCGTTTTTGGAATAAAATGGTTGGATACTTTTGACTCACTAATTTCATCATAAACACAATTATGTTCACAACATGTCTGTTGAAAAATCTGATAAAATTAAATCTTGATAAATGCACACAATATCTTACTGTCCATGTCTATAGAGATGACATTTACACAAAATTTATAGCAACAAAAATTTTATAAAAACACAAACAAAATGTTAAATTTATTAAAAAAATAGGTCAACGCCTTTTCAATAACTGAGTTTATATGTTTTAATAACAAAGATAAATAGAGTTTAATCAGGTCATAAATATAACAATTTTAATTTGACTATAACATATATTGTACAAAAAATAAATAAAGAAAAAGTCACTGATATAGTTCAGGAATACATTATGTAATGGCACCACCATGTGTTTTGGAGGCACATTACTTGTCTGCCAAGTGGGTCACTGGGCACACTTCTGCCCACTACACTTGCATATATTGTTATTGCGGCATATGACCAAAAACCACCTAGACATTTTTTTGGAATTATGGATTTCGCATCTCTTCCATCATTTAAATATTTTGTCAGGTTTTACATGAACGAGTGCAAAACTATGGTGTCCACTAAAATCTAAATATTCAGTACATTAACTTATTTTATTGGTAACAACACAGATCACATCCAAATCATCCACATTTCATGTATTGTTTTTAACATCTTGGCATTCCTGTAAAATTGGCCTAAAACGCCTAAAAAGGCATACCCAAAGTAAATTGCATGCTGTTCTTGAGCCATTTGGAGTATATTTATGGTTTTGGTCTCTTTTTAAAGGTATGTGTACCACAGGCGGCACAGTGGAACACTAACAGGCTAATATTTTGTAGCATTAAATGGTGCTGCGACTACAGAGAAACCATCTGTAATTGTCTTATTCATCAAAAGAGTCAAGTAGGCTTTGGATTACTAATTTTCAGTCTTCTCAAACTGAATATCGGAGTCGTGTACAGGTCAGTTACATGCAGAATACGAGTCTTAACAGACAGCGTGAAAGTGTTAACAGCAGCCCTGCATGAGCGACAGTATGAAAATTAGCAGGAAGCAAAAGGGGAACTGAGTAACACAGAGTCCTGTGGTTGGGTGGAGTTTTGTCCACTGTTGATCACATTCACAGTCCAGTTTAATAACCTGCACTCAGTCTGACTGGCTTCATCCTGGTGCCAGATCACAGTGGATAAAACACAACTCTGGTAAGATATCTCAGGTTTCTTTATTAGCCGAAAACTGTTCCTCTGTCAAAGAGTAAGATTGTGTAATTTGCTATTAATTGTGACTGGTCAAATGTTGAGTAATGTTGTGGCTTAAAAAGATAACCAACTAACTAAAGCAAACAAAATAAGTTAGGAACTTGCTGTATAGGGATTTCAAACACAATAGAGAGACACTCTATGATAGTGTCTTAAATGGCTTAACTAATCTATTTTTGCTCCTAACTCCTCTTTCTTTTCTGTGCAAATGCTGTTTGCACCTTAAATCATCTTTACTGTATAACCTTCCTGATTTATTGTCATACAAGTAAATCAACACTTTGTTATACTATCAACAGGAACAATACAGAACAATTACAACTTTTCCACCCCAGCATATATAATAAAGTTTTATAATAATAATGGTAACTTTTAGGGTCTCATTTGTTAACATTAGTTATATGTATTAACTATATTACCTAACATGAGCAATACATTTGTTGCAGTATTCATTAAGCTTTGTTAATATAGTTAATGTTCATTGTTTTTTCATCATAGTTTACTGTTTATTTTACAGTGTCATTGTTATATATGTATTTACTGTAGTAATAAAGCCTCATCCTAACCCTAACCCTATTGTAAGTACATGTAGTTAATTGTCATTACTTAGTACTTAAATGTATAATTACACTGTAATACTGACACCTTAAAATAAAGTGTAACCCAGTATGTTAATACATAACATTTTTTATTTTAAATATTACCAATATCTATACTATTACCAATATTAGTAAATGTTGAAATTAACATTAAATAAGTTTAATAAATACTGTAGAAGTGTTGTTCATTCTTAGTTCATGTTAATGTTAGTAAATGAAACCTACTGTAAAGTGTTACCATAATAATAGAATTGAATTTTTAAAAAAAAGCTAAATATAGCTAAAAATAATAATTTAACAAGAAAATTACTTGAGTTATAGTTATCAGTACAGTATATATTGTTGTCTTGCATCAGGGATTTGTTCACAGTCATAATTATGTAACATTTCACGTATCTATTTGTTAATAAATGTTATAAAGGGGTTCATGCAGCATTCTTGTATGCTGCATTAAATGGATCCTGCATACAGAATCTTGTACAAAGGAGAAATAATGGACTTTACACTTTCTTTTTACTGTTTCACTCCATAGTTTTACTGAATTATGCAAAAACAGATCTGCAGCATACACCACAGTGGTACACAAGACACTGTTGTTGGGCTGATAACATTATTAGTGAGAGTCATATAGGGTGCAGCTTTTATGCATTTATATTTCTTCATGTAGCAGATGCTTTTATCCAAAGTGAAATCCAAAATAAGTGACCAAATATGAACAGAACAAGGTTGGTGTTTTCACACTAGAGATATGTGCTATGTCACAACGTGTTTTGTGACAAGTGTTTTGGCAAGGATGTAACCAAACATGTAAGAATGTAAAAAGTTTAGCAATTGGCTATAAAACTCATATTTATCAATAATTATTCAAATAATTAGAGGGAATCCTCTTCAATGTTTATAATGGATATCCTGTTTTTAATACAGTAACATTCATAACCAACATTTAATCAAATGTCCATACTCCTACACACCTTTGTGTGTTTGTAAAAGAGTACATAACAAGATGCAGTCTGAAAATATCTAACATCTATGCTTTGCATTTGTACATCACACAATGAAAAGACTCCATTTTGGTGGATATCAGTGATGCAAATTCAAATTCCATCGAATAACATTTACTGTCATATTCTAATGTAATTCATTTTCAGCTGGGACATTTAGTAGGCTATGTCCTGTTTTAAGCTAAAGTTAAATTATTGTTAAGGTTTGTTAAACCTAAACACTTTGACAATTTGACTATTGAATGACAACAAAACTTGAACTGCATTGAGCTGGATGATCTTCAGAGCTGCTTTATAGCTGAATCAACTGTTTCATAATAAACAAATTTCACATTTTTGATCCTGTTATTGAATTGAATTAACACTAAACTGACCCAAATTGAATTTTCGACACTATTGTCTTTTGTAGAGCTGCTCATAGTTGAATTCAACTCATTTTACACAGTTATTGAACTAAACTGAATCAACATTGAACTGACTTCAGTCTTTTTTACAGCACAATTGAATTCTGTTCTCATCATTGATCATTATTTCCTGTAAAGCTGCTTAAAAACAATCGATGACATTGCTTAAAATAACTAAATATTTATTTGCGATGTTGCATTTGACTTTAAGTTAGCCAAGTGAACCATTTGGCTGAACCATTGCTAAGGAACCACAGAGGTGTTGATAAATTGTGGTCTAATGTGGCAGACTATCTTTTGCCCAGTTCCCTCCCTCCAAACATGAGTGATACTTGCATACTTATCATTCAGGAACCTTACAGACACAGGACACTCTAGAAGGTTCCTGTTGCTCAACATCATTTTCAATGAATAGCGAGTATTTAAACTGTTAACCACAAGGGGTACATTAATGCATGTTCATGAGTCATTTTATGCAAAATTTTCAACAAGAAAACAACACACACATTAGTCATGCATAAAAAAAACATGTATGATTCAGCCTAAAATTAAGATCCACCTGCCCTGCCATTAAGTATTATACGAAATGATGGTCTTTTTAAGCAGTGTAGGTTAAATCAACAAATTGTTAAGGGTTACGTTGTGCAACATCTGCCTGGAAAAAAACCCTGATGTGAAACAGAGACAAGCTTAACAGTAATTATCTGACTCGTACTGCTTACTGATGCCGATACGAACTGTGTTTCCCCTTCCTCTGTATCACAGATCAACATTGATGCAACTTCCCTGTATCAAGTCTTCTAAGTCATTACCCTTTGAAAAAATGTTAAGCTTTCATGCTAAACAAAGCTGTTAAAACCAATGCATGCAGACTGTAGTCCTGACATCCCAAACCAACACCATTATAGCTTAGAGTGTGTTTAATACAGCAGCAGATGCTTTTGGTATTTTAATAGTAAATGATTAATTCAGAGTATTAACTCAAATATAAAGCGGAAGTGATGTTCATATTTGTCACAGACTACAAAAAGTTTTCTTCAAAAACTTTTTGTGACAAGCTTTTGAAGGTGTTAAAAGGCGGCGGTGGTGGCAGAAGAAGAAACCAGGAAATGCTTGCATGGTGTTTAAAATAGGCAGTTTAGTTTCTCTACCACAAAACACAGACGACTCAGCATTTAACAACTATGTGAGAGAAGCTTTTTGTGGAGGCACTGAATGTAATGAGGAACAGAACTGAGATGTTTTAAAGGACACTGGGATACAGGTAACTCTTTACTAATGCTTCTCTGGAGTAAAATATGTTAGATATGGCACTTTTCTATATTATAATCAGAATACAAGAACGATATTTGGATACTAAAAAGATTTTAAGCAAAAACCAGTCAACCTTGTTGGCTAATCTTTATTGATTCATGTAAATGTGTGAAACCTAAAAGCTGTATTCAGTTAAAAAGTTCATCAACAAGGTCATTCAATGATTAACAAATGCTTTTTTCCCCTCAACGCATTCTTTCTAATCTATTTGCTGGATTCAATGGTGCCCTTATGATGTTGTGTAACATTAAGATGATTGTCCAAGTAGTAGTGCGATGTATTTGTTTTATACTGCCTACATAAATATTTCAACCTACACTATCAATATTGAATAAGAACATTGTTCCCAAGACCTCTAGCTGTTGCATTTAACTAAGACGCAGGCCTTTAGGAAAGAAGGATGTGGACGTTCAGTTTTGGTTTGTAAATAGTGAAGAGTACATGGTGAGATGCTGATATGCAGTGAAAAGATGAGTGAGTTTGTGGGTTCACAGCTTAGATCAGATCAGGAAGAAGCATTCATGATCTACAGGAGGAAATATTGGCAACAAAGGATGTCATTGACAGGAGGGCTCATGCAAACCATTTCAAATCAGACACGGCTGCCTAAATCCATCTTCAGCTTTAGACAACCAAAATCATTGTACAGACCTGATGGAAAAATGGTCTAGCATAAATGCTACCATTAGATACCAAGATATAGAAGCAGAGTGGTTTGACTGCAGGGGAGATAAAAACATCTTAAAGGGTTAGTTCAGCCAAAAATGAAAATTCTGTCATTAATTACTCACCCTCATGTCGTTCCAAACCCGTAAGACCTTTGATCATCTTCGGAACACAAATTAAGATATTTTTGATGAAATCAGATGGCTCAGTGAGACCTGCATTGCCAGCAAGATCATTTCCGTTTTCAATGCCCAGAAAGCTACTAAAAACATTATTAAAACAGTTCATGTGAGTACAGTGATTCAACCTTAATATTATAAAGCAAGAATACTTTTTGTGCGCTAAAAAAAACAAACAAAAAAAACAAAGTAATTACTTTATTCAACAATATCTAATGATGGGCGATTTCAAAACACTGCTTCATGAAGCTTCGAAGCTTTACGAATCTTTTGTTTCGAATCAGTGGTTTGGCGCGCCAAAATCACGTGATTTCAGTAAACGAGGCTTTGTTACGTCATAAGTGTTTCAAATTTCAATAGTTCACGTGACTTTTGCAGTTTGGTACTCGCTCCTAACCAATGATTTGAAACCAAAGATTCGTAAAACTTCGAAGCTTCATGAAGCAGTGTTTTGAAATCACCCATCACTAGATATTGTTGAATAAAGTCACTATTTTTTATTTATTTTATTTTTTTGGGTGCACAAAAAGTATTCTCGTCACTTTATAATATTAAGGTTGAACCACTGTAGTCACGTGAACTGTTTTAAATATGTTTTAGTAGCTTTCTGGGCATTGAAAACGGAAATGATCTTGCTGGCAATGCAGACCTCACTGAGCCATCAGATCTTATAAAAAATATCTTAATTTGTGTTCCGAAGATGATCAAAGGTCTTACGGGTGTAGAACGACATGAGGGTGAGTAATTAATTACATAATTTTCATTTTTGGGTGAACTAACCCTTTAAGAAAACCAAATAAATATTTACATATTTAAATGCTAAATACTAGTGCTGTCAAATCGATTAATCCTGATTAATCCCGTAATTAAACATAAGTGTGTAAATAGATAATATATATGTGTGTGTGTACATATATATATATATACACACACACACACACACACACACACACACACACACACACACATCATATATACAAACTTTTCTGTTAGATGTGATTAATCATGATTAATCAATTGGACAGCACTACTAAATACATATTTAACAAAACCAATAGAGTATCTCGTCACTCAAAAAGCTAACTATCATGAAATCAATGAAGACATGAAATATGTTCAACAATAACAGTTTGTTTTTTCCCCCCAAGCTCACACAGATTTAAATGAACATGCCAGACAGCATTCTGGAGGAGATTTTTATAAAACGGTCCCAGCAGAAGAAGAAGACCTCACCTTTAAACTTCAAAGAAAGGCTGTTCGTACTCACTCAAGATAAAATATCCTACTACGACTATGACGCCGAAAAAGGGGTATGTATGTACAGTACTCTTTATTTTAAAGTTGGCATGAATTGGAAATTCACTCAAAATTGATCTTATTTTCGATTAACCTTTTCACTCGGATGTACGTCACAATACAGAAGAAATGATGTGACTGTACTTCCGTTACATTGTGACTTTAATATATTTAAAAACCACAAGTTGTAATGTTTTGCAATTTTGAACTTTTTGATATTGTAATCCTATTGACTGTTTAGAAGAGGAAAAGCCTTAAAGGTTATGTGGACATTGAAAAGATCAAATGTGTGGAGATTGTTTTACCAGAAGACAGCGCACCTCCTGACCGACTCTTCCCTTTTCAGGTGGGTCTCTGCAAATAATAAGACTACACATTCTTCTTCACAAACTTAAGTGGGAACTCAACGTTGGTCTTTCTAAACAAAATTTCTAAACATCTGAATGTGCATTCTATGTGTATTTAATGTAATTATGTTACTTTGACTTCCCTCGTTATTATATTGTTTTCCTTTTCGATTTCAAATAAGTAAAGTCTGTGTCACTATATCTGAAATAAAAGTTTCAACATTAGCTGTCTTGTAAATACACACTAATAACATCCTTAGGGCTGGTAGAAATATTATTGAGCTGATAGAGTGCAAAAAGAAACAATACTCAGGTTTTCAACCATGATAAGAGCAGAAGTGAAACCTTTCCTCTTCAAAGTCTGAAATCAGAGGAACAACAGAATTTAACAGGTGCTGCTGACACTTTAAAATTGCCAGGCACACAAAAACACTCTCAGCTTCAGCAACTTAAGCACAAAAAGTGAGTTTTCCATCTTCAGACCACCGACAAACAGAAAGGGCGCCAGGAAATGAATGTGTCAAACAACAACATTTTGTGGTTTTCAGGTTTTCAGTTTTCAGATTAACACTTAAAATTATGAGCTATATGTATTTAGACTTTACTTCTCTTTATATAATGTTACTTTTGATGAAATCGTACAACTATTTTGCAGTCTTCAAAAATAGTACTAAAAAAGCTAAGAATAAACAACTGTGCAGTAAATGAAGCTTCAAAAGAAAGAGGAAACATTTGGCAATAGTATATATGATGTTGAAATGCAACAGTTGATTCATCTAAAGGCATATATAACTTTGTATTGTGAATTTTATTTTCTCTCGCAG